>NC_089838.1:98437517-98755767 GCF_035609145.1 Eleutherodactylus coqui | reverse complement strand
CTGTATCTCTTCCCTGGACGCTCTCTGCTTGACCTGGTCATCCAGCTCCCCCAGCCAGAGAAACAGAGATCTTGCGACGGACGTGGCTGCGACATTCGATTTCAGGGTATAGGCTGCCGTCTGCCATGCCCGCTTCATTAGGACGTCCACTTTGTCCATGGGATCCTTAGGGTGTGAGGAGTCCTCAAAGGGAAGTGCTGTTTTCCTGGCCATCCTGGCCACCTGCGCGTCTACCTTTGGGACATCCTCATAAATCCACACGTACTCCTCCGCGAACCGGAGCCTCTCTTTGTATGTTTATCTGCGCAGGCCCACTCGTCGGAGATTGCCTTCTTCAAGGTGGTATTCACCGGGAACACTGTCTTGTTTCTCGCTCTGAGCCCGCCTAACATATCATCCTGACCGTGTCTTCTATCTTCATGGTGTCTCTCACCGCCTTTACTAGTTGGTCGAGATCACCTGACGAAAAGTAGTAGTTTTTATTTTTGTCTTTAGCGTCGGGGGGGGGGGGGGGGGGGGGGAAATGGTCAAATAACTCGCCTTCAGAGAATTCGCCCAATGACTGCGCCGAGTCTGAGCTCGTTAACGGCGCGTAACTGGGCCTTTTGGGGGCTCTTTTTTCCTACTGGGCTGGGGGAAGATTAGAAATAGATGCTCAGACTTCTTCCCTAACAAGGGACCTTATGTCCTCCATGAACGTCGACTGTTCCTCTTTGAGGATTTTTGCCGTGCATTCTGGGCATAGTGCTTTTTTGTATGCCTTGTATAGTTTTTTAAAACACAGGGAGCACTTCCTGTGCCTTTTCTTGGGATCCTGCTTTGTTTTGGCGGATTCCCTGTCCTGCAATGAAACATGCATAGGCGTAAAAACACCGCGTACGCTGCCGCCCCATAAAACCAATTTTGTACATATTGCACCCTATTGGTTTTTAGATGGAACACTGGAGAATGGGAGGTAGGAGGAGCCTTTTCAAGTCTCTTGCTTCCTGTCCCTACAAGGTCAAGGGGCAATCTCCAGGTACTGCCGTCATGATGACGCCGGGGAAAATTGAAAAATTGTATGAAGAGTCTACCATTGACTTGCAGGAATGCTGCTTTCCAATAGGTGGCGCTGCAGAGGTATTGTTCCATCTCCCTTATTTGCATATTACCCGGAGGAGCATGAATGGCCTTATAAGTCTCCTCACTCACAGTCTAGGTTGCTCTCCCTAAGGAGAAACAATAGCGTTTCTGACCTATGTCACAGGCCTCTCTCTAGCCAAGCCAGAAACCTACTGCACACTGTGTATTGATTCTGGTTTGGCTTTCAATTCCCAGTCATTGTTACAAGGCTTGTATAGAGAGTCTAACCTTGAATTGCAGGAATGCTGCCTTCCAATAGGTGGCACTGTGGAGGTATTATTCCATCTCCCTTATTTGCATTTGGACTGGTAAAATGCCAGCAGCCAGCCAGACCCAATTATAGTGAAGGGGATCTATAGGGCATTGTTCAGGCCTGGTATGTTTTGGATCCAGGGCTACCCAAGGCAGAGCTAAACAACTGAAAGCAAAAGCACTGGTGTGAACCCAGCTTTCTGGATGACAGACTGCATTTAATATTCTAATTCTATTTCCTGAACATTACCCGCTATCCCAGTATAGTCTTCAACACAACAAGCAGTAGAATAGCTATAGGGGTTGCAATGGCAACCAGGCACCTAAGCCTGGGGGGCCCCTAATGTCCCCCCCGTACCACAATAATGAGCAATGGCCAACCACCCCCAACCATTCAGACCGCATGTAATGCCTTTGCTATTCCCACAGCGATCCTCACCAACGTGCCTCAGCTCCTCTTCCATGGCTCGGATGCTTCCTGTAGTGAGACTGGACGCCTTCAGGGTTTGTTCACACAGTGGGATTCTGCTGCTAAATTTTCTGTGTGGAATCTGCCTGTAAAACAGCAGCAGCAGAGATCTGTGTGCAAAATCTGCTTGCAGAATTTCTGATGTGCTTCCGTGGAAATGTTGTGTGAATCCACACGAAAATGCATTGCAAATTCCACACCTGAATTTTGATCATTGCCCGGGCTAAATCCAAGTGTAGCTCCACTGCAAAAACCATAGCACAATAGCCGCAGCTATGTGCAATGGCTTTACATGCGGATCCCATGCGGAAAATTCCGCAGCACAATTAGCCATGTGACTATACCCTCGCGGTAGGTGTACACAGCGGATTTCCCTGCAGTATGTTCTGCATGAATTCTGCCTGTAAAAAAACAAAAAAAAACACGGCAAAATCCAAAGTCTGCAGCGGTTTTTGCAATGGATCCTGTCAATGTGCAAAACCTGCTTGTAGGTTGCCATGTCAAAGAAGGACTTCTTAAGATGGAAATACGATCTTCCGCATCAGAATTCTGCACACAGATTGACCTTTTGACCACAAATCCACAACAAAAACCGTGGTAGAAACAGATTTAGCTGTGCTTTTTAGGAGACGGAATTCATGTAGAACATTTAGTGATGAATTCCACTCTGTGAACATACCCTAAGGGCTTTATCAGATGACAGAATGTGCAAATATGCTGGCCTAAGCGCAACGTATTTGTGTAGTGAATGAGGTTGATCTGTGAGCATATTACCACATAGTACTGTACTTGTGTACACAAGGTGAAGAACACTCCCTGCACTAATTTAAAAGGCTATTTAGCCAAATGAGGTCCAGATGTGTTCTTTTTCACAGAATTGCGCAGCATATGGCGCTTTTGCGCACCTCTCAGATTTCTACTGTAGGCCTTTGCTGCGCAATATGCAGAAAGATAGATCAGCTATTTTTTAGTGCATGCATAAAACATGTTCTTAAGAACGAACCTATTAACACCAATGGGTTCTATTCTCTGCACATTGCACGGCCACCATTGGAATTTGAGGGCACAGAGGGACCACTATTAGAATAGGAGGGGGTGGGGAGGTGTCACTATTGGTTTGTGGACGCAATATAGGTTTATAGGGGCACAGAGCATTGCCAGCTTGTGGGAGGTGGGGTGTAGAAGAGAAGAGTTACTGTGTAGGGGGTATACATAGTAGGCACTATTACTATAGCAAGTCACATAAAAGATAGGGTAGTGGCAGGATGGAGAGAGAGAATGTAAAGACAAAGTGTGACAATAAGTCTTCATATCAATCTAGTCCCAGCTGGAGTAGCAAACTGAATACAGACATCCCAAAGAAAGCTTCAACCGTGATCACTGGAGGTAACTGCACTGTAATCCCCATCACTGTACAGAACTGGTGACCATATGATTTAGACACACGCTAGAGCTAATTGTCATGTTATTAAAATAGTTTTCTAACACATTTCCAAAATGCTCCCCACCCCCGTTTTTTTGGCAGGAACAGTGATGCACGTGTTTTGGAGCTTGTGCCTTTAATCTCTTAAAACTCTAGTAATGTCCCTGGCTGCTAGTGCTGAATCAACGAGCCACTGAAGATGCCGCAGAACGTTTCGGCACACCACAGCTGGCAGCCATAAGGAACAGTAAGGAGAGAGGTCGAAGCTGAATTTTTGCATCCAGACCCATGGGCCTTTAGCTACGCCCGACAACCAGGTTATGATGGAGTAAGCAGGATGACAAATGCCTGTCTATCATGATAACTGTTGTACAGCATACACTGTAAGGTCTGGTAACATAGCAAACATCTACGCACACATTTACAATCAACATATATAAAAAAGGTTTATTGTACTTCAAATACATTAACCGAACAAACCCAACAAAATTAAACTTCAGAAACACAACTGGAGCATTAACCTTTACAAGAGTTACCTTGACGGGTAATCATCTACTGCAAATGAAATGAAGGTCAAACCAAGGACTTAAGCAAAAGAAAAGAAAAAAGAAAAAAACAAAAAAAACTTTTTTTTTTATACAGCAAATGTTGCTATCATATCTGTTTGATAGCAACACAAAGGCCTCGTTCTAAATAGTTTTTTGTTTTTTTTTTAAATCGACATTTCATGGGAAACGGAAAATAAAAAAATAAAACCTATGTAAAGAGATAGTAAGCTCCTTTGTTGGGACTCCAGCAATGTAATACCAGTTTCCTATCAAGGAGGAAAGGTCTGAAAAGAATTCAGAAAACATTGTCTTACTATGCAAACATGATGCAATACAATACCGTGTGACTGGGGGGTCCTCATACCACCGATTTTAATTCATTTGAACCTTTTGCAGATGACAAGACAGATTTGGGAAAGCCAGTCAAGCAAATAGGACAGCTGTGATACAGAAGACACTATAGGGTACATTGCTTGAGTGTTGCACATTTTTAGCCAAAAAGCTACTACTGCCGCTCCTCGTTCGTTTTAGATTTTTTTTTTTTAGAGTTGGTTTTCCTTTTTGCCGACTTGTAGTTTGATTTGTTACTGTGATCTGATATAAACCTTGCAAATGGCTCATGCAGTTGGTATGAACGGACGTTCTACCAGTCTCTGAAATGTCCCACTATTTTGTGGATCTTCGTGCAGGCTCAGAGGCAGTTGGTGGGGGAGGGGGGCCGCGGCGATCAAGGTCATCTACATAGGATACAATAAGCTTCCGTCGTTCGTCAGGAATGCAGTCAAGTACTAGATAGCGTTTGTCGTTTTGAAGAATCTTTTCCACATCCTTCAGGTGCTGGTCAGATTCTTGAACTAGTTTTTTTGATCTACAAAAGAAAAAAAAAACACAACAAAAAAAGAAAGTCTTTAGTAGATATGTAAGTGCATCTATTGGCAAGACTATTGAAGCAAGCATATCAGTGTGATCCCTATCTTAGTAACAGACTAGAAGACCATCCCGCCTATAGGCACCTGTGGGACATCTCATTCCAAAACCATGGGAATTACAGGGATTCTATCAGCAGGTTCATGCTGCCAAAACCACAGGCAGTTTGAACCCGGGACAAGGATGCCTGTTGCCCCAAGTGTTCTTATACCAAAACACTACAGCATTTGAGAACACACACACTTTGAAGTTTGACTCGGAGTTGAGTGATGAGGACGGGCCGCATGAAAATGGATAGTGCTCTCCCCTTTTGTGCATAAGGAGAAAGTGTGTGCGGCTCATAATCGGCCTTGCAATTCATCCCCGAGATGTACAACGGGGGTGCAGTCAAAACTCTGCAGGCCACCCCAGTTATTGCAGACCAAACTCATCTCTAGTGACTATTTCTTTTGTGCACAAGGCATGCTGGAACAGGAAAAGGTCTTCCCCAAACTGTATGCTGCAAATTACGTAGTGACAATTGTCTAAACTTTTTAGTATGCCGTAGCACTGATATGACCCATCACTGGAAATAAGAAGCCAGTGAAAAATGCTAGAAAACAGCCTTATTGCATCATGGCTTGATCAACTTTTACAGCTCTCTTCACACCAGCCTTAAGGCTTTTTCCAGGGAGAATACTATTGATCCTCAGGATAGGTCATCAATAGTTTGATCACCGGGGTCCATCACTCAGGACACCGACCAATCAGCTGAGCATGCTGACAGCACCGCAACAACACAGGGGTCGGAGCAGAAGTTTTTCCTCTGACCTCTGTGTAATTGCACGCAGAGCTCCCATGGATTTCAATAAGAGCCGCGCATGCAGTTACAAGCGCCGGCCACTCTACAGAGGTCGGTGCAGAGACTTTTGCTCTGACCTCTGTGTTATTACAGTGCTGTCAGCATGCGCACGATCAGCTGATCGTTCGGGGTCGTGAAAGACAGACCCCTATCCTGAGGATAGGTCATCAATAGTATTCTCCCTGGAAAACCCCTTTAAGTCCTAATTCCATGTCTCTGCTCCATTTTGGGGGTAAAGAAATGGAATTTAAAAAAATTAAATAAATGGATCCGTGTTTTCTCACATTGATTTCATTTTTTTTTAAACTGGAAAGCTAAAAACAAAGTTTGTTGTTTTTTTTTTAAAGAACTCCATTGAAATCAATGAGGGGGGGGGGGGGGAGATCTTTTTATTGTTTTAATTCCGTTTTTTTGCTCCAAAAAACAGAGCAGGCAGACAGGATTCTGACTGAAGCCTTAAAGCTTGTGTGAAATGAGATTAGGAAACCCAGATTGATTCATTCACCAGTCCAGCAACATACGTCTGCAGCTCCAAAGTGTAGTGGCGGTGTGCCTTACACCACTCCAATCGGCATTGTGTGTGGTGATCTTAGTCTTGTGTATAGCTGCTAAACCATGGAAACCCCATTCCATGACACACAGTTCTTGTGCGGATATCACTTTTCCTGATTCAATTGGAACTCTGTAGCGAGCAATGTGACAGAAAAGGAAAGGCGGCTTATGTGCCACGAGCTGACGCTTAGAGATGGTTTGGTCTACCAATTCTTGGCCGAGTTCCTATGCCAACACTTCCATTTTTTAGTTTTCCCATCGACAAAGCCATATGAGAGCTTGGGTATTTATGAATAAGCTGCAGTTATTGGGGTGGAAATCGTGTGACAATTTTCTATAAATCTCGTTTTGGGAGGGTAACAGAAAATAAACAGCTTTAGTCTAAGTGTCGTTACGATTGCAGCACTACCAAATACAGAATTTTTATGGTGAACTATTTTTAAAAAAAGTTAAATAAATACATTTTTGGGGGGAGACTTCTTAAAGAAAAAACTTTTTTAAACATAGGGTTTGTTTTACTTGCAATGTCACAAACCTGTATGTAATAAATTTTGTCTCTTTCAAGAGAGTCCTGAAGTCGGCTTTGGCAGTGACGTGTTTATCTCGGATATATTCTTCAAATACCCATTGTCTTTTCTGTCAACAAAGAAAAACGAACACTGTGAAAGGATATAAACCGACACAATGGAGTGCGTATCGCTCTAGACATAAATCCATAGCCAAGTTAGGCCTTGTTCACATGCTGGATTTTGCAGATTTAACAAGGACACCGATTTGGTGTAGAGCACACAATTCTTTCGTTGACTAACAGAACTCCATGCCACAGAGTAGATCACTTCTTCAAGTGGATTCCACGTTGGGAAATCTGCATGCAGATGTGCCCTACTGAAAAGGGTTAAAACTGCGTGCGGATCCACAGTAATCTAAAGTGTAAATCCACAGATATTGAGGCAGAATCCATGTGGGGAAATCCAATGCGGATTTCGCCATGTCAACATAGTCAAGAACTCAACATAGAACATATGAGGGTTGCTATATTAACCCCTTAGTGACCAGCCCATAGTGTTTCTACATCCTGCCTAAGGGGGCTTTAATCCCAGAGGACGTAAAAACATGCTTCCTCTGGGAATGAAAACCCTGCAGGCTCTGGACGTGACAGCTCCATGCTGTCGGTTACCAAAGGTAGCCGACATCCTGCAGCTATCATCCCGGCCACAGGACCCCTCCCCTGGTCACACAATCGCCAGTGTCCACTGGATAATGGCGATCGCATTAAAGTCAATCTAAAGTAAAAAGGGAAATTTTCAGCCCCCCTTACGGATCAGACCCATAAGGGGAGCTGAGGATACTTACCCCCTATCCTCCACAATGTCTGGCGGTGTTCTCGTCCCCATTGGACCTGATGCCGGCATCTGCGCATGCGCGCCAGACGGTATTACGTCACGCGCATGCGCAGAGGCCCGGGTAATTTTAAAACTCCCTGCTCTCGGCTGGTATAAGTACTACTGAATTGAGAACAATATCACTGAAGCCTTATAAATGCTCTCAAAATGTCACACACCAGTTAACGGCTCACAACAGATTGCACCACTATCTAATTAGTTGCATTAGGTTGATCAAAAAGGACACCCATTACAATTATAAATCTGACACTGATCATATTTCTTACCCGGTCACTGGAAGAAAACTTGATGTAGCGGGGATCATCTTTAATTATTTTCTTTACTTCCTTCCAAGTTGATGTTAAAGTGATCTGCAAAGAGGAACCTTTGTTGGAATGGCTGAATATCAGCAGTCACATTACAGGTACTTTAGTGTGAGTTAACGGTACAAAAACATGTAAACAGTCAATTTGTTTTGCTGACAACAGGTTAATTCTGGCAACTGGGTGGCAGCTGTAAAAGAACTTCTGCATCAGTGCGAGTAAAAAATTAATTGGCCGACTGACAGGAGTCAAATAATGGCTCTTTTACATGCATCAACAGTCTGGTAAGCGACTGCACGAGCGCTGGAGTCACCGCTAAGGAAGTCAGCACTCTGCAGAGCGTTCACACTGAAAGACTTTACTGCTGGATCGCAGGACTCCTACGTGAAGCGCTGATCGGGGAGCATTTAGGCAGAATGACAAGCCTGAGATGGGTTTTCAAAACCTGTGAATGAATAGTGACTGGTTTCTGTGCAATTACGCTGCACGATTATGGCTCAAATTCGTTTGTTTGAACGAATTCTGAGTGATAATGGTCCCGTGTAAATGGCCCAGAAGCCCAATGAATGATATAGTGGTTAGAACAGATCTGCCTTCCGAAACTTGTAGATAAGACTTACAGTATAGGTTTCATCAAGCAGCTGTCTGAAATGTTCACGCTTCTTTTTTGTAAGGGCATCAATGTGTTCATTGAAAAGCTTTTCCTTCTCTTCCCTTTCCAGCAAGGAGCCGGACTCCCATCGGTGATCTTTTCTAAGGGTTCTTCTGGTATCAGACCATGAAACATCAGATGATCGGACCTGTAATTAGGAATACCAATACATCAAAATCCATTTCTATGTGGGTATTGCATAGAGATGCCAGAATTTGTATGCAGTTGAGATAAAACAGTAAACATCAAAAGTCAAATTAGATTTTTTATCTTTGCTTCTCTTCCTGATTAAATCCTGTAGATCTGCAGATATTCTTTGTGCTACTTGTTTTTCGAACAACACAGAAATAAGCAAATCGCAGTATAAATTACCATTCGAATAAGATCATTCAGGGGTAAAAAGTCTACTAAGACACAGAAGGGTGATCATTACCATATCAGACAGAAGAGCTTTAAAGTTCTGTATTGCCTCCTCTCGCTTGTGCTGCTCCCGCTCCCTGTCAATCTCCTTGGTTTGCTCAGATCGCGCCTTTTGAACCTCCCGCTCTCGTTCGCGTAGGCTGGCCTCAATACGAGCTTGTCTTTCCAGTTCCTTCTCCTTTTCTGTATCTAAATTCTAGAGTTAAAAATGTGTCCTTTTATTTTCAAGCCCGAAGATATATAACAATAATCTGTATCCTATGTACCAAAAGGTTTTTTTAAATACACTCATGGAGGGACAATTAGTTCTGAAGACTTCTAAGCAATCCAATGTGCTGGCGTAAGTAGCAGCAATACAATGCATCAGATCATGGTCCATAAAAACGTATTCCAGTTAGCGAGAAAAATGGATTTAAAAGCATAATAAAACGTGTAAGCATCTGTTCACACAATGGTCAGGCTATGACACCTGAACTGATTTGCTTGACTTACACAACAAAATATACAATTATGCAAGGCAGGAATTTAGGAAAGTTTTGAAAAGTCCTATAAATATATGTTCTATCTAAATAGCTTGATTGTTTTATCATAAATGGAGATGAAAAGCCTGATGTTACCATCAACTCCAGCATGGAGAATCTACAGAAGTACCCTGTTTCCCCCCAAATAAGGCAGGGTCTTATATTAATGTTTGCTTTTTTACATGTATAGCTGCCTAGACCCTGTTTAAAACTGACTAACTGTAACTTGGGTGTATTTTTGGAGTAGGGCTTATAGTTCAAGCATCCTCAAATCCTGAAAAATACTGCATACTCAAAAATCCTGAACATTCATGCTAGGGCTCATTTTCGGGGTAGCTCTTATTCTCAAGGAAACCGGGTATTTAAAAAAAAAAAAAACAACACAAAATAGTGAAACAATGCGCAATGAATTACAAAGAGGACCTTTCTTTTGAAGCAAATCCTGTAATGAAAAAGTTAATATATACAATTTTGGTATTGTGGTTGCATAGCTCTTGAAACACAAAAGTGCCTAGAAAGCCAATAAACGGAGGTATGAAGACACGATAAAGTGGAAAGAAAACAAAAACAAACCTATTATTAGATGCATGCTTACTTTTACTATCTTCTCAATATACTGCTTGAAAAGCTCTTCCCTTGCCGAGGAGCTGTCTACAGCTTTGTACCGAGGATCGCTCTCGATTTTGTCTTTGACTTTACTCCAGCGAGACTGTGCATCCAAATGGTGACTGCCTAAGAGGTCGAAGAAGTCCTGCTTCACCTACAATCAAGGAGGCAAATGAGAACGGAGGCGATAGAACGTGACAACATTGTGTAGAAGGCCATTATGATTGCATTCCAGGTTCTCGTGACATGCCCTGCAATGTCCCGAAAAGTATGTAGGGTAAAACCTTCAAAAACAACTCTATTATCTTGTGTCTGGGTGTACACGTAAAGAGAATGCCTGTTCTGTCAATTTAGACACACAAGTTCTCGATGACAATAATGCAGCTTTAAGACTTGCTACCTACCACACACCAAGGCATCCACGGGTTGAGTATTTTAAATGTTATTACTAATCAAATTTGCATTAGTGCACGTTTTAGAAGACCTTATTTAACCCCATCATGCAACCCAAGGCATACATCTATGTGTGCGAGATTTGCATGGAGCAGCATGAGAAGCAGAGATACCACTCCATACATGGCGGGTGCTAGCTGTCGGACACCCACCTCCGCAACAGCCATTATAAGCATTTGAGAGTCTCAAAAAGCCCCTCCCGATGAGATTACGAAGTATTTTTTGTTGCCATGGCAGCCTAGGGCCTTCTGAAGGCCCCCAAGGCTGCTATGACTTATTGCCTATCAAGTCATGCCTGTGACACATCTTCCTAGACTGCCCGCCAGAACACATAATACATTGTATGGTACTGCGGCATACAATATGAGCGGTGGACTTGGCAGATTGTGGCAGGGACGCCAGGTTTCTAGGAGGACGTTTGGATGTACAAGGATTTTTTTCTTGGTTATCCAAGGTCCTGGAGCTGGAGCAGCGAAAGGAAAGAAACTGGGGCCTCTTTTGCGCAGATATTGCCCAGCTGGCGTTGTTTTATGGTAGAGAACCACCAGCGGCCTCGGAAATAATCTTGTCCATTCCGGCGTCGAAGAGGTGCGTGCCAAAGAAGGGAAGGCGTGTTAAAGACCGCTTATAGGCAACATCTGCAGCCCAGGACTAGAGTTCAAAAAGAGGAAACCGGGGTGGCCGATGCATGAGCCAGTAGTCTGGCCGTATCTAGAGGTGCTTCACTGAGAAATTTTCTCGCCTGGCCTATCTACTGCTCAATGTCTGTATGTTCTTCTGAAGATGACCAGTAAGAATGCTGCGACACAGTTGTTTAGCTCATTCTGTAATTGCCCTACTGACCCAGGTAGAAACAAAGACAGGGCAAAGTGCAGAATCCACAGCCTCAAATGATGATAGTTTGGTTTGGTGAACAGTTTGTCAGGAGGGTTCCATTCTTTGATGAACACCTCCTCAAATTCTGAATAAGAAGAGAAGACCTTTGGAGAACGCTTTGGGCGACTGAAAAAAAAAAACTTCCACGGAAAAAGTGAGTGACTTGTTCTTTTACCTGAAGGGTCTCTTTCACCACACCTATCAGCAGCTTTGGTGTCTGTTCCCCATTCAGGCGAGAATCGGAGACAGATTCCGAAAGTTCACCTTCAGAATAACTTGTCTCAGGGAGAGAACTCCAAATGTGTTGCCGAGGCGGGGAAGCTAGAAGATCGCCTTAAGTGATGAAGCCTTAAGTGATAACCGGTTTCTGGGACCTACCATGAGAGAAGTTGTGTATTGGAAGTACATAATCGTCAGACACACTTGGAGGCAGTTGACGGATAGGTTGATCCAGCCTGTCTATGATGGTTGTGGACACTTTAGTAAGGTCCAATACCGCTCAAGAGAGCATGCCCATTCTGGTTCGGCAGTCGACGAAAGCTGGACAGGAGCAGTGCCTGTGGGTGGATTGCCGGTCTTGAAGGAAGACAATTCCCTCAAGGGAATTTGGTACTGCAGTGAGCGCACACAAAATATGTGACTCTGGCTGAGCCCTGTTTGGAGTCTGATATGATGAGGGCCTACGGACAGTAATCAGTAGCGCTACTTGTAAATGGCTTACTGCTATGGGTACTGAAGAAGGAGCAATAGAGAAAGGGAGCTATCTCTATGGCTTACTGCTATGGGAGAAGAAGGTGGCCAGCTGAGTAAGAAAAGAGCTAAGAGCCAATAAGAAGGCAGATACTGGGCGTACTGGAGAGGGATAGAAAAAAAGAGAGTAGGCCAATCCCCTTACAGAACCAGCCTTTGATTGACCTGCAATTGTAGCGAAGGGAGTTGGGGTCTAAAGTAGTGAAGGCTGGAAAAGCGATGCAGCGGCGGGCAGCTAAACCTGTGGGTGAACCGCCAGAAGAGATAAGCACAGGCTCCGGTGGTGAGCAGCAAGTCCCGCACCCTTGGTGCTGTGCAAATGTGCCCACACCACATCAGTATCCATAGCAGCAGTGCCATTAATGGGGTCAAAAATCAGCGCTGCCTGGGGGGAGGACCCAGAAGATGTCCTGCAGCTACCCAAAAACTCACCACCAGAAGAAGAAAAAAAAAAAAAGACACTTCTCCAACCCAAGTGGAAACGTGGAAGTGTGAGAAGAAAGAACAGCAAGAAGAAGTAGATATGGCTGTCTGCTGAGGGAAGCCCCATGCCACCCAAACGGTATACTGTTGAAGGAACTTCCACCAAAGCTGGATGGATAGTTGATAACCAGTGAATTAAAGAGGTCTGCATCGTATGGACACCAAGCTAAAACTGAAGAAGCTTGGTGCCTGCAGGAGGGGTATAGCTGGTAGAAGGATCTAACATTTTGTTGCCTCCTAGTGCCAGTAGCTATACCCACAGTCTAAGCTGTGTCCCCCAATGCAATTGACGAGCAAAACCTTTTCCCATATTTATAATACATTTTAAAAAATCTAAACAAACCAAAAACACACATATTTGGTATCGCTGTGTCCGTAAATGTCCAATCAGAGTAACATTTATCTGACTTGCTGAATGTTGTCAGAAAATAAAAAATACATACTTCATGATGTCTCACAAAAAACGAGTCCTTGAACTACTATATAAACAAAAAAATTAAAAGTTATGACTTCCAGAAGATTGCAGTACAGAATAATTTTTTTTCCCAAAGATTTAATTTTTTTTTTTCTTCAAAGTAGTACAGTAACAAAAAATATATATTTTTAAAAATAATTTAGAATCATCGTAATTGTACGGACCCATGGAATAATGTCATTTTTTCCAGTGTGTACGCTGTAAAAACCACACCCCACACACGATAACAGAATTGCTTTTCCTCCCCCATTTCAGTCTATTTAAAAAAATTTTCAGTACATTATATGCTGCATTAAATAGTATCATGAAAAAAAAAAAAAATACACAACCGGTTCCGTAAAAACAAACCCTCAACACAGCTACGTCGGTAGTTAAATAAAAGTAATGTTTTTTGAAAGTGGGAAGGAAAAAGCAAAAATGAAAAAAAAAAAAAGAGGGGGTAAAGGCCCAACTGTCTCATAATGGCAGTACTATATGCAGACAGGGTTTTCAAGGTGGAACAGCTCTTATTATAATATATGATGTGTGCATCTCAGATACATAGTAAACAAATACAAATCTATGGATTTTAGAATATACCTAAAAGCATACACAAAACACTGGATAGCTGCAATTGGTTACAATAGAGTATTAAAAAGGAGGAAAAAACACTGTGACCAGCTTTCAGGACACTGAAAAAACCTCTTTGAGCCAAAATGTCAGTGCTCAGTGGTGTAAACAAGCGTCATGTTCCTAGATAGTCTCCCTGTTAGGAGAGAACTGCTCCTGTCAGGTTGGGGTAGCTGATAGCAGATTGGAGTACCTCCAGCGGTGATCTGCACTCCCCACTGCTGACTTCTTGTGTAAGTGACATTTAAGCCCATCCATTTTTCATGCATGACCTTTAGCTCAGATAGCAGCAACATATACTTAAGCGATTTGAGTTCAGAGTAAGGAGAAAACAAGTCCTACAACCAATCTTACTGTAGCAAACAAAGATCTCCAGAAGGTTGGATTTTGTAGTTGGTGCCGCCAGTAATCTATCAAGACTTTGTGGCCTTACTTCACGCTTTCTAGTTAAAGGGAACCCGTCAGCAGATACTTCATGCGGTCCTCGGAGAAAAGCTGCATGGAGAAGTGACAGGCACGCTGCCTAGGTGTCATCTACTACGTACATGGTGTCATACGACCAATCTTATGTTTTAAAGGGGCTTTCTGGAAAGGGGTCGTTTGTCAATTTTAACCCATCAACTGCATAGGTTTTAAAAAAGAAAAAAAAAATAAGTAGATTAGGGTTCCAGTGGTTGGAAGAAAGAACAGGGTGCCCAGTTTACCCCACTTCCAGGTCACTGCTGTACAGCTGCACCAACAGCAGTGAATGGAGTGCTCGCAATGCAATTATGGTGCGGCTCCATTAAATTCAATGAGGCTGCTAGAAACAGGCAAGCCCTACAGCTGTTGCATTAATGCAAGTTTATGTCCTGGCAGGGTTGTAGTAACGTGACAGAACGTAAGCTTACGTCCGTAATATGGATGGCACGGCTCAGGAGTGAGTCCACTCCATACCGTAGTGGGAGCCGACTGTCAGACGAATTCCCGCTGCAACAGTGGGGATTGACGACAACACCGATACCCACTCTTAATCCCTTACATATACCTCATGGCATGTAAAGGGGGGCAAAAGAGGGCATGCTCCCTCTGTGACGTTATCTACCCTCTGTGATTACATTATGCCATACATGGTCTGGGCTCGCTATTGTGAGTGATAATGCATTGCCACACAGAAGTACTGCCATGTATTATCAAAGTGATCGGAGCTTTGACGGGTCACAAAAAAAAAATAAAATAAATAATAATTTTGCCTCGTAAAAAATTCAATATGTACCCCAAAATGGTACCAATAAAAACTACAGCTCGTCACAAAAACACACAAACAAGCCCTCACAGAACTCTGTCTATGGAAAAGTAAAAAGAAGTTGGGGGACTTTGAATGCAACAATGTTTAAATAATAATAAGAATCGTTATTTGTATAGCGCTAACTTATTCCGCAGCGCTTTTTGTCTGCGTTCTCCCATCCTCTCCAAACATGGGAGAACACAGACAATACAACAATTACATGCGATGTACAATCAGTTTGAAGCAAACGGGGTGGGTGCGATATAGGAGGTACATGGGGGGATAAGGCATGGGGGAACACGGGCAGTACAGGGATTACATGTGGATATCAGTTATTAAGAAGCAAACAGGGTGGGGGAGTAAGGAGGTGCAGAGGTAGAGTTTGCATGCGATAGGCAGGGTTTTTTTTGTGGAAAAACCTAAAAATAAAATGTTGGCATTGTCATAATCATACCAGCCTGCAGAAATAAAAAAATGTTTCATGTAATTTATTCTGCATGATTAATGCTGTAAATAAAACAAAAAAGCAATGGCAGAATTGATTTTTTTTTGAGGACAGGAAAAGAAAACATTTTAATAAAAAGTCTTACAATACATTGGTACCCATAAAAGTTAGTTTGTCACACAAAAAACAAGCCCTCAGACAGCTATGTTGATGGGAAAATAAAAGTTATGGCTTTTGAAGAGTGGAGATGAAAATCCCCCAAAAATCGTTGCGTCCTTATGGCCAAAATAGGTAGTGTCCTTGAGGGGTTAAAGGTTAATAATTTTAAAAAGCGTCTGGATATGCGCTATAACAATAAATGAAGCAGTATTCATCTGTTGCCTTTCTCACCGCAGCACCAACCAATCCCCTGCCGGTCTCTCTTTACAAGCAGCCAACAGTGATGCTTCGTACTGCTGCTCAGCGCTAGAGCCAATCACTTGCTGTACTCCTGACAACATGGCTCCCAACACCAAGCAGTGACACTGTAGTAGAGTCATGGGATCGCTGCAGCGGTCACACGGTGTCAGCACTGCATCAGCAGGACACAATGAAAGCTGCACTGTGATTGGCTGCTATGGGCAAGACCGTTGTCATAGATCTACCCCAATAACTACGGGGCACAGAACCGGATTCTTCACAGGAGAGGTCAGTGATATTGTGGTGGATTTCTCAGGAACGAAGAACCAGAGCATCTAAGATGCTCCACAAATTTTGTGCTAACACTTTTCGAAAACGGATTGTGAAAGGTCTTGTTGATTGGGGAAGGGGGAATGACACACTAAAACCGCTGCAGTGTGACCATGTTAATCCTACATTGGAAAAAAAGAAGGAAATAAAAAAACACGGCCAGTTGATTGTAACCAGGGCAGCCACTATTTGCAATTGCTAACCTTTCCTGAAGTCACTGTAATGTGTACTGGGGGCACACTTGTGGGGACCCCAACTACAAGCTAAATGCATTTCAAACAAAGCAAAAGGTTAGGACAAACCCTTAAAAGTCTAGCGGTCAGTAGCGTTATGTGAATACGACTTACCTTTTCTCCTTTATTTTTGGAGTCCTCTTTCTCTTTCTTTCTTGCAGCAATCATGTATTCACTAAACAAGATTTCCCGATCCTTCATTTTTTCGATAGCTTTGAAGCGGAGATCTTTGGCATGTTTTGTTGCAAATTCACTAAATGTAGTCCTAAATAGAATGAAAAAAAGATAAAATAGGTCAGCACTACCCAATGGAAATCTATCCCAAAAGAAATGTATAGGTGCACGTTAAACCATGGCTGCAACATACAGTAGAAGCAGAAACAAAAAATGGCAACAGCACACTAAATACATTTACTATCAGAGGTATACATAACTATATTCAATACTCTAACCACATTAAATAATGCAAGGTTCTTGGTATATAATTTGATCAAATTACATTGGCCCATCTACCAACGTCCAGGTGACCAAGCTCTCAGATGGGTCCTAACACTAATACCCAAGAGAGGAGCATTCTGACAGGTAGGAACCCAACTTTCCCAGGTTCAGATTTACCACCTGGTATCAGCGTTAGGACCCATCTGAGAGCTTGGTCACCTGGATGTTGATAGATGGGCCAATGTAATTTGATCAAATTATATACCAAGAACCTTGCATTATTTAATATGGTTAGAGTATTGATTATAGGTATGTATACCTCTGATACAAAATAGAATGAAAGTCTGAGTCTTTGTAAAGAAAGCAAAATGTCAATTTTTATATGTGCATGCATATCACTCGTTGCAGAGAAAAGTTAAAGAAAAAAAAAGAAAAAAAATCAGCTTTGGTCGCCTAATTGTATTTGCTGTCCTTAAAGGTGTTGTACCGAGATAGGTAATAAAAATCTGATCAGTGGGGGGGGGGGGGGTCTCCCTGCTGAAACCCCCACCGATCCTGAGAATGGAGGTCCCCCTCTTCTCATCACTGCAGGAATGCTTCTCCCACCTGCAGTGATGTCAGACTGAATGGAACGAGGTCCACAAGTATACAACAAGCATTTACTGGCAAATGAAAAGTTTTGGTTCCATTGTGAAAATATGCTTTAAATTCAGAAAACTAACCAAAAGAGTAAGGGCTCCTGCCCATGGACGGATATTTGCCGCAGAATTCACAGCCGGCGTCCACACCGCTGATCCACAGCAAATAGCGTCCATAGCATGCTATGGGAAACGGATTCTTCCTGCACACTTGCAGAAACCAATTGCGGCTTCTGCAGGTGGAAAAAAAATTGACATGCTTCATTTTTCCGCAGAATCCGCGTGGACGGCTTCCATTGAAGTCAATGGAAGCTGTCTGATCCGTGGCACATCCACAATGACAAAGCAGTAGTTTAAATTTTAAAAAAAGTCTGTACTGCGTATGTCCGACTGTGAGCCGCGCGGACAATTCACAGTACAGAAGGAAATGAAACTAACCCTAAAGGATAATTTCACATCTGTGTCTGTCCCTCAGTCTTTGCTTCAATTTTTTGATTAAAAAAAAAACAAAAAACTGTAAACAAACTGGAACCATACATAGAGAGCAATACATTTTTTTGCTCTCAGTTCCATTCGCTGTCAGTTGTTCTGAATGGTAAAAAAGTGCAGCCTGCAGCGTTATTGTTTCCATCCACCAAAAAAAACCAAAAACAAATCAAAAAGCGGAAAGCACCTTCCCGTTTAGTTTTTTGCATTAAAGTCAATGACAAAGAAAAACAAACAAACTGAAGGGCTTCTGTCTGCTTTCAGTGTTGAAAGGATCCTTTTTATCAGTACACTGCAAAGCAAAACAATAGGTGACCTCAGAGGGAGGGAGAAGCCCGGACACCACCCACCAGTCAGGAGTGTGTATTGTGTGCACTGGGCTGGCTTGGAAGCAGAGCTCTGGTAGACCCCCTAGAGCAGTGGTGGCGAACCTATGGCACGCGTGCCAGAGGCGGCACTCAGAGCCTTCCCAGCTGGCACTCGCCGCCGTCGGCCGCTCACCACATTAGTAAATACTGGTAGGGGTGCCGCAGCTCCCCTGCTGGTATTCACTCAGCAGCGCTGCTAGAAGCACTGATCCCGGCGCACACTGTGATGTCAGTGTGCAGCTGGGATCCTCCTCCCCCCTCCTCTGACGTCTCCTACTTGGTTCCGCAAGAGCAGGGGAGGGGAGGAGGTGTCCGGCAGCATGTCACAATGTGCTCCTGGGATCAGTGGGATCAGTGGCAGAAACAGCGCCAAGCAGAGGAGCTGGGGGAGGGGGGGGAATTTGGGTCTCAGAGGGGGGGGGGGGTGCTATTGCTACAGGGGCCACTTTGGGATGTCGCTATTACTACTGGGGCCCACTGTGGGATGTCACTATTACTACTGGCTACTGTGGGATGTCACTATTACTACTGGGGATGCTGTGAAGTGTCACTATTACTACTGGGGACCACTGTTGGATGTCACTATTACAGCTGGGGCTGCTGTGGGATGTCACTATTACAGCTGGGGCTGCTGTGGGATGTCACTAGTACTGCTGGGCTGATGTGGGATGTCACTATTACCACTGAGACCACTGTGTGGTGTCACTATTACTACTGGGGGGCCACTGTGCAGTGTCACTATTACTGCTGGGGCCGCTGTGCGGAGTCACTATAACCACCAAAGCCGCTCTGGGGGGTCACTATTAGCGCTGGGGCTGCTCTGGGGGGACACCCTTACTGCTGGGGCCGCTTTGGGGGGGGGGGGGGGGGGGGGGTCAATATCACTGCTGGGATATGTTTACACGAAGTTGAAATGCTGTAGAATGTCCTCAGCGGAAATTTCCGTGGCAAATTCTGCAGCAATTCCACATCCAAAAGAAGTCAAAATCTGCACCCTGTCTATTTTGAAACAGCCTTGTCCTTTTAAGAATGACGGAGGTAAAAATCATATGTTGTGATAAGCCCCGCCCCCTGACATGTTGGCACTTTACAATAATAAGTGGGTTTTGAGTTGCAGTTTGGGCACTTGGTCTCTAAAAGGTTCGCCATCACTGCCCTAGAGTGAAACTTGTCCAGTGCGCAATGATCTGCATATCCAATAATCAGCTACTCCGAGTTCTGCTTCAGTTTGTAATCGGTCCACATTCAGTTAACTGATCAGTTTTAAAAGTACTCAAAACGCAGGTGTGAAAGCATTCTGATCCTCCTTGTACATCTAGGAATTTTAAAGTGGTTGTGCCAAGTTATAAAGTTATCACCTATTTACAGAATAGGAGATAACTAGGATTGGTGGTGGTCAGCAAACCGGGACCTCCACTGATCCAGAGAATGGGTAGGTCCCAAAAGTCTCTGAATGCACGGGACAAAAGATTCGCGCGTACTGATGATTCATTCATTCATTTTAATGGGAATGCTGGAGACTAACTACCAAGTGCTTGTATTTAATCTCCAGCACTTCCACTGAAATGAAAGGCGCAACAACATGTGTGTACGTCCCCTGCTCCATACATGCAGGGGCCATTTGGAACCCCATTCTCAGGAACGTAGGGGTCTCAGCAATCAGACTACCACCAATCAGACCTACCCCTGTAGACAGGGATAACTTGTAACTTTGCACAACTTCTTTAATGTGACCATTAACTTGTTTAGGTCAGATATGAATAGCTTCTAAATATTAGCACAAACCTTGGGTTAATCTTTGCCTCCTCCATCATTTTCTTGAAGTCTTCTTTTGATTGCATAATCTTGTTTTTCTTTTCCCTCCTTTCCTCTTCTGCCCTCGTTTTGACATACTGATCAAACACCTACAGAAAAATAAATGACAAAGAGCACAAGCGGTAAATATTTTAATAAGAGAATAAATGTAAAATTAAAAACATTACGATCACATGGAGCAACAAAAATAAAAAATGTATCAGTGCAACTCACAAGCAAGCCAAGTGTTTCTACACAGGTTACTTTATTGATCTGTCCAAACACTAGAATTAAAGTTAATGTGCACCCTGGTGACCCTACACTTGTATATGAGGAAGCTGCAATATAATATAATCACTCCCCGGTATAGTTGTAGAATTGTTCATTCTCAAAAGCCATTTTTCTCTGAATACGGTCAGCAAAGCAGTTGAAATGCCCAATAGAGTTTATAAGAAGGCTTCAGCATTCTGTGGGGGAGCCAAGAGAGGTATGAAGGTGTCAGAATAGTTTCCTTGCTTTTAAACATAGCCTGCAGAAAAATTCTCAAAATGTAGAGCTCATGTGGTGTATGCACATGAAAAACTTGCATTGTGTATGTCAAACTTAGGGCTACATTTACCAATGGCTAAAGGGGTTGTCTGGTTAGCAAACAACATCCCTTCAATAGCGCTCACTGTAGTAAAAGAACAAATTGAGCAGTACTCACTCCATCTTTGCCGCTGGATCCAGTGTTGCAGCCCCGTTGTGGTACTGTTGCCTGTAGTGACAGCTGCTGTCACTGGAAAACAGATGACCACTGCAGCCAATCAGAGCCGTGACGCCAGTAGAGCCTAACGGTGATGCTGCAGCCAGTGATTGGCTGCAGTGGTCACCTGACTTCTAGTGATGTCAGTTGTCACAACAGACATCAGGATCAGTTGGGATGAGACTTCAGTGTTGGATACTGGTGGCAGGGTAAGTACTGATCAGTTTGTTATTTTACTACAGCAAGTGCTTTTGGAGAATGTTGTCCGGTAACCAGACAAATCCATTATATAAAAAAAAAAAAAAAAATGTTACTTTGGCATCCGTTGGGCAAATATATTTATTTAAGCCTCTTACAATGGGTGTCTATCTGTTGATTCTCCAGAAGCACACCTCCTCTATAGGCTCTTAAAGAGGACCTGTTGGCTCTTCTGAAATGTCCGATTTAGGAAATAAAATTATTTCCCATAATATAAGAACTCTGGAACACCTTTTAGTATAACCCTTAAATATGGTGGTGTTATTCTTTCTACAATTCTGTGAATACATTGTTCCCCGTTAGGGGTGTGCCTTTACACAATCCAGTCAGTGTTGACAGGATCACAATGTGTCAAGACACATCCCTCTGACAAGAGGCGTGGTAACACACAGTTGTCAACTTGCTCAAATTTCGAGGAGGAACAGGGGAACGGCACAATAGGTCTATGAAAAGATGCAGCAAAATTGTTACTTCTTCGAGAATACAAGGACAGACCTGTCAAGAGTAGCGAGAGGTCCTCCTTAACCGTTACAAGAGCAGAGCCTAACCTGTACAATCGACCATCTTTGAAACTATTCATGATACACACTCTTGTATTATGTCAAAACCCAAAATAAAGCCCCTTAGATAAAGAGTCTGCCACGTGTTGCTGCTTTACCTGTTTCCTTTCTTTCGGATTGAGGAGTAAATAACGAGGGTCAAATACAATCTTGTGGAGCTCTTTTTCCCAGGTAGAAAATGCGGATACCTTCGTGAGGAAAGAACACAAGAGAACTAGAGAATTAGGGCCGCTTATGGTAGCAGTGAAATCCTAGGAGCCCCAGAAAGAAGGTTTGTATGTGAATCTACAGGATGTCTATGGAAAGGAGAACAGAGCAGTAAGCCACCATCCAGGTTTCATCACTAATAAATGACAACGAGTGGGGGGTTAGGATAGCACATTTTCGACACTAATTGGCTTTAAACACTGTGTCATAATTATACGGAGGCAACATCGAGCTAATGACTCATTAAAATAGCCACTACTGAGTGACATTTAGAAAGCACTTCAAAAGCAACCCTTGATGTAGGATGCGCCTTGTGAAGTTGGAGACACATAACCCTTTCAATGCCCCAAAAGCAAGCAATGTGTGTCTATTCATTGCAGGTCACTTTTGCCTGGAACTTGTAAAAGAACATTTGCACTACAAACATATGCCACACACTTTCTAAATGTAAAACCAATTACTCTACATCACAGTTATATCTATAGTGCATAAATAAAACCATCATTAACATTTGGAACTGTAGAGCATTTCTTTAACTGGATGACTGGAGTAATGCCCAACTAAAGGAGATGTCAAAAGGTTAACATTACAGTTGATGCTATTCGCTCTCAAACTTTATGTATACTTTACATTAAGTATTGCCCAAACGAGTCCAGTATTGGGCAGATAGCCATTAAGGATATACGGGCACCTTAACCCTTTCTGCCACAGGATGCGAGTTTATGTCCAGGCTGAAAAATGGCTCCCGCAAATGGACGTGAATTAACATCCTATGCATGGCATGAACTCAGAAGAGGAGAGTGCGCCATCTGCAGCAGCACACTGCAGCATGTAAGGGGTTAACAGCAGTGATCAATGTTGACATCATCGACTCGCTGCCATGTAATGCTGATAGCTTGATATGCCAAAATGCTTCCCCCCCCCTTCATTTTGCCTCCCAAAAATACACAATAAAAGTAAATCAGAAAGCCAGGTGTACCCCAAAATGTCAAGCAAAAAACAAGCCCTCAGAGATCTGTCAATGGGAAAATTAAAAGTTTATGGGACTTCGAACGCAGCAATGCAAAAAGGTTTTCGAAAACAGAGTTTTTTACTGTGCACAAAAAAATCCCCCAAAATTACACAATACATTGTGTACCCCAAAAATAGTACAGAAAAAAAATACAGCTCGCCATGTAAAAAACAAACAGTAATATGGCAATGTAGATGGAAAGATCAAGTTATGGCTTCTGATAAGTGAAGTTGAAAATCCCCCCCCAAAATGGTTTTGTCCTTAGAACTAAAATAGGCCATGTTATTAAGGGGTTAAAGCAAACCTATCAGATGAGTGGGATGGGGTAAAGCTTAGGTTAATGTCTGATCTGTTAACAGGCCTTGCAGTAATGACTGGGAGTTCCCATTTGCCGTCCTGAGAGAAAGATAAGTTAGAGGGAAAGAAGCAGATCTCCATTATATTGAGGTTTACATGGTTTGGAGCAGAGTAAATCCGGACAGGATTCCTGAGAGACGGTGAGAGCCCTGCCAACCCACACAGGCTGATTGACAGCTTGCATGTGTGTGTAGAGAGAAGGCTGTCACTCAATCTGGATCAGCATGGAGACTCTCAGTCTGCCATAGAAGACCTATGTTGAGTTACTCTGCATTTTACTCAAATTCTGCCCCAAATCATATGAACCGCCCCAGAGCTCAGCTTTTCTACCTCTATCCTGCTTTCAGAAAGGATGGCATACATCACCTGAAAGGTTTGCTTTAATTTGCAACTATTGTAACCCAAGGGAACACTGCACTTACAAGACTGCATGCGTCCGCATCATTTTATTATACAATGGTGCTTGAAAGTTTGTGGACCCTTCAGAATGTTCCTTATTTCTGCTTACATATGACCTAACACAAATGTACAATTCTATAAGATAATGTATTGAAAAACAGATGCCTTTTTCTAATTTGAGAGCGTATTTTCACATTTTAATTAAGTAATGCCATATTGCTAGAATATCACCTTCAAAGCAGTGTGCGTCTGACATCTTGGACCCCCACCATTCCTGACAATGAAGGGTACTCAGGTCTGGTGTAGCATAAAGTGATGGCATACCCTAGCAATATGCTATTACTTTAGAAAATGGGTATAGCCCTTTATTGGAGGAAAGCCACTTGTTACCACGGAAAGAAGAAAATAAAAAACCCTGTTACTGAGGATTTAATGACTCGTGTGCAAAAATCAGAAAAGATTTATATACATCTCAAAAGATGATTTTCTAACCCCTCTCTCCAGCAACATATCTCTAAACTGTTTCATTCGAGCGTCCAGTGGAACGATAGCTCGCTCACGAGCGGCTTTAATTTCAGCCTCCATAGCGGTCTCTTTATCGGACTCGGTTTCTTCTTTCCTGAAAAATAAAAAGAAACCAGTGTAAGTGTTTATACGTACACAAGGACATAAGCCAAAATAAAGAAACCCCATCACAGCAGAGACTTCTACTGCTGTGGGTATCTAATAATACTCTTTATTTGTATAGCGCCAACTTATTCAGCAGCGCTATACACTTCACTTCTGCCGGCAAAGTGACACTTCTAGACCCCAACCAATCCACAGTTACTTGAATTCCCCATTCATTTAAATTCAGCGAGAAATATTTTCTGTCCCCCTGATTTTACATGTCAACATGGTGTATAAACACTTAGGAGGACAGGCACTTCTGACTCACTGATTTTCCCATCTAGCTCAACTTGTCTTTTTTGTATGGGTCCACTCACACATTCAGGTTTTAATACAGACTATCCAAAGTTACAATAATCCATATTCAATGCTTGTGAATGGAGTTTTGTGACAGATTAACCCCACCAAATAGGGCCAATTATTGTGCGATTCCGTGGCACATCAGACTGCTCATCCGTGGCACAAATCCCTGCTAGCCTCCAATTTCTGCTGCGCATCCTGTAGTAACTAGGAGTCAGGTTGTTCAGTGGTTTTTTTTGGCGAGATATTTACAAAATTACAAGAAATCTGCATGTAGGCATCAATACACCAAACATGGCAATATATAAACCAATGTAGCATAAAAAAATCGTCCGTGGATTCCACAATTCAAGCCTGGTCTTGTGAGATCGGCCTAAATGCTTATTTCTGTTTTTAAATGCAAGATGTGTCTTTTAGTGACTGGTTTCATTTTTCTACGCTCGTTTGAGATTTGTGAAGTCCTATAGAAAAGCCTGTGGGGAAAAAAAAGTCATGAAAAACAAAACAAACACAAAACACTATGGCGAAATATAAATTAAGGCCTGCACGAAGGCATAAAACCAGAGGATGTTTGCCATCTATGGACTTACTTTCTCTTCTTTGCTTTTATGGGTTCATCATCATTAGCATCTTCTGATGATTCAGGATCTTCTTTGACTGCCAAATACAAAAGATCATAATCAGCACACTTACAGGCTTACTGTCTTCAATACTAAAGACCTGCAGAACTGCTCATGATTACATTTCTTCCCTGTCAAGTTTCTGCTGCCTTTTGACATAGGAGCTAGCAAAGCATGCTGCATTATCCTATCCGGCTCTGAAATGATTGGGGGAAATTTACTAATCTGGTCTATATATATATATATATATATATATATATATATATATATAACGTAAGCCAGGCAATCAGTGTACTCCTAATGTAAAATACGCAGGTTTAAAAAAATATAAATAAAAAATTACATTTATGGAAATGATCCCATACACAAATTAGGGTTAATTTACATCAGCACTTTTGGGTTCCCCATTCCTGCTCAAATATTAAGCGGGAAAACTGCACCCAGTGTCTGAAAGGAGCAGTTATGACAAAAATAAACAGCGCCAGTGACTAACGCGGTCCATTTGGTTTTAGGCTTCTGGCCTTTTACAGGATGAAAAAGCGCAGCATATTACAGTATTTAGTCCCATTTTTAACCAGAATCTAACGTTGAGGTTCCTTCTATATGTATAAGCAATAAGAGCAGTGCAGGTGTAAAAGACAAGGGGCTATTAGACTGTAATGTACAAAATCCAGGTCATTTTTTTATATGGGTTTTCTAGAAGACAGAAGGGATTTTAAGAACTCGAGAAGTATCCACAGAAATTGCCTATGGTTTTAGGGATGTGGTGTCATTTCTCCTATTTTTATAGACCGCCCTTTTATAGCGAACTGTTTACTAGCTTCCTCCACTGCCCATGGGAGGGAGATTTATCTCCCATTATAGCAGTGCAATTGCCTTCTATGCAAAAAATAAGGATTCTGTGTAAAACACATGTGATGGAGCTACACTCATCCAGTAGTCCCAGATGACGTATCTAAAGAGATTGGGCTACAGGGATTCCTACTAGGGCAGTCTGAAACCCCTTATTTTAAAAGATCTGGATGTGCGCACACTCCAATACCACTCCCGGCACCGCGCAACGATGCAAATGGCAGGATGACAAGTAAAGTTGCATCATCTTATTATTCATTGACAGAGAGACCTGGATTGGGGACTACCTGCCCTCTTTCCCAGTCCCCTCCCACTAAACGTGGAATCTGCGTTTTCTTCTTGTGTTCCATTGCCAGTTGTGTGGAGGCAATTGGGATCGCACCCCCTGTAGGTTTGAGCAGATTCAAACCCTTAGGCCTCATGTCCACGGGCAAAAGAAGAATTAAAATCCGCAGCGGATTTTAACTCTTCTCCTGCTCGCGGATCCGCATCCCATAGGGATGCATTGACCGCCCGCGGGTAGATAAATACCCGTGGATGGTCAATAAAAGTGATTTTTAAAAAACATGGAGCATAAAAAATCTGGACCATGCTCCATTTTCATGCGGGTCTCCCGCGGGGACGGCTTCCGCAGGCTTGTATTGAAGCCTATGGAAGCCGTCCGGATCCGCGGGAGACCAAAATCGGAATTTACTCACCCGCTCCAGATCTTCCCTTCACCACGGCTTCATCTTCTCTCCGTCGCGGCCGGATCTTTTTTCCTCGGGCCGGCGCATGTGCAAGGCACGTAACCGACGTGCCCTGCACATCCGCAGGGCCGAAGAAAGAAGACCCGGCCACGACGGAGAGAAGATGAAGTCGCGGCGAAGGGAAGATCCGGAGCGGGCGAGAGGTGAGTTAATTCTTATTTTTATGCCTCATGTCCGCGGGGCAGGAGGGACCCGCTACGGATTCTACATGGAGAATCCGTAGCGGGCCTGATTTTCCCCGTGGACATGAGGCCTTAGGGTTTGAGGTCCCATGAGTGGATCTTTTTTATTCTCTGCCGGGTCTGAACGCTATTGTCAGATCCCTTTAGTGTAATGAGAGCTTCCTGCACCCCAATAATCTAGTCTGTGGCTTCAGCTTACACTCTAGGCTGCAATATTCACTGAGCTGTTGAGATTTCAAAGACTATCCTAGATGGGATTCAGATACACTTATTGGCCCGTGGAGGTCAGATGGAGCCACATTTCATCTAGACTTGTGGAGGTCCCAAGATGTGTGTCTTCTGTTCACTAATAGGCCATAACCTACCAAGATGCACCCAATTTATAACAGTGGCTCACAATGTGTGATAAGTTTGGTTTAGAGAGACTTTTGTCCAACCAGTAGGCCGTGTAAAACGGCCTACCGGTTGGCTAACTTTACACAAATATTTTTCACTAAGCTTGTCTTAACTCACAATATTTTTTGACATCTTCTAATCCCCTCTTATGTGGAGGCTCCTGAATGATTTTGTCAACATCAGCTCTTCCAATTAGATCTTCCGGCCTGTCCCACATAGATAGACGTGTAGTGGGATTGTAGAAAAACACTCGTTCATCGCCTGTCCACACCACACACCTAAAGACAGAAAAGTAACATTTTAAACACCAATAATACATTTGTGGTGGCAAATCAACTGTTGTAACAGTCAAATATGACCACCCAGGAGTAACCCATACCTCAGACACCAAAGCATTAGACTGGTCAGATGCACACAGGGTCACTTACAGATCACAACATGAGAGTTGTAGGATTCATTGTAAAGCACTGATACATAGTGGTGCGATATAAGTAATCACATGATTCATTGGAGAACCTGAGAGCGTATTAATGAAATTGGATACAATGTGGGGTCTTTGGCACATCTGCAGTACTCTTTCTCTTGGCTAGACAAGAAACCTTCTTACCTACAAAAATTATTTTCTATGAACAGTAAGAACAACTTCACAAGGGGGAGAAAAGCGCGTGAGTTTTGTGCGCTGCGAGACTCACAAATATGAACCCCATTCTTTTGAATGGGGCCATACACACGAGCGATGTTTTCCTGCATAACACCGCGATGCGGGAAAGAAATCGCAGCAGGATTTATCTTCCTGTGTGCTCTTGCATCGTAGCATCAATCCACGTGCTAGGTGCACACAATGTGATGCAAGATCTCCCATTGAAAACAAAGGGAAAAAAAACTCCAAGATCCCTCGCTGTAGATAGCTACACTTCTCAAAGTGATGCGAGGCAGTTCTGAAGGTTAGAATATAATAAAAATGTAAGCAACTTTCTTATATACTTTGTGCTTCAATTTTACTCAGTCTTCGAGTCCTCCGCTTGCTGTCTGGGAATGATACATTGAGTATTACATCTAAAAGGCTTAAAAAAAAATCTAACCTTATGCCCATGTGATACATATATGTAAAGCACATGAAGATAGCCATGACACCCTTCACATACACTTGCATTAGCTGGAAATGATTAGGTTAGGTGTCCAATTAGTGACAAGAGATGGAGGAATCATAATATAGAAAGTTGCTGAACTAATCTTTATACAATGACCGAGAATCCCTATAAATGTAAAATCCAACCTGAAGTCTTGAATAAGCCTTCCTTCATTAAAAGGGTATTACAAGACAGGTCTTTTACTGTCAGCTTTGCAATTCATTACATTGGTTTCTGAGAAAAACTTGTACGCTCTACACTACAGCAACAGATTAGATTTGACCTTGACTATTACTCATAAGGCCCTTTTACACATGATTATCGCTCAAAATTTGCTCAAAAGCCATCTCTTGAGCAATAATCGTTGCTTGTAAGTGTGCCCATCATGCACTTTTCGTCCAACCCCTGAGTTCAGCTTAAAATCCGCCATCCCCGATAAGACGGACCGCGCGCTGAGTTCTCCGTGGGCAGCGCTGATAACATTCTTACAGCTGCTGTCCTCCTGGAGAACAATAAAGATGTATTTGGAGAACAGACCACCCGCTGTTCTCTAAATACATGACAATGAAGCTAGGTAACTACTAACGGCCCATTAGCTCATTAGTAGCTAATGCAAAATGATCACTCAAAACTGTCAGTTTCTGATTAATTTTGAGTGATCATCCGTTTGTGTAAATGGGGATTTAAAGGGCCTATACTCAATATTTTGGAAGAGGAGCAATTGGCTGAATATCACAGGAGCAAAATACTAGGAAGAAGAGAAGTTTCTGTGGGAAGAGGTTTGCCAACATTTCATAGGTAGAGTAGGCAAGCAACCTTCAATAGACTAATCAGAGAAAGCAGCAACTTCACTGCAAACTAAATTGATAGACTAGTATATATATGTACAGGACACACTGTAATTGCCTTCTGGGTCAATTTCTATCCTCCTCTATTGTGTTTGGGCCGTAGTAGATTTGAGTTGATACTATCAAATCCTTTTTCACACTATTTCGGAGTTTTCTAGCTTGTGGTAGTACTGCATGGCTAGTTTCATATGAGCATATTATGAACACATCTATGGACCGATATGCATAAGCGTCCTGGCCCAACCAGGGATCTACTGAGCCAAATTCACAGCATTATAGGAATCTATGGGGTTGACTTAGTAGAATAATGCCGAAGCATTTGCCTGCATTTCCCCCCGCAGAAACGTAGCCACATTTATGGCCTATATATGATTTCTCCCAATGCAGGGTCCCTGCAAAACAGTAGAGACTATAAAAAGAAACCGCTAACTGAGTCATTTTATTTTCCTACCAATGGGAAGAAAAATTAGGAACCTCATTTTGACAAATTGTGAAATTACGACTTATGGAGTTTCTTGAACTGGACACTACAATGGTTTACAAGTGGTTGTCCAGTTGTGAGCTATTGATAATCTATCTAAAAAATGGGTTATCAATAGTACATGAGTGGGGGTCTGCCACCCAGGACTCCTACTGATCAGCTGTTCGGTGGGCCAGCACACTGAGCAGATTTCTGCAGGAAACAGACAGTTCCATTCCCACTAGAGTGGCCAGGCTTACAGTCCAAATTCCCATTTAAGTGAATGGAAAACTTCCCTGTAATACCAAGTCCGGCCACTGGAGTGGGAATGGAGCTGTCCGCTTCCTCCAAAAATCAGATCAATGTCGGAGCAAACCATGCTTGCTTTCAACTAATCAGAGGATTTGGGGGTCCGGATCCTTGCCGATCTACTATTAATGAACTTTCCTGCGGATAGGCCATCAATAGTTTACAACTGGACAACTCCTTTAATGTTTAGCTCAGATTTAATTATCATAAATCTGAGATAACTGTTGGACATGTAAGGCTTCATGTCCACAGCATAAATCGGTTTTCAAAATCCGCGCGGGTGTCCCACACGTGAGATACGCACCAATAGAGGACCATTGGGCACCCACAGGTAATTAAATACCTGCAGATGGTATTTTCCCCCAGCGTTGCGGATCGCACGCACAGGAAAACACCCGCAGCATGCTCCATTTTCGTGTGGTTTTTCCGCACGGACGGCTCCCGCAGCTTCCATTGAAGCCAATGGAAGCAGTCTGGATCCGTGGCACCGGCGCAGCTGTCACTGCATCCATGCCGCGGACTGTGGGAAAACAGAAGTTTAAAAGAAAGAAAAAAAAAAAAAAAAAAGACAGCACGGCACATTTGCGTGCAGCACGCCCCCGGCATCTCGAGCGCATCTGCCGTGCAGAAGAAAGAAGATACGGCCTGCACAGAGAAGAGCCCCGCAGCGTCCGGACAGATGAGTATATTGTATTTTCTGGCCTCATATCTGCGGGCCGGGTGGAATCCGCTGCAGGATTCAGCACGGGAAAACCATATGGGCCCGTGGACATGAGACATTAGGCTCCAGTAGCATTGTGTTTTAATCCTGTATTTACTGTGTTAGGAAAGCATCTGTTGTATACTTCATGTATATACTAGTTTACTGTTCTGCAAAAGACATACAAGTCTGACAGAAGACTCAGAAGTGATGTAGGGTGCCTTACTACTAATGGCGAGTAATGGGAGATGAGTGGGAATCATAGACAACCCACAATACTTATCTTAGGCCTCCTGCCCACGGCCGTGGCAGACTCCGCCAGCAGAATATTGCAGCAGAGTCTGACACGGCACCCCACAAAGACCCCCCATACTCACCTCTCTGGATCCGTCGCGAGTCCCATCCGGCGAGCACGCACAGTGCATGACGTGCGGGTGGTGATGCATAATTACGCAATACTTCCGCTGTGCTCAGAGCGGAAGCATTGTGTGACGGACAGTTTCCATTAACCACAATGGAATCCGGCCACGCGTTTTTCCGTGGCAATTAGAACATGCCGAGATTTCTTTCACGCTGCAGAACTCCGCTGTAGAATTCCGCAGCGTGAACATTGAGCGATTAGGTTTAATAGGACCGAATAGCTACGGGATAATGCAGTGGATTTTCACCGTGTCAAAAGCGGCAGAAAGCCATCCGTGGAAATTATGCCTTATACCCAACAAAGGGAAGCAACACTTACATGGGATTACTGGCAGCCACCAAGGCTTTAGCTACTTTGAAACCTTTTTAACCAAAGTAGAAATCTTGTAAAAACTAATATGGCAATAAAAGGTTTTTGTTATTAAATAAGTTGTTTGCGGCAAAATCAGAGAGCTTTGATGTATTTGAGGAAATGAGCAGATAAAACAAGTTTCTTACCAAACACAAGCAAATAATGTAACAAAATGAAAGCCCTTGCCTGTATAGATGTAAAATCCAGGACTAACACAAATGTCCCTGCAAACATTGGCAAGAAAACAGGCTTTGGGCATAAGTACCATGGAGTGCCAGGAATTGGTGTGGTAGCCACTGGCCGGGCTTTTTGGGCAGCTTTTTCCTCCTCTGTCATTTCTTCTTCTTTTGGCTCCTGATAAATAAAACATACTGCATTCATAATAGCGTCAAGGAAACCGGAAGCTCTCGAGTCATAACTGGCCGTACTAAGACACAAACAAATGTGAAGTCTCACAGCTCAATATGAATGCCTGGGCAGTTGTGATATAAAGCAGCATTTTTACCGCTAGGAGGACGAGCGCTCGACAGCAGCTGCAATAAAGCCTCTTTGAGACAACCACCCAAATCTGCACAATAAAGATTTACGTTATGGGATTCGTCATCTTAAAACAAACAACAACAACAAAAACAAAAAAACACAAAGTGCCAGTTCAAGTGTTTAACCCCTTAATGACATGGCCTATTTTGGCGTTGAGGACCAAGCGATTTTCTGGTATTTTTCCATCTCCATTTTTCAAAAGCCATAACTTTTTTATTTTTCCGTGGACGCGGCCGTATAAGGGCTTGTTTTTTGCGTGGCGAGCTGTAGTTTTTATCGGTGCCACTTTTGGGTACATAGACAATATTGTAAAAAAAATTTTTTTTTTTTTTTTTTTTTTATGATAACAGGGAGAGAAAACGCATCAATTCTGCCATAGATTTCTTTTTCTTTTTTTACAGCGTTAATCATGCAGCATAAATGACACACTAAATTTTTTCTGCGGGTCGGTACGGTAACAACGATACCAAAATTGTTATATTTTTTTAGGTTTTTTACACTTTTTTGCAATAAAACCCCCTTTTTTTGTAAATCTTTTTTTTTCTCTATAGCTGCATTCAAAGTCCTGTAACTTTTTTATTTTTCTATGTACGGAGCTATATGAGGGCTTATTTTTTGCGAGACGAGCTGTAGTTTTTATTGGTACCATTTTGGGGAATGTACGGCTTTTTTGATCACTTTTATTGCATTTTTTGAGAGGCAAAATGCTAACTAAAAATTAGCTTTTGCCTCTGTTTTTTAGTGGGTTTTTTTACGCTTTTTGTCGTACAAAATAAAAAGCATGTTCAACTTTTTGTACACGTCGTTACGGACGCGTCAATATCCAATATGTGGGGGTTTAATTTTTTTCCCCCTTTTTTTATGCTAATATTAGAAAAAGCATATAAAAGGGTTTTTTTTTACATTTTTCTTTTTTTTTTTACATAATTTGAGTCCCTCTGAGGGACTTGCAGCACTATGCCTATGATCGCTGTCATAAGCCATGGCAGAGTTACTGCTCTGCCATGCCTTATCGCTTGTACAGCGATTATAGGCACAGGCAATACAGGACGCCAGTGTCTGGCGTCCTATTGCCATGGTGACAGGCCGGGCTCTCGCGATGACATCGCGAGAGCCAGCCGGAGACACAGAGGGAGCGCGATCCCTCTGTGAACTCTTTCCCTGCTGTGATCTACTTAGATCCCGGCAGGGAAGGGGTTAACAGCGGGGGGTGCATCTCCGATGCCCCCCCGCTGTTGCAGCGGGACGCCGGCGGTGACTGACAGCCGGCTCCCGCTGCGGGATAGCGCAAGATCACATAAGATCCCGCGCTATCCCCAGGACGTACTGGTACGTCCTGGAGCGGGAAGGGGTTAATGCAGTCAGAAAATGTAAGCCGTACATGAATAAAGAAACCCCAAATCATATTAAAGACCGTTTTCATATGGCGTTCTGCATTGTATTATAACTCCTTCCATTAATTCCCCACAGGTGGAAATGTCCTGCGCTGTACTCAGCGTTTAGAGGTTACATGACCATCTAAATCATATATTCCAGTGGGTCTTCCAAGCCCTCCGTCTGTCCCTTCCCGGTATACCCTACTAATGACAGCGAGGCTTCCCCCTCATTTCCTAATGACTGGGATGGGAATCTGGCGCATCTGCGCCCGACAACTGTCCCGTGTAAAAAGGTCCCCAACTAGTTTTCCAGCAAACTAGGAGTCATTTCTTAACAGGTAGTAAGAGGCTGTATTGGAGCACAGGCCACGCTCTTCATGAGACATACAGATCTTGGTCAGCTCCTCTGGACCCCTCCTGCCCCCACTAAGTAGTGCCTTGCTCCCCTGCATCAAATCAGGGGGTGCATTTGTAATTAAAAGCAGCAAGCAAGAGCTTTGGTGTCCTGCGCTGCATTCAATTTCACAAAGAACAGAAGGGTCAATTAATGCAAGTAAGTTTTAACAAAAGGCTGCAAGCTCAGGAGGCAGTGCTACGCTATCAGTTTATAAGATAACCCTTTAAGGCCCAATGTCCACAGGCACTTACGCACACATCCACAGTGAAGAAAACAGAAGACCCGGACAGGTGCGCAAGAGACCCGGACGGGAAAGCAGTGACCTCGGCCACGGACAGGTTCCGCTGCAGGATACCGCGGGAGGAATCCGATCCGCCAGTGGACATTGGGCCTAAGCAAAACTGAGTATTTCTGTCCATACAAAGCTAAATCTGAAAGAATTAACCAAAGATTAGGCCATCATCTGATTAATTTACTACTGACATTACAATATACAGTAGGTCACGAACTGTAATTTGGTCAGCATGTGCCCGTGAACGGTTCTTTTACAAGTCATTTGCCTTCAAAGTATGATGGATTTAAGTTATTTTGCAGTAAGTTTTTTAACCCCTTAGTGGTGAAACCTTTTCACAGCTTAATGACCAGGCTTAATTTTGTAAATTTGACGTGTGCCACTTTAACAGAGTAACTCCGTAAAGGTTTTGTATATTAAAATGATTCTGACATTGTTTTTTTTTTACATATTGTACTTCATTTAGGTGATAAAAATAGACCGATAGAATTTGTGTAAGTTTATTAAAAATGCCAAAATTGTCAAGCATTTAAAAGGAAAACAAAGTATTTTTTAAATATTTTCAACTGCAAACACAGTATATGCAGACATTCTGTACAAATTTTTAATGAGATATAAATTTCCAATCTGTTTACTTTATTCTGGAAGCACATTTGAAAAGCTTTAGGTTTTTTGAGCATTATGTTAAAATTTTGAGGAACATTTTGTTTTCCTACACCCCATTTAAAAATAATACACCCCTTAATGTATTCATTGAGGGGTGTTCTTATCTTGACTCTACAGTTATTTTTTCAGGGGAAAAAATAAATAAATAAAAAAAAAGAAAAAAGAACAGCTTTCATTCAAAGGCCCCCTGCACACTGGCGGAAATTCCGCGGCGGGATTTCCCGCAGAATTTCCACCCGTGGAAGCTGCCATAGGATTGCATTAGAAAACGCAATCCTATGCAGACGGCCGCGATTTGTCCGCGCGAAATCTTGCGCGGAAAACAAATCGCAGCATGCTCTATTTCTGTGCGGGGCTCACTCCCTGGCCGCTGGCTCCGCTTTGCGCATGCGCTGGCTGGACGTCAGCTGGCACATCACAGAGCCGCAGCCGCGGGAGCAGGTGAATACCGTGCTGGTCCCTGCAGGGGCTCAGGCCGGGTGCCGCTGCGAGAAGGACCGGTGAAGATGAGTAGTGTGGAACAGTCCTGGAAGCCTCTAGTACTAGGTTTCATCTCCTCTCACCGATCGGGCGTTGAGAGGAAATTGAAAAAAAAAAAGTGTCATTTTTTCTGTTTTCAGCGATTGCCGATATCCAATAAATAACGGACTGCTCACCATTGAACTATTGTGGTTACATCACCAAGGACCGCTCACTGTAGCCTCTGGTAGCTGAAAGGGAGCTGTTACATTCCCCGGTCTCGCAACATTATTCTGATGCAGCGCCATAAAAAGACAGCACAACAGAACAAAATCTCAATAGTGACCGCCGTCAACAGGTGTATGGGTAGTCACTAGGGGTAAGCAGCAATGTCTACACCACTACTAGTAGTATGGGACTGCGGTTCTAGGACGACCTCTTCAAAAAGATGCAGGCAGTAACCGTGTTGAATGTGTACTGGGAGAAAACGATATGGCATACAAAGAGCCTACTAATATAGATACTATACTCCTACTACATGCAAGAAACCCCAAGACAACACACATCAATCCCACCAAAAAATTAAAAAGCACAGTACCAAGTGACTTGGTTGTGGGCTTTTACCTCCTTTATTTCCTTGGGAGGCTCTTCCTTTGGCACTTCTTCCTCAGCCTCCATTGGCTGGGGCTCTTCCACTGCTGGTTCCATCTTAACAGGCTCCTTATGTTTCTCCAGTTCCCTATCTATAGAAGGATTTAGGAATGAAAAATACTCAATTACCATTCTGCAAGAATTGATCATAGACACATCTCAAAACGTTCAAATCCGCCATTATAGTCACACGTTAAATTTGTGGAGACCGAAAACTGATTTAATTCTTCTAAATAGGGTTGTTTTAGCAGCAAGTATATGAACTTCAGCAAGCCACAGTTGGATGAATGGAACAGTCTGCATGCTGCATCTGTGTGTGCCCGTGTGCAGTTGGACTAACCAGCCATGTGCGGCCCCTTTAGTAAGCTTGCCTACAGCTTCACATGAAACTATACGCAAATCAACAAGACAAGCTGAATATTTCATCCAAAAAAAAGTAAGGGTTAAATGTACACTAAATTTTCACACTTCTCATCTAACAGCCTATGTGTATCACTTTTTTTGCATTTCTTCTGAAAATCAAGTTTAAAGTGCCTGCCTCTAGGGGTCTCCCTTCCAGCAGCTTTGCAATCCACTGCCTGTCGTTAGGCAATTGGCTTCTCTAACAGAAACATTGCAAGTTACTACAAGCAACAGAGAGCGAGGCATTTAGAGGCTTCCCTGCAGCTGACAGGAGCAGGGTTACACAAGGCAGCATGTGAACTGTGGGAGAGCAAGTCCCAGCTACTACAGTATTGGCAGAATGGCTGATTAGGACACGACCTGCACCTGTAAGTGGATTGCAAACAGCAGGGCAGTGAAAAAAATAGGAAAATCTGAATAGAAAATTGAATTGAGAGCTTAAACTGGGTGCAAACCGCAGCCACCGAGGACCAGAGCTGCGTTTAAAAACGTAGGTGGACATTAAGCTGTGATTAAAAGGGAAGTAACATTTATTACAAGTGTAATAGGTGCAGTTACCCTTCTCCTTCAGTTCCTGAGGTTTGTCCCACGTGGATTCCAAAGTGCGGTTATTATAGTAGTACGTTTTGCCATCAGCAGTTTTATATTCCGACCACTCTGACACTATTGTTGCCCCCGCTAACGTCGCAGGAGAAGCAGCAAGGGCCACTTGAGGATGAATCATCGGAACCATTGGAGGAGCAATTCCCGGCAAGACACCTACAGACATTTTGACAAGATTAGGCAACATAAATAAAGCAGTCATGTCATAGAGAAGTGCAGAAGGCACCAGATCAGATGTTCTATCCTTATATCGGTTACTGAAGGTGTTAGATATTGGTGTGCTGTACAATATGCAGAGACATTGGCAATTATTGATGAACTTTTTAATCTGAGCTATTAAAAAGGGACACCATCAACTCAATTTTAGCATGTATTGTAGGTTGTGCAAATAGACTGTCTTTGGTCTTGTAGGTATCACAGGGCACTGCCCTTCACTATCAGAATGTACCACTCCAGAGTAATAAGCTGCAAGGGAAAATACATTGATATACCTAGTGATCTAGGGCAGTTTGTATAAGTGAATGAGAACGACTGATGGATCGGTACGTAAAGCGGATTGATTAGCGAACGAGCCAGCGATGATTTGCATTCTTTCATGGAATTAATGATGAACGATAAGCGAGTGAATTATTGTTTGATGGTTGGCTTTGTTAATACTGAACAATTATCGTTCAAATTTGAACAACCTAACGATTTTTTGAATGTTAATCGTTACATGTAAACGCATCTAAGGGTGCATTCAGACGACCGTATATCGGCTCGGTTTTCACGCCCAGCCGATATATGGCGTCTCTCTCTGCAGGGGGACGAGGCTGGAAGTTTCGGGAGCAGTGCTCTGAGCTCCCGCCCCCTTTCCACCCCCCTGCACTATTTTCAATGAGGAGAGGCGGGCGGGGCGGAGCTAATTCCCTGAACTTAGCCCCACCCCTGTTACTCCTCCTCAATGCAAATAGTGCAGAGGGGTGGAGAGGAGGCAGAGAGGGGGCGGGAGCTCAGAGTACTGCTGCTGGCTCTTCCAGCCTCCTCCCCCTGCAGAGAGAGACGCCATATATCGGCTCGGCGTGAAAATCCAGCCGATATACGGTCGTGTGAATGCACCCTAAAGCACCAAAAGGATAGATAATTATGTAAATCCATTTTTTAGATGGCTGGATCTAATGCATCCAAAACGAAGCAATTTACAAATATAGTCAATTAAAAACATCGCACTATTTTTGTCTACAGCTACTAAAATAGGCCTATATGTTCTCATGATAACATACAACAAAACCAACCATGTGCCGTCTCTATACCGGAAACAAAAGGAAGGGCTCTTACTTCTCCTTCCTGCTGGATCTACTTTCCGCCTTGGCTCAAAAACGGCATCCAAAACTGCAATCGCATTAATCCCCAAAAGTGTTTTGTGTAAAACCACCCTCACTTATTTTAGTGACTTAAATCTCTGCTCCTTCTGAGTTTAGGAGTCCAGTGGGCGGTGCTCCTTCACGATTGGACAACTTTATCTGTAGGCAGTCATGCAGGATAAGCTGTCAATCAGTGATTAGGACCGCCCACTGGACTCCTTAGCCCAATAAGAGCAGAAGCTTAGATCAATAAATGACCAGTTTTGCTGAATCTTTTCCCACATAACTATATATATATATAAATCTACTCAGCTTCTCCTGCTCTATAAACTGCGGCTTACAGGCAAGACTGGATTTCAGTGCAGCAGGTTCTCTTTAAACGTAGGTGTCCGTTGTATGACACCATGGACGGGATAAAAATTAAGTGACAGTGTCCCTTTAAGAAGGCCTAAATATCTACAAAAATTAAATGTCAATGTCTATGCAACATCCAAACGCCACAAAGACAGAAGAAAATACATAGTTTTAACATACAGACTCATTAGTACACAAATTCTAAGTGCATTGTACAGCTATTATATATACATACAAGTTCACTGATACAAGCTGATAAAAAAGACACTGTTTTAAGGTCAAGACCACTTTCCAAATGAAATAAATAAGAATAGTCCATCAAGATACATATTATTTGGGATTCACAAGTGGGGCAGGCGGGGGCAATTTGACCACACATGGAAAAATGGATAAATTAGCTGGATTATGCTAAATCCTTCATTCCTTTCAGAAAGTGGAATTATCCTTTAAAAGCACAAGACACACAAACATGCAGGAGAAAGCCACAACATATACAAATCTACAACTTAAGCAGTGCCGGAGTAACAAGATGTGTTAAACCTTCCAGACTGCTTCAGTTCAGGCGAATTGTGTCTAAGCAGGTCTACGTTCTACACCACTAGACTGATGTGCTGCGGGGTGGGGGGGCTGCAAAAAGACTTCATCGGCAAATCACGGTATTAGGTACATTCACTACCATGCCAAACAAGAACTAAAACATTGTTGAAAAGTTACCGGTTTTGGTAGTAGCCACTGTCTTTACATACGGGCAGCTTACTATTTGCATCATTGCTACACCTGTAAAATGGATATGCAAACAGAATTGAGCATGACTATCACTGTCTGCTAGCACTGGGGCTGAACACTGCAGAAATTACATTAAAAACCCTAAGGCTTACAAAAAAAGGAAAATTAGTATTACTTTTCTACATTATGACCACTGTGGAGCTGCGTTTTGTATTATAGTACAAGGGAATTCAGTCTTACACGGGGAAAAAAAAAGTAGCAAGTGTCAATGGAATATACTCTAATACATGCAACTTTGACTAATTTAGTGCATACTTTAAGGCTACATTCACACGAGCAGGAATTATGTGGTCTGTCGGGGCCGTCCTGAGCCCGATCACCTGTGTGCGTGTCCTCATGGATTCACTGGTCCTAACTCCTAACAGACTGGTCAGAACGGCCCGGGTGGCGGGAAAATGGTCAATATGACCATTCAGCTTCTCGCTTCCAATAACGCGCCCCCTCCTAAACTCTTAACTGGCCGAAGTTTCTTCAATTGCATCACCAAGGCATTTAGTGGTCAACAAGCTCTACACAAGCAGTCTCCGAGAGCCTTCTTATAGGAACCACCTTTAGGGCCTCCGCTGGCAAGACCGTTCTTCTAATCAAACCACAACTCTAACCTGCCTGAGCTGTAACTGCATGACGAGTTTAGCAGCAAAGAGACAACTTCTTATGGGTGCGCAATTTTTTTGACAAAGAGTGTATATGTATATATATATATATGTACGTACTATCTACAACTCCAGAGGTTTATTGCACAAAACACCTTTAATACAAACTCTACCACTCTGCCACCTGCAGTTATTTTTGAGTACTACAATGTACACTTTGATTTTCAAGACAATATGCAATTACCATAGCCAAGAATTAAATACTTAATTCTATTCCCTCTAATCAGCTTTGTACCCAACCCAAATACCTTCTTTATAACCTACTATCCCCTATATCCACAATACCCTATCCTGCTCAGGTGTAGTCTAAAGCCTCTCACACAGGCGGTTTTTGTAGTGTGTAGTGGATGTTTTTAACGCCCGCTATGACTGCTGCACTAAGCCTCCATTCATTTCAATGGGGCTTCCCAGACTAGCGTTTTAGTGTAGCATTTATAACTCTCGCTAAAACGAACGCTGCGTTTTTGATTTTCAGGTTTGCATTAGGTTTTTGACACCCTGCATCGCCCATTAGGGTGTTTAGAAAGGCTGTGAATGAGGTTTTACAGCCTTTTAATGCTGCTTACTAGCCCATCAAGAGGGGTGGAAAAAATTGTAATGCCACTAGCAATGTATAGGCACACATCCGTTTGAATAGGGGAATGGTAATGGCACTTATTAATTTATACACCAATGGCACAAAGCAGACCTATGAGAAAAGAAGCTCCAGAATTATTTTAGAGGGCAATGGAAGAATTTGCTTAAACATACATGTCGGCAGGTCCTCTTTAAGAAAACCTCTGGGGCAGGCCATATAACTTTTTAGATTTCTGTTTTTTATTTGCACCATGCCACTATTTATTGAGATAAAGCACTTTTCTCATTCTGTAGGTTAAATCTAAAATAAGACCACTGGAAGGAGAATATTTGTGAAACCAGATGATCAGGGCATGAAGACACCAGAATTGACATACACTGATTAACATCAAATGTCTGATGCATTACCTGGTAGCGGTATTGGCATGCCAGGGAGAGGAACACGAAATGGGGGTACCATAACCGGGGGGAAAGCTGGTATTGCTGCTGTGGGCTGTGGCATCGCATGAGGGACAGTGGGTGGTAATGCCTGGGACAGCTGCTGAGACAGAGCCTGCACTGAGGACACCGTGGACAAAGATGCTGCAACACTGATTGGAGCCGTTGTCGTCACAGTAATACTTTGGGCTTGATCAGGTAGAGACGAACCTATGTGGAAGAAAAACAATAGAATTTTGACTATATCCTAGATTTATTTTCACATATAGATCTTCTATGCATCTTCGGGGATTACGACAGTTCCCATTTGGATAGGATGAATGAGAGCAACATTGAATGTAGTTCACACAAAAACTAAAAGTTAAGAACCTAAGCAAATTCTCCCTTAATAGAGTCGGTCCAATGATCCTGCTCCGTTATACAATCACATTGCTGAGAATCATAGAAGCTCAATCATCCCTCTTCCCATTTCAGCTATTAGATCTCAAATCAAAAGCGGTCGTTCCATTTACAGCAGGGGACCAAGCATGCTAGCATTGCAAATGTGATCAAAAAGTCTATTGAGCTGTATGCACATAAGCAATTTTGGCAGGAAACTGCAACAATCTCTCATGATCACATTAGTTCAATAATCGAGGCAGTTTAGTGGCCTAATGCCGTCATTTAGGAGCCTTTTACACAGAATGATTACCATTCGGATACTCGCTGGATCACGGGAATCTGAATGGTAATTGCTCAGTGTAAAAGCTGCCAGCGACAGATTGTGACAGAGCCTCTTTACACATAACCATACATCATATCCCCCATGATACCCCCCCAAAAGAACTTAAGACATATGCAAAAAAATAATTAAGAGCTTCCCCACATTCTCACCTCTCCTGAACACCCCCTCTGCAACCCGCCAACATTTCTTCACCAACGCAATGCAACCCGCACTCCCTATTAACTACTCATTATATATAAATCGACCATCCTCCCCAATATCTTTTTTACGGTAGATCCCCCTCTCCAAAGATACAACATCCTTTATCCTTTTAACAAAACCTCCCACTGTCGGGAGGGCCGTCTGTATCCATCAAGCGCCTTGCCCGCTGATGGATACAGACGGCCCTTCATCAGTATGCAAATTCTAGGGTCAAAACCAATATCAACAAGATATACTATTTTGTTTATCTCTAGTACCCCATTCCAAAATTTGTGTCAGTTTACACAATCCCAGAAAACCAAAGTGCTAACGACCACTTGTCTTTCTTTCCGTGTGTGCTATGCAAGTTACGTACAGAGGCTGACAACACCTTGTATGTCAGTTACCGGCTCTTAGCTCCGCCCCTTGATCATATGATGGTGACGTCATCACGGGTCCTTCATCCTCCTTGTGCACTGAATGAGGGATTATGGGCGGACTACATCCACCACAAACCCCTGCGGCCTCAGTTGCTATGGATACAGCAGTACTCAGTCTGGCAGTTTGTAGCTAGTTGTCAGACAGCTGCACAGCTGTGTGGAGACTCCAATAAATGACACCTAAAAAATGTCCACATACATAGCTGGTGGTGAATAATGACCAACAACATTGAAGCATAGTCCTTGCCCACTATCTTCACATCTCCTGAACGTGATATCGTGTCATCTCAAGTGCTAATGCCGCCAACACCAGTCCAGCCTTCATCTAATCGTCAAACGTTGTCTAGCGTTGGAACAAAACATCACTGTCGTGCAAACATGTCACCACAGAGGGTTCAACGCCACCGTGAAGCTAATGCAGCTTACATGACAGCGACAAGCCACGGTGTCACCTCAGCCACCAGCTGAAGTTTGTAAATCTCATGCAGCAGATCTGCGAAAGCTACGAGCAAACATGTCTCCTCAGTGCACTGCTGAAGTTCGTAAATCACGTGCAGCTCATATGCAAAAGCAACGTAGCAGAGCTGTGTGTGACGTGCATGTAGCAAAAATGGGTGGTGCATTGCACCACCAGAAAGACTGGTACTATAATTTCCAAATAATTACTAGTATGCATTATTATGCACCATCCATGTAACAATTGGAACAGCTTGACTTTAATCTAATACCCATATTAAACAACTTTAATGGTGTACAATAAACTATGTACTAGATATAGTTGACCTTCAGGTACAGATAGAACTGGAATCCTACACAACATTGCGGCCCATTTAGCGTCACTAATTTGACTCAAGTCTTTCTTCCATTTTTTTTCATTTTCCCTTTATTGGGAATTCTTGAAAATAAAGCACATTTCTATATAAATAAGATATTACACCCTTCATAACTCCAGAAAACCCAAGAAAGTTCACCAATGGGAGTTGAGCCATAAGCACAGATGCTGACCGGGCCTGAGCAGCAAATGCATGCAATAGTTGAAAGAACCTGACGAGGAAACTATGGGGATCATCACAAAGTTCTGTAAATTGTTCAAAACTACAGAAGAGACTTCCAGAGTGTACTTGATCCAAAACATTATCCCTTTCTTCTCTCAGGGTGAAACCCCCTCCAACCTAAAAAAAACAACTCTGGAAATTTTGGGCTCCTCCAAAAGGGGAGTGTGTATATAGGAAATCCATCTAGTTGTAAAATCTGCTTAAATTCTACATTTCAAGTATTAAAGTCATAGTCGGATGTGTTTTCCTCTTTCATCTCTCTCTTGCATACCATTATGGTGGTTGGGGATGGGGGGATAAAACCTGTCATTTTAGAAACTAACCCCCCATTCAACCTCACCCCATTTATTTCTCCCCACTTCTTCAACTGTTGCAGTTGGGCAGCCAGAAAATATAGAAAAACTTTTGGAATTGCCAACCCCCTAGATGGTTTATCCCTTTGAAGGGTCTCCAATTTGATTCTAACAAACATCTTATTCCACAATAAACTCCTAAATATTGTATGAAATCTATAGAAATATCTAAATGGAATCCAAACCGGAGAATTTTGAAGTATGTAAAAAGAGTTGTGGCAATCTGGAACCCATGGCTGCAATATGCGGTGGTGTTACAATGTTTAGTTAAAGGGGTTTTGGCATTAAAAAAAAAAATTATCTAAACTTACCTATTCCTTCCCTCTCTGTCTCCTTATCACATCTTCTCCTGGTTGAGCTTCTCCAGTGCCCCTGGTCAGCTCACTGCAGGCTAGGACCAGCTTGTTATGAGGGCTGCTTATCACAAACTCCTTCCTGCTGGGTCAGTGAAGGTCAGGTCCCTGTGCTGTAGCTTCACTGCCTAGGAAGGAATTGTAATCTATTTCAGAGACAGCTCGCATGAGCAATCTCTGAAGAAGATAGGCAGTCCCCCTGCTGGCCTGTGAGCTGTGACCCAGACTGCCAACCTGTAACCTCACAGAAAGGAGCAGAATCAGGCAAGTGGAGGTAAAGTGATCCCCCAGACTGCAGGAGACAGGAGAAGATAAGGGAGGTGAAGATCTGGTAAGTAGACTGATGGGGGAGGAATAGATAAGTAGAGCATTTTTCTTTTTTAGTGACAGAACATCTTTAAGTTATGATTCAATTCTTATCTCCAAGGTTACCTGGATTTAACAAATATCATGTAAAGAAACGCTACATAACTTTAAATTTCCTTCTGTATCATTATTTCAATAACATAGATGCTTATCAGCTGAGCATAAGGTTTTTTTGTATATACAATGTATGTTGCAGAAATCCTTGATACAACTGTAAGTCTTGGGAAATTTCTTATAAATCCAATAAAAAAATATTTGGAAAAGAAGTTGTGGCATTAGAACCATTTTAATATTTCCCCTGCCAATTATCGACCTTGCTTCCATTAACCCCTTGAGTGGCGGGTTTCCTACCACCCTGTCGTGCCCACCAGGGCAGGGTTTTTAAAATGATCTAATCATTGAATTTCAACTAATTTTGCAGTTGCGTCTCAAGAGCCATAACTTTTTCATTTTTCCATTGACATGGCCATATAAGGGCTTGTTTTTTGCGGGACAAGTTGTGATTTTTTTAAACAGGGGGGAGGAAAAAATGAAATGGGGGGAAAAAAAAAGGGGCCATGTCATTAAGGGGTTAAATAATGTATTAACTTCCTTCTCTGGGTCATTACGACGCACGGATACCACATGTGTGATTGTATTTTTGATTTTTTACAAAGTAAAGGGAGACAAGTGTTTTTATTATTTTTTTTAAATAATTTTTACCTTTTTTCTTTTAATTTTTTTTTTTTGTCCCTTTAGGGGACTTCCACAGGGACCCATCAGGACCCCTGATCACATTCCAGGGGTCCGATGGTGACAGCCATTTACATGCTGCAGTGACAGCCCTTTACATGCTGCAGTCACATAGACTGCAGCATGTAAAGGGTTAACACAGCAGAGATCGGAGGTTTTCTCTGATCTCTGCTGTAAGAGCTGGTACCTAGCTGTCCTCTGACAGCCAAGCACCAAGCTCTCCCTGCCACAGAGACCATCGGCTTGCTTCTGACAAGCCGATGGTCTCTATGGCAACCTGTAAACAAAGCAGGAGGTTGCCGACATATCGGCAATATCTTCTGCTGGTTTTTCAAAGCCCTTGCTTTGTTCTCTGTGGGTCTGTGCAGGCAGAGCACACTGTCACAGCTTGTGGCATTGTGCTCTGCAGCTCCCATAGTGATACATAGCCCGGAAATCTTCCAGGCTATGTCACTATGAGCAGTGGAGCTCGTCCCGGAAAATTTCCGGGCGTGCCACTCAAGGGGTTAATACAAACGTTTTAGAACAAGATCAAGTTAGCAGAAATAAAATCCTGAGGTCTAGAAGATACCACAACTCCAAAGTATTTTAATTATTTTACCATTTGTAATTGCATATGTTCCAATGGAATATCTGCGGGTAAAGGTCTAAGGAGAGAATGACAGATTTGCCCCATCTAATAGTAAAACTCTAATCCTATAGATGCATAACAAATGGAGATAATAGGGCCCATAGATTAAAGGCTCTTTTACACAGGGTGACAGTCTTTTAAACGACTGCAGGAGGGCTGACGTCCCTGCTAAGGTCACGAACGCTCGCGCAGCGCGTTTACAGAGAAAGTCTTGCCGCTGGATTGAGGGCTTCTCGACCGCCTCTCGCTCAGTGATCAACCTTCTACGGGAAACGCTGAGCAGAGAGCATTTACACAGTATGAGAAGCCAGCAAGGCAAGAAGGTTTTTTAAGCCGACTACAAAGCAAGCTTTAACAACCGCGAACGACAAGCGAGCAATTTTTTTTCGCATTTACATTGAACAAAATTAACATTCCTCAAATTCGTTCATCTCTATCGAATTTTGAGCGATAATGGTTATGTGTAAATGGGCCTTTAATGACGCGCCCCCAACCCCCCCTGTATACAAAAATGACTCATATGATTACAGTGAAATGCATTGTTCCATTTCTCCATAACGCAATCCAACTATATCAGGGGATTGTCTTATCAAACCAGCCAGGAACTCTATTGCCAAAGCAAAGAGAACAGGGGAAAGGGAACACCCCCACCTTGTCCCCTTCTCCAATATAATTTCCTCAGAAATACGGTTATTTACCCTGATACCCCTGCCATTGAATAAAGCCATTTAACCTATGCCAAAGATTTCCCACCCATCCTATCAATAGCCCAAAAATAATTCCACCGAACGCTGTCAAAACATTTGGTAGCGTCAAGTGAAAAAGAAAAATACAGCCTTGCCCCCACAAACTCAGTGGTCCGCCAGAAGAGTCAAATATAACCTCCTTAAATCATTAGTGGTCAATTTGGCCTAAAGCCTGACTGATCTTCATGTATTAAACGGGTTGTAGCCAAAAGTAATCTTTTTAAGAGTACTTTCGCCGGATTTTTACATCCGTGGTCAACAAGGACATTAAATGGTAGGAATCAGGAAGAGTCAAATCCTGTCCTGGTTTCGGAATCTAAACAGCTATAGCATGTCTCGCTGATGATGAGGTATACCTCCATGCAATGATTCATTAAAAGCAATTAGTAAACGTAACGTTTTAAAAACATTACATTTGGAAGACCTTCCAACGTGGGCGTCTTTTCATTCCGGAGTGTTGCTACTGCATCACCGAGTTCATTCAATGTCAAAAGGATCAAAAAGTAGCATGTTAGATGCTCATCTGACAGAATTGGCAACTGCATCCGAGCCGTATACTCATGAAGATTCTCGTGATCCACACTAAACTTAGAAGTACACAGATCTTTAAATTAGAGGAAAAATTACATTTCCTTTATAACCAAAGAATTATCCAGTCTTCCCAATGCTGACACAAAGATGGTGATCCCTGTGCTTCCATTCTAGAAGCTAAACAATTACCGTCAGCGTCTCTTCCTCAAAAAATGTCAGCTTCATAAAGACACGCTGATTTTTTGGGCGATACCACCCTCACATGATCTGGAGATAGAACTGTGCTTCTTTCCAGTATCCCGAGAGTTTGACTTATGTAGGCTAATCTTCTGTATATAATGCCCATGCATAAATGCCGTCATAGCATTCCACACTATAAACACTGCAGAGGAATCATCTATACGAAAAAAGTCCAGTAAAACCTTTATTGTTCTAGCATTACTATCAAGTACATTTAACCAGAAGGGATTTAAACCCTTTCCAATCCACTGTCTGACGTCTAAAGACATTCTGATTGAAGGCTGTATAGCTCTGATGTCGGAAGACGTACGGCAGGGTATTCTAACTGTAGATTACTGGCCGCTCTGTTATTGGGTGCCTCTCCAGCATATCCCATACCGCAGCACTGGCTCTAGCCAGCAGATGGCGCCATTGTATAATGGCAGAAAGAGAAAGCCCCCTAGGAAACCCTGAATCCAAAATTGGATTGCAAAGGGTTAAACTTCCAAATTCTGTCAAAACCAAATCCCCTACTATTTATGGTTGGCAACAAGCGAAGTGGTTGACACAGTTTACGGTACATATTCTATTCCGTGAGCATAAAGAAGTATACATGGAGTACGTATCGAAAGATCTATCCTGGAAAGTGTATTACGTGTACTAGAACAAGAATACTGTCAAACTTCTGGGTTTCTCAACCTCTACAAGTCACATAACCCTAATTCTGTTAACAAGCATGTGAAATCACTTGGGAAAGAAGCAGCCACTATGGGGCCTATATTAAATCTATCCAAACAATTATTAAAATCTCCCAGAATTAACACTAGGACAGCGGGAAACAAATGTATGAAGTAGGTTATGGAATACATTTGCTGGAGTAAGGAAGGGGGAGTGTATATTGCCACTAGAAAATAATCATCATGTGCAATAATACACATAACACAAACAAATCTCCCCTGAGGATCTATAAAGGGGGGGGGGGGGGGGGCTCACATGTAAAAGGGATAGCTTTATGGATCAATACACTTACTCCACACAAATAGCTCAAATACACAGAATGAAAAGAATGTGCCCAAAGGCGATGGTAAAGCCAATGCATTGAATCTCCTGTTAAAGAAGTTTCCAATAGACAAAACAACAGCTGGTTAAAATTGCTGGACAAAAGGATAAAAAATAAAAAAAAGTTATCCCCCATAGCCTGTACATCAAATGATGTTCAAGGTTACATCTCTTACCTATACACATAATCACAGGGTTCTAATCACCTAGGCATAAAGATAATAACCCCCAAAACACAATACCACACTAAGACCACTATAGACTACCCAGGAACCTCCCACCCATCCACTAAATAAAATAATTTCAAGCTGTTATCTAATCCACAAAAAAATTAATGAAACTTAGAATGTGTGAGAAGCAAGTCATACTTACTAGGCACAACTTGTGAGATAGAGGTCGATGTGCTAGTACTCGTTGCAGTAGACTGACTAGATGAGACAGCAGATGAAGACACCATTAGTGACGGACTACATGTAGTTGGAGAGGCACCTGAGACGGCCTGTGCATGAGTAGCCTGGGCCTGCACTTGACCTTGTCCCTGAACTTGTGCGGCTTGAGCCTGGACTACTTGAGCTTGAGTCTGTACTGGGGCCGTCATCAATGGAGTCAACTCTGACTGCTGAATGACCTTCACACCATCGGGCTTAGTCCATGCAGACTCACGAGTACGAGCATTGTAGAAATAAGCCTAAAGAAAGAGGAAGGATTAAATACACAGAAAAGGCTTCTCACTGAACATGCAAACATGTCTAAGAAATGCTATGAAAAGGATGGCCGTAACATACAGTGATTTTAGAGACCATCAATGTGCAAAGGCAATACTATATGTTATACTGTACAATCTCCTACTAAGGAACTACAGATTCTATGCTTTATTACAAAAAATCTCCTTCTAAGCTAGATATAGGTGGTGCGATGTTACCAACTGGTACGGATAGGAGGAGAAGCCATGTGTCGGTATGGTAATTCAGTTAGAAGAATGGTGCTTACCACTCAGGGCGTATAAACCTAAGGGGTGTACTGACCTTTCCATCTGGGGTCTTGTTTTCCACCCAGATTTCCTCATTTGGAGGCAAAGTCGGGGCTTGAGTAGGAGCAGTGTTTGGACTGGGATTAGATACAGCGGCGGGTGAAGACACAGGTGGCATTCCGGGAGGGAAAAGCATTCCAGGAGGTGGCATACTTCCCATATGCGGGGGCATGAAAGGAGGTCGCTGGGTAATTAAGACAATAAAGAAAAAAACATTACAAAACAGTTCTATATTAAAATGCACAAAAAGATGGCCACACAACATCTCTGGCTGTCTGATGCACGGTGTACATTGGTATGCATCAGTAGTCTAAGACACTACATGCATCTCTGGTCAGCAATATTCATGTGGGCAGCACCGATCAATCAAAGCAGGTGTAGTGTCCTACAGTAATGATGCATACTAATGCACCGTGTGCACCAGGTAGTCAGAAGCAGTTTTGCCATCTTTGTACATCCAATCCCAGAGGGTCACTTTAATTGGTGGGACAGAAGAATCTAGATGCATACTGTGAATGGAGAACGACGTGGGGGTAAAAAACTGCCGTTTCGGCACCTTAAGTAGTCGGAGTACAAGATGCCAACAGCGCAACTAAATGACGTTGATATAATGGAAGCAACTGGAGAGATTAGTATCAGTGTGGTTTCATCACAGCGTTATCAATCACGGGGGTGCGGGTTGGTTTCCATCTTTTATGCTCACACCCAGATGGTTGCTAGAAGTCTATATTGAGATATAAAATGCACTATGAACAGTGTTCTTTATTTGCAGTGTTTGACATTTTGGTATGTTTTTTTGTATTCTATAAAACGCAGTATGTGCTTAGATTTTTACCCATAGGATCCCCTCTAGGACTCCTACACATGGGTGTATTTGTGCGTGCAATATGCAGTGAATAGGACCCACTGATTTAAAATTTACCTCTTGAATTGGTTCGCTCCAATTTCCCTTTTTTGCGCAAGCAAAAAAATAAAAAAAAAATAGAACATGCTCTATTTTGTGCGCATCTGCCCACTAAAGGGGCCCATAGACATCTAAAGGGGTGCGCAAATGCGCATGAGATACGCAAGTGGATGCGTGAAATACAGTGCAAAACTGTGGCAAATAGAACACATCTGACCTCATTATGTTAAAAGGCCTTTTAAAATTAGGGAAGGGGTGTGTCCCTCGCCATGTGAGCATGCCCTGCCTGCGCAAAAAGTACAGAAAAATGCACGAATGCCTGCAAAAGCACCTCGGCCACAGTGCAAATGTGCTGGGTGCTCAAAAATGTATACCCCCATATGAAGCAAGTAAAATCTGCAATTCATAGTCTTTTTTCACAAGCACAGTAGATTAAAAATCAATAAATAAATCATCATCTTAAAAGGCTCCTATGAAAAAACTGAAGTAGTTTTACTGTTTTCACCTGAAGATGGGGAGGACCTATCGGAGGAGGAATACCACCCGGTGGGGGGATTGGTGGCATATTTGGGTCAAAAGGAGGTCTCCCAAACGGAGGACGTGGAGGCGGTGGAGGCCCCCGCATCATTCCAAAAGGAGGTGGTGGACGCAAAAGCGGAGGAGGACCTCTCAGAACAGCAGCGGGTGGCGGTGTGGGGCCACGAAATCGCAACGCTGGCTGTTGCTGCTGCGCCATCCTGAAATAAAACAAGAGCGTTAATTCAGTATTGAGAGTTCAATGTTCAGAAAGTTACAGATGTGCAGATTTACTGGTTTGGGTTTTTTAGGGTCACAATATTAGGCCGGTGGTTAATGTTATTGCTGTTGGGTCTATACATGCCTGGATGAGAATATCAAATTAATCATTTGGGCTGAGCTGGTAAATTTCTACTAAGCTGCTTTTAATCTACAGAGCAGCGCTCGTTCCATCAGAGCTGGGGGGTCTGTTGCTGAATCCGGTTTAGAAACAGTGTAGCACGCTGGAAGCCCAGTCAAGAACCAAACAGACCCCAATATAGTCAATGGGTCTGTCCTTCACAGTCCTAAAACAGATCTGCTCGGCCGAGGTGTGGAGCAGGACTACTGAACCCCAGAAGTATCATACAGGGCTTCATGCTCATTGAGTGATGCTTCCACCGCCAACCTCCGCCGCAGCTGTACTGACAGCGGTGGGACCCAGCAATCTGCTATTGATGACCTATCCTTGTGTTAATATGATAGTCAATGTGACTTAAAAATTACAAAATGCTGGCCACTAGGGGTCTCCCTTCCTCCTAGCTTGCTGTTCAATACATGTTAAGTGATGCACATCTTCAGTAACATAAGATGTAGAAGAAGGAGTTATCCTGCTCACTGAACTTTATGAGAGCAGAGGAGAAGGAGAATCACTGAAACACTCAGACATGGAGAATGTGCCCTTCAGAAGGCCCTAATGCCCCTACACAGACTACCCGACAATACAGATGCCTCAGAGAACGAACCCCCATACCGAACAAAAAAAAAAAAAAAAAAGCCAAAACCCCAGGCGGTAGCTTCGACCCCCATGTGTACCTAGATGCCATAGGGGTGCCTAAGGAGGTGCCAGATGAATACAAGGCCAAGGATCAGGTTAAAGAAGGATGGGAGTCATTATTTACCATTTGTCACTGTTAATAAAAACGTAGATTGGATAAACTAGATCTATTATAACCAACAGAGATTTGTAAATTACACGAGAGATGCCTTACAGGGACTTCCTGACCAACTAGGACCCACTGCCTCTATGACGTTCCAGAACCGCATGGCTCTAGAAATGTTCTTGGCAGAAAAAGGTGGTGTGTGTAAGATGTTTGGTGAGACCTGTTGCACCTATATTACAGATAATACGGGACCTACGGGCAAAGTAACCATTGCCATTAAAGCTGTCTGACCTGTCAGAAGAGCTCAAGTGAAACTCAGGGAAAACTGACCCTTGGGATCAGTATTTCTCATGGATGACCGGGTGGCAGAAGATCCTAACCCAAATAGGGATCTCTATTATGTATTAATTATCTTTATCATTGTAGCTTGCTGTGTAATGCCCTGTATCCAGAGGAGCTGTGAAACCACTGCTGCCAGCGCTGCTCCCACCATGAACCTGCTGAATGTGTCCTCAGAGAAAGTGAACAAGACTCATAACCCCTTGAAGCCTCTTGACCCCTGTCTACAACACACTCCAGCCTTAGGGCCAGATCACCCTCCTTGGAATGAGTCAGTGGCTACAGGGGACCCAGGCTAGCTGTGGTCCAGTCGCAAGGGCTGTGAAAAACCTGTGGTTGGCTCGGAGGGCTTGCCTTGGTTGGCTCGAAGGGCCTGCCTCGATTTGAGATGCTGAGGAGGGTCCACCGGTGAGGACTGTGGGGTAGTGTAGGGACAGTTAGTGAAACAGACAGTTTCAAGGGGGGTTTGTGGAGGATAGATATCTCCTAGGTAAAATGTCTATTTCACCTCCTGAGCCAGCGAATGGAATGTGCTTGCTAACCGTTATCAGAATATGCAGCTTGATAGAAACACGCTCATAACCTCAGGGCACATTTTTTTACCTGCAAATAACCCTCGGACGTCATTTGACAACACATTGCTCATTCCCCCCTGCCCCCTCCATCGAACACCTAAGATGTCGCCGTTTTTCATCTGAAACCACGTGATGTCGGACGTCCATGACGACAGAAGCTCACGCAGGACCGGATGGAAAAAGACCATGTTTGGACCACCCAATCCCATGCTTTGATTTCCAATCACGTATTGCTTCCTGCTGCCCATAAAGGGCAAGTAACTCATCATGCTATATAAGATGCTATACGCCTACTAATAAACAGAGTCAGGAAGACTTTCTACACTGACAGTCTTGTCTCCGTGTGATCTCTTCCATTGTGCGCACAATCTCTGAACATAAATCTGGAAGGGTGCAAACATTCCTATTGATGGACCCAAAATAAATCAAGGACAAGCTAATGAGTGATCTGCTGTTTATTTACATCTCAACTGCTCAGTACTATTGTACAGGATCCTACATGACGATGATGTGTCTGCAGAAGAATCTGCATGTTTGTCTGTGCATAGTGTATAGAGGACATAACAGCTAAGACGTCTTCAACCAGCTCTGAGAGAAGTGAGAATCAGATATACAGCCTGCGGAGCGGTGAAGATGGTGACAAACACAGGATATATATCGTATAATGGTGCTATTCCCCATGTACACACTCATGGCGGCTTCTGCTAAATGTTATTTATGAAGTTAGGTATTCTTCAAAGAGTTTGTCCCAGAATCAAGTTAGCACTTCTCCCTAAGTAAATATCTGTTCACACAGATCATGAAAATGGGGGTCCCATGTTCCTTGCTTGAGCTGCTGCACTCTCCACTACCGGGCAGCGCCAGGGGTCAGTCTGTGTGCAGAGCCTGCGGCCCTCTTGCTGGGCTCCCCCATCTGAGGGGAAGGTTAACATGGACTTTTGTTCACATTATCAGCCCCTCCTTATCAGAGAACATATTTGCTCTCCAATTGTTACATAGGGGGAGGGGGGTTCCTAGAAAAAGAGTAAAAAGATGAGCACTTGTCCATTCCATTTAACCCTGCAGATGCCGCAATCATTACCGACCGGCATCTAAGCGATTTACAGTAGGGAAATTAAAAAGAAAAAAATAATCTATCTATCTATCTATCTATATATATATATATATAAAGACGAAAGCCCTCACTGACTGACTGACTCACTCACTCACTGACTGACTGACTGACTCGCCAAAAGTTCTCCAACTTCCCGAGGTCGTAGAAACATGAAATTTGGCGCAAGCATAGATTATCTCCAAAATAGGAAAAGTAATTGGGTCCCAACTCGATTATTCAATTCTAGTGCAAAAGAATTGGTGTCGAGATTTTACGTACGTAATCTAAATCTCTCACTTTCCAATGTCATAGAAACTCGAAATTTGGCCCGAGCATTCATTATGTCATAAATGGGAAAAGTTAATGGGTCCCAACACGATTATTCAATTCTATGCGCAAAAGAATTAGCGTCCAAATTTTACGTACGGAATCTAATTCTCTCACTTCCCGGTGTTAAAGAAACTCGAAATTTGGCAGGAGCATTGATTATGTCATAAATAGGAAAAGTTAATGGGTCCCAACTCGATTATTCAATTCTATGGGCAAAAGAATTAGTGTCCAAATTTTACGTACGGAATCTAATTATCTCACTTTCCGGTGTCATAGAAACGTGAAATTTGGCACGAGCATTGGTTATGTCATAAGTAGGAAAAGCTAATGGGTCCCAACTCGATTATTCAATTCTAGCACAAAAGAATTGGCGTCAAAATTTTACGTGCGGAATGTAATTTTTTCACTTTCCGGTGTCATAGAAACGGGAAATTTGACACGAGCATTGATTATGTCATAAATAGGAAAAGTTAATGGGTCCCAACTCGATTATTCAATACTAACGCAAAAGAATTAGCGTCGAAATTTTATGTGCGGAATGTAATTTCTTCACTTTCCGGTGTCATACAAACGGGAAATTTGGCACGAGCATTGATTATGTCATAAATAGGAAAAGCTAATGGGTCCCAACTCCATTATTCAATTCTATGCGCAAAAGAATCAGCGTCCAAATTTTACGTACAGAATCTAATTTTCTCACTTTCCGGTGTCATAGAAACGTGAAATTTGCCCACGAGCATTGATTATGTCATAAATAGGAAAAGCTAATGGGTCCCAACTCCATTATTCAATTCCATGCGCAAAAGAATTAGCGTCCCAATTTTACGTGTGGAATGTAATTTTCTCACTTTCCGGTGTCATAGAAACAGGAAATTTGGCACGAGCATTGATTATGTAATAAATAGGAAAAGTGAATGGGTCCCAACTCGATTATTCAATTCTATGCGCAAAAGACTTAGCGCCCAAATTTTACGTACATAATCTAAATCTCTCACTTCCCAATGTGATGGAAACATGAAATTTGGCACGGGCATTGATTATGTCATAAATAGGAAAAGTTAATGTGTCCCAACTCGATTATTCAATTCTATGCGCAAAAGAATTAGCGTCCAAATTTTACGTGCGGAATGTAATTTTTTCACTTTCCGGTGTCATAGAAACGGGAAATTTGGCACGAGCATTGATTATGTCATAAATAGGAAAAGCTAATGGGTCCCAACTCGATTATTCAATTCTAAGCACAAAAGAATTAGTGTCCAAATTTTATGTACGTAATCTAATTCTCTCACTTCCTGATGTCATTTTATATAAAGGAAACGTCGCATGGTTACCTCCCCGTGGTGTTTCCTGGGTAACGCAGAGAACTATGCAAAATGGTGAACATATGTTTTTCCTCGGTATCTCTAAAGTAACCACGACTTCATAAGATTTTCCATGTGAACACCAGATAAATACCAGAACCAAATTAACTCGGGCGAAGCTGGGTATATCAGCTAGTTATATATAAATCCCTTTTTTGAATATAGGCAAGTAACAAGCAGCACTATAAAAAATTACGCCATTTTTATCCAGCTCAGTAAGGCCTCCCTCACACAGGAGTTTGCAGTAAGCGCAGCGTTTTTTGCGCTGGCGTGCATTATGCCAAAGATAGGACATGCATTGCTGTTGTAGACTCTGCGTTTTGACGCTTGTGTGAGCCGCCCCATTGAAATGAATGGGAGCGTGGGAGCGTTGTACAGCGTTTAGCGCAGTGCTGAAAAGGGGGCGCTAAATGCTGTAAAAAAGCGTCTGTGAGGGAGGCCTGAAAAATTATGCCAAAATAGCTGTTTACTGTTTAAGTCGATTTCCCAAAACATGACTAAAAAGTGACTCAAAATGGTACCAAAAAAAGCTACAAGTCATCATGGGAAAAAAAACAAAAAACAAAAAAAAAAAAAAACAACATGCCTTCATAATTTTGACAGAAAAATGAAAGAGCTATGGTTTTGGAATGTGATAGCACAAAAAAATGTTTTTGTAAAAACAAGACATGTTCAGGCGCCGGTTTTAAAGGCATTTGTACGGCGGTTTTGAACACCCACCATCATTTTTGAGCTCAGGTCTGCGAAGCACCATTAAAATTAATTGGTAGTGTTATAATGACAGTGACGTGTAGAAGGTAACGGACCGCCCCAGTGAGCTTTATTTCATTCATCCCCCCAATATATATATCAGTTGGCTGGCATTTCCTGAGCTCTTCCTTTTTATCTGACCCTCCTCCTCAGATAGTCATGTCTCACTTCTGACAGCTCAGATCTACTTGGGGTTATGCTGTCTGAAATTAGTCAATTTCTGAGTCTGTCTGCACTGTAATAGCATCAGACACTCCTATTACAGCTAGGCCGGAAATACACTGTAGCAATCTGCCATAGGAGGCCATGTTGCCACTCAAACGGCTTGTGCGAAATACGTGCCCAAGAGAAATAAAATTGAAGCATGTTCTATCTTAGTGCGTATAAACTACACGATAGTACATGGCTGGCAAACGCAGCCAATACTGTCCAAGTACCACGCGCATACATCACGCCGTCTACACACTGTCAGATGCATTCGTGTGACCCCTGGCCTTACTGCTGATGATCACTCAGCTCCTGTCACACAGTTATAATAGAGGACAGCACGATGCATCCTCTTAACTGTATAATTAGGATCTGTAGTTTATTTAGGCGAATATATAATGTAATGATAATTAAACTGTCCAACCAGCAGGGAGAAATAGTATAGCCTCTCGCTAATGCATCATGGGATTGATTTGAAAGTAGAAGTAAAAAAAAAAAAAACATCTCACCATCAAGATGTTGCCTGATAGGTATCAGACAGGGGGCTGCACTAAAGGGAAGTGTAATTGGCTGAGGGGGGCAGACAAATAAAAATGGGTTTTCGCTGCAGTGGCCCGTTAACAATACTTATACCCCATGGTGAATGCTGTAAAAATAAATCCCCAAAAATATAAAAGTGAAACTGCTTTTTTCCCCCCAGCCAAAGAGTTATTCAATGCAAGAGATACACGCCATACATGGTGCTATAAAAACTAGAACTCGTCCTTCCAAAATCCAAGATCTCAAAGAAAAATAGAAGGTTATGTCCTCTGGAACACAGAAGAAAAATGATAAAACCAGTTGTGTCACTAAGGGGTTAACAATACACTTAGGGCTCATGTCCACGGGCAAAATATGATTTAGGATCCGCAGCGGATTACCTGCACGCGGATCCGCACCCCATAGGGATGCATTGACCACCCGCGGGGTAGATAAATACCCGCGGATGGTCAATAAAAGTGATTTTAAAAAAAATGGAGCATGAAAAAATCTGGACCATGCTCCATTTCCGTGCGGGTCTCCCGCGGGGACGGCTCCCGCGGGCTTCTATTGAAGCCTATGGAAGCCGTCCGGATCCGCGGGAGACCTAAAATAGGAATTTAAAGCATTTACTCACCCGCAGCGGGCGGGGAAGGTCTTCTCTTCCTCACGGCCGCATCTCCCTTGCTTCGGCTCGGCGGATGTGCCCGGCGCATGCGCGCGGCACGTCGACGACGTGCCGGCGACGTGCCGCCGGCGTGAGGGATTCATCCGCCGGCCGAAAAAGAAGATCCGGCCGTGAGGAAGAGCAGAGCTTCCCCGCCCGCTACGGATAGGTAAATTCTTATTTATTCGTATTTTCAGCGCTCATGTCCGCGGGGCAGGAGGGACCCGCTGCAGATTCTCCATGTAGAATCCGTAGCGGGCCCGATTTTCCCCGTGGACATGAGGCCTTAAGACAATCAAATAGATTTATAGGATACTCAAATTCAAAAATCTACAATTAAAAAGTGACATTTCCGGAGGGTTTTCCCCGGTTTACTGCGACACCGGCATCCGGACTTCCCACAGTCCCCTTTCACCCGCCACCTTTGGGTGTGCTGCCGCTGTGCCAGGGTACAGCCCTGTTCATTCAGTAACAAACACCAGAAACCTAACTGGAAGGAGGAGGAAACAAAGTGTTCAGTTTACCTTCTGTTTTTTGAAAACTTACTGAAATCACTGGAAAAAAACCCAGAAACGTCTATTTCAGCTTTTTCTGCTCCAAAGGCAGAACTGAGAAACTGTGTTCTGACTGAAGCCCTGATGCCGGTGTGCACGGGCCCTCAGGGGGTTAGACCAAAAAGGGACTTCATACAACTAGCAAGTTAGTCCTAAAGCAGAGATCACACGGACGCTGCGCCACTGCTCACCGGCCTGAACCCTCTTAACCCCTTAAGGACCAAGCACTGTAAATGACGACGTTTGGCCCTGGACTTTAATTCTAACCAATAGTAAAAACACAGCTTGGGATTAGAGCAGGTGGGATCCTCGTTTGTTAGTTACAGCCGAGGACCCAGAGGAGAAAGCAGAGGCGGTTTACCAGAATGACCTCTATGTAGTGAAGAAAGCAAGCAGAAGTATTACTTCCACTATCCAACCCAGTGAACACGGGGTGCCAGCAGTCACGGATCAGCTCTGCCAGTGACTACCACGACAGGGGGATGTTTTTCCTGTAACTGGGGTCCAGCTAAAATGGAAAAGTGGGGAAACAAACCAACACAGATCCCGCTGCCCTGCTAACCTGGCATTGCTTTTTTTTTTCTGCACATGTGCAGTACAGCCTTCCCTGCTCCGTTGCCTGGCGATGACATTTTGAAATTGACATTTCGGAATCGCCGCGGGACAGACGGCTTCCATTGACTTCATTGCACTTGGTTCACAGTAACCCTCCGTTAATTTGTTATCTGTTCACTCATTCTTCATTAATCTGCATGTTGTTTGGCACACTTCCTTACCCATCCTTATTCCAAGTTACCCTTTGACCTTGTTTAACCCCTTAACCCTTTCCAATCCACTGTCTGACCTCTGAAGACATTATGATTTAAGGCTGTACAGCTCCGATGTTGGAAGACGTCCGTCGGGATTCTCTTACTGTACATTGCCAGCCTCTCTGCTGTCGGAGTCTATCCAATGTGTCACCTCATGCAGTTCTGGCTTTAGCCAGCAGATAGCGCCGTTGTGTAACGTCAGAAAAAGAGTAAGCCCCCTAGGAAAACCAGGATACAAATTGGATTGGAAAGGGTTAAAGGGGTTTTCCAGGGAGAACACTACCGATGCCCTAGCCTCCGTATAGGCCATCAACAGTGAATGGTGTGGGGTCCGTCGCTCGGGACCCCGGCAATCAATGTAGCCATTTCAGCGCATGATTTTTGCAGGACCAGTTATATTTTTGAATGTCACTATTTAATGTACCATTTTTTTTTTTTTTTTAGTACATACAACTTTTTAATTGCATTTGTTGATTTTTTTTTCTTAACACCAGAGTGACTAAAAGCAGAACATTGTGTCTGTGAAGGTCCAAGCCATCAAGTTTTCATTTTTAGTTTTAACATTTTTTATTAAAAAAACAAAATAATAACTTTCCCATGTTTAACGTTAAAGTATCCTATACTCTAATATTACAGTATATGGTATTCATGCTGGCATAGTAAGACATGCCACAGGCACATCTTAATAGGTAAAAGTACCCGGCAGCACTTGGGGCCTCCAGAAGGCCCTTGCCTACCACCTGGCAGTCTCATCCTGAGGGAGCCGATCAGGACCTCCGATCAGGGTTATTTAGATGTTGCTGTCATAAGCGAGAGCGGCATTCAAAAGATTAAATAGGTGACCGCTGATCGGAGTTGTGTGGCCAAGTATCAGCTGCCAAAGATGGCCGACACCAGCCATGTATGGCGCAGGCTTGGCTCCTGAGCCTGCACTACACAAATCCCGTACATCTAGGATGTACATAGACATCCTGAGCTAGTAAGGGGTTAAACGAGCCCATTTGCCAGCATTCACTGACAATAGACACATGCGGTTCATCCAAGTACAAGGTTGTGGCCCCCAGAGTCAACCGCTCGTTCGGTGGTCAGTGAGAGGTCGGATGGATCAGTAGACAAAGGGGAGAGTTATAAAGCTGTCTAAAGTAAAAACAGTCTGTCGCCCATAACAACCAATCACAGCGCAGCTTTCAGTCCTCATAGGCTATTGAGAAAATGAAAGCTGCTATGGGATTGGTTGCCATGGGCAACCAACAATTTTTCTTCAATAGGAAGTCCTAAAAAAATAAAATTAAGAAACGTTGGCATTTCCCAGTGGAAGAATGGCCCCGCGTCTGGCGGCAGCTGCTGCAGGAAGTGATGAGCAGCGCCCGTCACCGCTGATCTCTGTACGAAGCGGCGATATTTACACAGCAATCATCTCACTGGTGTCTATTATGGCGGATCCAATTGTGAATCTAGAGATAAATCGGCATGCCGGCCAGGACGGAGCCGATCGCCATGTGTCGGCGGTGGATCTGTTGACCTCCACCAAGAGTCCATCAACAGGAATGTATTAAAGCAGGTTTTCCACGCACTCATGGTAGGTCATCAACAGCCAATCAGCTGGGGTCCTGACGATCAGCTGATCAGTGGCCGGGAGGGCATGCAGATAGCTCTGCGGCTATCTGGTCAGCTGGTCGTCAGGACCCCAGCCAATCAGCTACTGCTGACCTGAGGACAATCCCTTTAACTGCTGGTGCCCTACACGGGCCATGCGGTGTCTGCAGGCTGCCCCTGTTATGGGGTAACCAACCTTATAACCCCCGCCCACTACTACCCACCGTGGTGTACAGGGAGCACAACACCCCGCAGAGGGCGGCCGGAGATGACCTGCGCTTCCTGTACCACACACGTGCACAGCGGGCCACCCGCCCCATTATAAGCCCACCACACACGGCCCTCCTCTCACAGCGCCCCCTACACTCACCTAATGTCGTTATTGTAACGCTCGGCATCGGAGTCCCCGCGCTCCGCCATTACAGGAACAACCGACAACCTCACAGGTTCTCCACCCACACACAGGCGAACCACCTGACTGACCTCTCCCTGCTACCATTGGCGGACGGACGCGTCAATCATTGCAGACTTCCGGGTCATAGAGCGGCCCACAGCTTCCGGGAGAGGAAGGACAGTATGTGTGCTGAGGGAAAGAGACCAGTACACGGCGCAGCGCCCTCTGCTGGCGGCTCACATAAGCACACGCCACGTGTGTTTTGCTGCTTCCGTTATAATGTATACATGCGGGGCGCATAATGTAATGTATCCCCCCACCCCCCGGAGGTCTGACCCGGCTCTAGATAGCTACACAATATATAGGCAGAACAGTTGCTGGTTTTAACCATCTATAGCTGGTGGGGTGCAGACTGACATGGCAGGACCCGTGCCCGCTGGGTAGGAGCTGGAGTGTCTTAGTCTCGCAACTGCTTTTATCATCTAGCTATAGGACAGACCATAAACGTCTGATTGGTGGGAGTCTGTATGAACATATGTATACAACCAAGCTTACTGCATTGATACAGTACCAGAACCAAATGTAGATACGGTACCAGCATTAAGCTTACTGCATAGATACAATCCCTAGAACGAAGTTTACTGCAGAGATACAGTACCAGATCCAAATGTACTGCATGTATACAGTACCAGAACCAAGCTTGCTGCATTGATATAATGCCTAGAACAAGGATTACTACATAGATACAGTACCAGAACCAAATGTATTGCATATGTATGGTACCAGACCAAATGTACTGCATACATACAGTACCAGAATCAATCTTACTGCATAAATACAATGCCTAGAACAAGGCTTACTACATAGATAACATTTCCAGAACCAAGATTACTGCATAGATACAATACCAGAAACAAATGTACTGCATAGATACGGTATCAGAATGAAGCTTACCGCATAGATATAGTACCAGATTCAAATGTAGTGCATGTATACGGTACCAGAACCAAATGTACTGTATATGTAAGGTACCAGAACTAAATGTACTGCATAGATACAGTACCAGAACCAAATGTAGTACATATCTAGAGTACCAGAACCAAATTTACTGCATAAATACAGTACCAGAACCAAATGTATTGTATATATAAGGTACCAAAACCAAATGTACTGCATATATACGGTACTAGAATCAATCTTACTGCATGAATACAATGCCTAGAACAAGGCTTACTACATAGATACAGTTCCAGAACCAAGCTTACTGCATAGATACAGTACCAGAAACAAATGTACTGCATATATACAATGCCTGGAACAAGGCTTACTACATAGATAACATTTCCAGAACCAAGATTACTGCATAGATACAATACCAGAAACAAATGTACTACATATATACAATGCCTAGAGCAAGGTTTATTATATAGATATAATTCCAGAACCAAGCTTACTACATAAATACATTACCAGAACTGAGCTAAATAAATAATATATCCAGTGCCAGTGTAAAAAATGACAAAAGAAAAGCTGGGCCCGGGAAGAAGAGCATATAGTAGACATACAGAGGGAGAGTTATAAAACTGTCTAAAAGAAGAACTATCTTTGTTGCCCATAGCAACTAATCAGAGGAGCTTTCATTTTCCAAGAGCAGTATAAGAAATGAAAGCTGCGCTGTGATTGGTTGCTACGGGCAACAAAGACATTTTCTTTTGTTCCTGTTTACATAGTATACCTGGATGGATTGGAAGAGTTAGATTGGGGTCACCCCTGCGCAATCGCTCCCGTCATCCAGATCCATCACAGGAGCTGAGTAATGACAGTAACTGATGGGCTGCATACGGTACTTACCTGATATGGGCGGTACCTGGCAGACCCCAAGGACTGTAGTGGGGCCCAGCAGGCTCCCATCTTGTCTCCTGCTATTCTGGTGGGGAAATTAGCGCAGTAAGCTGCACGATTTTGTTCACGATTCTGTACAGATCTGCACCGGAGAGCCCAAATGTAGCCTCCGATACAGAAGCGGACAGCCTTGGGCCTCATTCACACAAGTGTATTTGTGCTGTGTATTATGTGAGGGGTTAATTCTGGTTTTTGCTTTTAAATAGAGAAAGATAAGTGTATTTCACAGAATAATTATGTGTTTATAATTTGCGTCTTCCTCTGCTAAAGGTTTAAGCTTAACCGCAAATACGTGTAAGGGCTGACGCTTTAAAAATGGACTACAAAGACTCCATTTTGTCTCTGTGCTTGTCTGCTATAATACACATATATATCTGTATTAATTTCAACTTTTACTTGAGAAAAATGTTAGATTTCAGTTAGAATGTTCCACCTGGAAATATTAATTGGATTACCGCTAGGTTTCTGTGCTGTTCTTATCTTTAGATAATTCTTGTTGAAAGTTACTAACAAGCTTACAGGAATGTACCTCCCGATTACACCTACACAGAGGAGGACATACTGATAAGAGGCCGAGATGTTTTAAATCAATATATGTGCTTATTAATTTTAATTGTATCTGGCATAAAGCCACTCGCTTCATAGAACCGTATAAAAGATTGAATACATTGTACAATAAACAGGCATTTCTTTGGTTAACACATACGGTGTGGTGTCCATTGAACTCCTCAGAGTATACTCGCAAGATTCAAACAGATTGGGAAGCAGACAGCATCAGCTGACGGGTCCCCTTGTGACCCCCCACATTACTTGGCGCTGCAACGTGGGGCAGAAGCTAACTCCTTACCTGCAGCCGATACCTGACGACCCTACCTGACGACCAGCCGGACCAGAGGCCAGGGGACCCCACATCTACAAAACACCGGTGTAAGGTAAGCCCTTGACTTACCACTCCAGCTCTGGGTTCCCCTGACTTCAGTCCCGTGTCGACAGGAGGTTAGTCGCTGCATGTTTATAGGACACTTCTGCCTGTTATTTACGGTGTTCTTAGTAACCGTGCTAGACGGAAGAACCCTTGTGTATATTGCCATGTTGTCTGCTGTGTGCTGTAGAAATTATTGCTTTTTGCCGGACTCATAATGTTAGCTGTAATTTGTAATAAGATTACTAAAAGCCGCCCAGCAAGGCAAGCCGTGGTCCTTCCTCTATCCCCGTAAGAAGTAAAGATATTGCAAATAAGTATCCTGCCCGTTTCGGACGTGGCAGAAGGGACTGAAAAGTCCATAAGTATCCTGCCAGTTGCGGACTCGGCAGAAGGGACAATAGTGTAAGTACATAGTATAAGTATCCTGCCCGTTGCAGACGTGGCAGAAGGGACTGAAAAGTCCATAAGTATCCTGCCAGTTGCAGACTCGGCAGAAGGGACAATAGTGTAAGTCCATAGTATAAGTATCCTGCCCGTTGCGGACGTGGCAGAAGGGACTGAAAAGTCCATAAGTATCCTGCCAGTTACGGACTCGGCAGAAGGGACAATAGTGGTAAATCAAGAGGTAAGTCCATAGTCAGAATGGGGTCCGACCAGTCTCAGACTTTCCTGACACCCATAGAAATAATAAGATTGGGGGAAGGGAAGGACATCTGTAGGCAAGCCTATAAAATATATACACAGATAGGACTTTAAAGGCGTGAACCTTTAACTATGAGTTCTGGCAACAGTACGAGGAAAAGCACATGCAGGATATCAGAGATGCCGGTCTAGAAAAGGAATAGAAGCCATAATAAGATATAGCAAAAAGGTAAATGTAGAACCATGGGATTGCGCAGCGAGGGATGACGGCATACTTGTGTACTCACCCCCGGTGCCAAACCCGGCTAGGATGTACCCGGTCCTACCAACCACGGACAGCTCCGACATTCTTCCTGACTATCAGAGTTGTATCGCCACAGTCCCACCAAAGAAGTCCCAAAAAGGGAAACCTTACTGGGATTGTCCCAGGTGCGGACAACAAAACCCTTTACGAAGACAAATGGCTTTAACTATGTGTAGACGGGAAAAGAATGAAACCATTGAATGTTATTTTGGTAGGCTGGAAACGAAGGTTAGGGACTAGAGATGAGCGAACACGTTCGGCCCCGCCCCTTTTTCGCCCGAACACCGAACTTTGCGAACACTTCAGTGTTCGGGCGAAAAAGTTCGGGGGCCGCCGTGGCAGCGCGGGGGGGTGCGGCGGGGAGTGGGGGGGGAGAGGGAGAGAGAGAGGGCTCCCCCCTGTTCCCCGCTACTGCCGCCCGCGCCGCCGCGCATCTCCCCGCCCCCCGGCGGCACCCGGACCTTTACGCGCGAACACTGCAGTGTTCGGCAAAGCCGGTGTCCGGGTGCGGATGTGTCCGTAACGGACACGTTCGCTCATCTTTATTAGGGACGCATTCATGCAAGGCATTGGCCCATCATTGGCAGATAAAGTAAAAGCATGTACCCCCGACTGGCGACAAGCCGAGCCCAGGGACTTGTATAAAAAGGCAGTAGGGTTTGCTATGGATGAGAAGCGCCCTGCGGTGGCGGTTAAATACTATAGCAACCAGGAGGGGAAGGTGCAGCTCCAGGACAGACCCAACAGAGGAACACGCAAGTGTTATAATTGCGGCAAGGTAGGCCACCTGGCCAAGAATTGCTGTTATCCCAAAGGATTCCGTGACCAGGAGACGGATCAGGGCGCCACTCCCAGCGACAACGCCGCGTCGCCCGAATCCGTCCCAATGAAGTCCCGGCAATCCCGCCCCAGTATCCCTACCGTGGAAGCAAAGGACAGAGGCATTCAGACCTTTGAGCCTGCTTCCATATGAGGTTCGGAAGTACCCTTCCTTATAGACACTGGGGCTACAAAATCCTGTCTCAAAATTCACGGGTAATATGAGATCTTAATATCTATGTTTCCACAAATAACCATTATTGTTTGTCTTGTATGTCTTGACGTTATGTAATCTAATCTTTGTTGTACATTTTAGTCTCCATCATACAAGTGTAAGAAAGTTATACCCAACTCACATCTGTGGGGGCCTTTAAGAATACAAGGGTTAAAAATGCAGAAAATGCTGCGCTGTTAGAAGCGCTTAGCATGTTGTCTTTTCTATGTGTTTAACTATGCATATCCTCAGAGAAATATACCTCTTATAATTACTGCTGTGTAAAGTCTGAATGTTCTGGCCGCTTTCTAAAATCTGTTTCATAGAGAGATAAAATTCAAGGTCATAGAAGAAAGACAGACGTTGATGAAATAAGAAACTTGTAATGAATTACGTGAATTATACGGTTTTAAAAATAGAAAACATATAGGAATTTTAAGGTATATTTTTGCTTTTTAAGTAAATGTCAGTTCTGTGATTGGTTGGATGTCTGTATCACTGCTAAATGCTGTTAGTACTGTACTGTCTTTGAGAGAATGTTCTGTAGGAGAAACACGCAAATGGCCATACCTGTACTTACACCTGCTGCCAAACTCCGCACCTTTCTGGGCCTTGTTTCATACTGCCGCCCATGGATCCACTCTGTTTCCTCTCTTATGCAACTACTCTATGACTGTCTTTCAATCATTCTTTTTTCTCTCTCACCCCTGAAGCTCATTTCTCACCCTTTTTACATTTTACCTTTTATCCTTTTCTGTACTGAATTTTCTGGCCATATGACGACAGTATTGACACAAAAGCACAGGGGACAACCACGGCCACTTGGATACTACTCCATGAGGCTGGATCCAGTGGCTCGAAGAGCTCCCTCGTGTGTGTGTGGTGGCAGCAGTACAGGCAATGGTTGACAAATCTTCGGAGTTGGTATTGGACTACCCCCTAGTGGTCCTCACCCCTCATGACATCCGGAGCATATACACGTAAGTGCAACCCAAGCACTTATTTCTGGCCTGTCAAATCCAGCTACAATGTGCTCTTGTTATTCTTTTCAATGTTGTTACTACTTTGAACCCGGCTACTCTTCTTCTTCCAATTAAGTACCCTAGTTCAAAGGGGGGGAGGAGAAGACATAGGTGATCTAGGTATTGCAGGTCAGCTATTTTTTTTTTTTTTTTACAAAGTTCTGATCTATTTGAAATAGAATACCAGCCTGATTGTCTAGCAGTAATCGGTGCAAGGGGTTTCAGGAGTGCCAATTCAGCTGGCAGAAACTGAACCGCTTGAGGTAATGTTTAAAGGGTCGCGATGCCTCACGCGCTTCCTTGTGCTGGAAGGTCCTGAAAGCATATTGGGAACTGACGTGATGGGACCCTTGGGATGTTGTATCAAACTTCACCCATCCGGTGAGGCTCGTATACACCCCGGGTCTGAAAGTCACCCGACCTTCTGTCGGATGGCAGCAGACCAAGCGACACCTCTCCCTGTCCTCACTCTTACGCACGCAGAGGAACAAGCTCTTAGTGTTGTTCCTTCTAGCCTTTGGGCCACCAAACAGACGGAACTCGGCAGACTGTCAGTCCCACCGGTAATGGTTTACCTAAAGGAAGGGGAAAAAGCCCCCTTGGTCCGTCAGTACCCCCTGGCACATGTCCAGGAAGATGCAATTGCAGACACTGTCTCTTCTTTATGTTAACTTAAAACCCTTAAGGAATGTGTCTTCCCAGCCAATACCCCTTTTGTTCCCCGTTAAGAGAAAGAGTATAAAGGGCCAGCCAGGCTGTCAGTATTTGTTTGCATTTATTTTCAGAGGAAAGCAGTACTGTTGGACAGTGCTGCCATAAGGGGCACAGAATAGCCCAGAACCAGTTCACCAGATGCATGAAGCTGGTATTAGACGCCTGGCCAATTCCCGAGGGCACCGCCCTCTTGTAATATGCTGATGACTTACTTTTGTGTGCTCCTGACCCAAATAGTTGCCTCAATGCATCACTAAGCCTTTTGTGTTTCCTCCATCAGAGCAGAATGGTTGCAAAGCCAACAAAGACAAACTTCAGTTCTGCAAATCTCACGTAGTGTTCCTGGGCCACTGCCTAGGTCCAGGTACTAAACACCTGACGCCGGAACGCACGAAGGTGGTAAGTGACATGCAACTTCCCACCTCCCATGCTCAGTTGCGTACCTTTTTGGGACTGGACTCATACTGTCGGCCGTGGATACGCTCTGCCTCCATGACCATGCAGCCTCTATAAGACTGTTTGGGTTCACGGCCATTTGTCCTGACCCTGCAGGCCGAGTCAGCCCTCCATCAGCTGAAAGTACAGATGACCAGTGCACCCGCACTGGGGCTGCCAGACTATGACAAACCTTTCCAAATGTACGTCACTGAGATGGCGGGACACGCCACCGCTGTACTGACACAAATGCATGGTGACAAAAAGCGACCTGTAGCATACTACAGTGCCCATCTTGACGCGGTGGCTAGAGGGTCTCTATCATGCGTCCGAGCGGTTCTAGCAGTTCAGGCGCTACTGGAAAAAGTTCTGACGTTGTCCTAGATCACACCATGGTGATCTACACCCCACATGACATACATGGTATCCTGACTCAGGTAAGCCGTAGACATCTGTCTCTTGCCAGACGGATAAATATGGAACTTGCAGTGCAGTTCTCCTTGAACATCTCATTCCAAAGGTGCACCACCTTGAATCCAGCCACCTTACTTCCATTAGGTGACGTAGATTCAAATGGGGGAGTAAGTACAGGGGATCAGTTGTTTTACAACTCCCTGACTGACGAACAGGAGGCATTTGACACCGGAAACCAGCATGACTGCGTGGCCCTCATGGCCCAGGAAACGGCTGGGTTTGCGCATGTCACAGACAAGCCCCTGCAGAACCCCCAGTTTGAAATGTTTGTGGATGGATCTAGATACCTGAATGACGAAGGAAGGTTTGTAACAGGTTTTGAAGTAGTCACACTGAATGAGGTACTGGTAAGTCAACCACTGCCCCCACATGTGTCAGCACAAGAAGCGGAACTGTGCGCTTTGACTGAAGCCTGTAAACTAGCCGAGGGCGTAACTGCCAACATCTATACTGACTCCAGGTACGCTTTTGGTGTGGCACACGATTATGGGCCTATCTGGCGCGCGTGGACCTTCACAGCTCAAGGCAAGCCGATCAAGAATGGAAAAGCTGTAAGTTCGCTAATGGAAGCTATCATTCATGTTACCAGAACAGGTAGCTATAGTAAAAGTTAAAGCACACACTCAGGGTCAGTCCATGGAAAGCAAGGGCAGCGAGAAGGCCGATAGAGCAGCCAAGGCTGCAGCCCTGCTGGACAGGGAGGACCGTGTGCAGGGTTAGTACCCGGCAAAGATCCTGCCCGCCTGAGGAGGACACTGGGGTACCTGCCGGCATTTCTTCTTTAGCCGCTTCTACCAAGGTGGTACTGAAGCCCACCAGAAGGGAAGAGGAGAGATGGGCCATGGCAGGAGGGAGGAAAGTGAAGGATGTGTGGATGATGAGAGAGAGAGCGTGTTTACCGGCTGCTGCCTATCCTAGTTTGGCGTCACTAGCCCATGGAAAGGTCCACGCCTCTCACAATGCCATGGTAGTTCTTGTGGACAAGGTTTGGTGCACTCCAGGGTTTGACAGGATGGCAAAGGCATATGTCAGGGCATGTGAAGTGTGTGCACTACACAACCCAGGGCAGGTTGTCAAAACTCCTAAGAAATGTACACCTCGGCCCTTGTACCCCTTTCAGAGACTACAGATAGACTACATCCAACTGCCCAGGTCAGGAAGGTATGAGTACGTCCTTGTGTGCAAGGACCTGTCCAAAGCCACCGCACAATGCACAGCGACTAAACTTGTGTCAGAACTTGTATGTAGATTTGGGGTACCAGAGACAATTGAGAGTGACAGAGGTACACATTTTACAGGTAAAGTCATGCGAGAGGTGATGTCAGCCCTTGGAGTGGAACAAGCGTTTCACACTCCATACCACCCGCAGAGTTTAGGCAAAGTGAAAAGACTAAATGGTACTCTTAAGTTAAAAGAAGTTTTGTTTGGCTCTGTGCCAAGATTGGGGCTGTATCATCCACAGGCCCTACAGCAGGGCTATGACACAGTAGCCAGATATGTAAAGCACCTGTGTGACCAACTAACAGTAACAAAGAATCGAGTCTTTTCTTCCATTCCAGACCCAGACAACTTAGAGGGTTCACACTCTCTGCAACCTGGAGACTGGGTGGTCGTAAAGAGGCGTGTCCGGAAATCCCTAGGGCCCAGATTCGAGGGGCCCTACCAAGTCCTGCTGACCACACCTACTTCGGTAAAAGTTGAAGGAACTGTTGCTTGTTTTGGGACTAACGGGACTTTTCATGCCCTGCTTCGCCCCCTATGAGAAGGAAAATGAAGGACATTTTGCTTATTGTTGGACTTTTGGACTCCTCGCTCCATACTTTGCCCCCATATGAGGAAGTTAAGCTTGGAGACAATGCCCAGAACCACTTTGTTAGACACCACCAAATATTGTTGGATGGACTAAACACCTCACAGGTGAAGGACTGTTGAACTTACACACGTGCATCCTGGTGCCACTAGTCTTCTTTTCCTGGCTGTTCCTGTTCCGCCAAAAGAACTGCTTGCATAGACAAATGAAAACTCAGAAACCAGGGATAGCTGGTGGGGTAACACATTTAGTTCTTTGAACCCTGCCAATTGGTTCTCCGGTTCATGAGGGTGGTTCATGGGACTTTTACAAAATATACTTCAAGTAGTGATGATTTTGCTCGTCATATATGTTGCTTTAAAGTTAATCATGTCTTGTATCACACATTATAGTAAAAAGGCTTTTGCTAAACTTTAACCCAGATGGACTTCGGGACCACCACATGACTCTAGGGAATCTGGCAGGAGCTGGCACCACTCGGGTGAACGTACATAGCATGATGGTGGACCCAATGTCCAAATGGGGGAATGTGAGGGGTTAATTCTGGTTTTTGCTTTTGAATAGAGAAAGATAAGTGTATTTCACAGAATAATTATGTGTTTATAATTTGCGTCTTCCTCTGCTAAAGGTTTAAGCTTAACCGCAAATACGTGTAAGGGCTGACGCTTTAAAAATGGACTACAAATACTCCATTTTGTCTCTTTGCTTGTCTGCTATAATACACATATATATATCTGTATTAATTTCAACTTTTACTTGAGAAAAATGTTAGATTTCAGTTAGAATGATCCACCTGGAAATATTAATTGGATTACCGCTAGGTTTCTGTCCTGTTCTTATCTTTAGATAATTCTTGTTGAAAGTTACTAACAAGCTTACAGGAATGTACCTCCCGATTACACCTACACAGAGGAGGACATACTGATAAGAGGCCGAGATGTTTTAAATCAATATATGTGCTTATTAATTTTAATTGTATCTGGCATAAAGCCACTCGCTTCATAGAACCGTATAAAAGATTGAATACATTGTACAATAATCAGGCATTTCTTTGGTTAACACATACGGTGTGGTGTCCATTGAACTCCTCAGAGTATACTCGCAAGATTCAAACAGATTGGGAAGCAGACAGCATCAGCTGACGGGTCCCCTTGTGACCCCCCACAATTACATGCGGATTATTTACACGCGTAATACAGAGAGCTGAAACCCCATTCATTTGCTGATTCAGACATGTAGTTTTACGACACAAAAACCCTGCTACATGTCCTATGTCAGCATTACAGATCACAATAGCCCATTAACCCTTTGCAATCCAATTTTGAATTTAGAGTTTCCTATGGGGCTTTCTCTTTCTGCCATTATACAATGGCGCCATCTGCTGGCTAGAGCCAGTACTGCAGTATGGGACATGCTGGAGTGGCCCCCGACAACAGAGCGTCCAGTAATGTACAGTAAGAATACCCTGCCGGACGTTTTCCGACATTGGAGCGGTACAGCGTTCAATCAGAATGTCTGAAGACGTCAGACAATAGATTGCAAAGAGTTAAAGTCAATAGCGCCATGTAAGTATGCAGCGACCTGCTGCTGAGTGGGTTTAATGGAGATATGGGGCGGGCACAAGCATAGTAGCACAAATAGTGCTGTAATAGCAGGCTTTAATAGGGACAGTTTAGGCAGTCTTGGGCCCAGGACGATTGCCCCTGTTATAATCCGCCATTGGTCACACCACTGAGTCCTCCTGGGTATGGGGTGCTATGTCCCCCTCTTCTCATCACTGTGGGAACGCTGCACCGACCCGCAGTGACATCAGAGTTAATGGAGGAATGGTTGCTTGTGTGCTCCGCCGCTCCATTCATTTCAATGGGGCTGATGGAAATAGCCAAATACCAGAGCTCGGCCATCTCAGTCAGCCCCATTGAAATGAATGGGATGGCATAGCGCTGTCACTTCATTCAGTCTTGACGTCACATTTTAATATATTTGGCATAAATACCAGCAGCTATCTCTTTTCTTTCCATAAATCAATAGTACATGTGAAAATATAAAAAAGAGAAGTCAAGGAGAGCGCCAAACAACTTTATGCAGTAATCGGTGTAGTACAATGTAGTAACTCACCTGGTGCCTGACACGTCACCCTAAGGTGATCATGTCAGCACCCCACATCCTGGTAGGCTTGTAGCAGTTGCTTTGTCAATAAATCATCATAATCCAGATCACTGGAGAGACGCAGGTCATAACAATACTCCGTTCCTCATAAGAGGTCGGATAATACAAAAGAGAAGTATGAAGAAAAAAACTGTAGTCCTGCGCTACTTATTCTATAAAGGACCTAATTTAAGGTATCACAGAAGTCAACCTCAAATAAAAATCAAGAGGTTTATTAATACAATAAAAGAGGTACCAACCTCATATAATAACAATCTACTTGCAGAGTATCTTTGCGACGCGTTTCAGCGTAATATACGCCTTTCTCAAGCATAAGACAACATGAACAAGCATACGTGAAAATATAGCTTATTAAGAAAAATGTGTCTTTCTCAACTTATGAGCCATTTCTGTTACAGCACTGAACATCCACATTCAAACACTGCTAAAATCTATCTCAAGATGGGTCAGTTTACTGAAGGATTAGGTTACATGCTGTGCATACAAGTCTGTGGAGAGGGGAGGGATTAAGAAGCTGCTGGTAAGTTTGATTCACAGCTACACTGCTCAGTACTGCCCTATACTGTCCTGCATGTTGCTGCTTCTGAGCTTGTGCTACAAAGCGATAGGGAAGTGGGATCTCCTCCCTTCTGTGTATTGGAGACAGCATAACAGTTGGTCTAGACCTCTGAGTTCAAGGACAACAGCCAGTAAGATATGTGGAAGGGGTGGATAGCCTTGGTGAGGATAGAGATCTACTGTAGTAATAGGGAAATTAGGAAAGTTCTTCCATGATAAAATGGCCCTAATGAGGTTCGGGTCACAGACTGCACTTACATAAAGTCCCGAGTGTTTCTGGAACGTCACAAGCGCTGCAACCAATGACAAAGCTCAGTGATCGATTGCTGAGCCATGTCATTAGCGGCAGCAGCTAGTGATGTCCCATAAGCAAGCTGGGGCAGCCTGTAAAAAAACACCAAAGCGGAGCACTGGGTAGTAGTATAAAACACGGCAGGGAGTGGCGAGAGGTGAGTATATACTGGATAGTTATTTTACTGCATGGGGAATTGGTTTTTAACAAAAAAAAAAACTACCCTGAAAACCCCTATAACTTTATTTAATTTTTTTGCCTAACAAGGCGCAATTAATCTTAAAGGGGTTGTGCAACTACAGCTGTTTTGCTATAAGAAGCAGACAGCCCTGTACATTGAAGTGGACTACTTGATACTACAGGCTGAGTCCCATTCACTTCAATAGGACTAAGCCTGCAATACCAACCCAGGCCACTGTGCAATGTACAGAGCTGTCTGCTTCCTGCAGCAAAACAGCTACTAGTGGGATAGCACCATTAAATGCTACTTTTTTACTATAGTGTATTGCAATACCTGTGTATTTCAAAGCAATATTTTAACTGTAGAATGGTTGAGATCAACACTTTCTCTAATTCCACTAATTGCTGAGAGGTGGCAGCTGCTAATCTCTGTTGTCCCCGTATATAATCACATGGCAGAACCACAGTGCCTGTACAATCACTGCACAGTAAATGTATTATCACGAGCCACCACTCATTGACCAGATGCTGCCAGTCAATGCCAATACAAAAGTGACACCAGCACAGAGAGAAGCAAAAACTAGCTAATTAATTTTTAGTATCATTCCCCAATACTTGCCTATACCACTGAGCAGCACAGGATGTGCTTGTATGTTGGTGCAAGTTGTTAAGTCCTGTAATACATTTGATATACAGTTAGAACACATTGTTGTGGTAACTGCAATAGGTGGTATGTAAAAAAAAATCTAATTTTGGTTTATTGCACCCTGGTGGCCAATCTAGTGAACTACACCAACTGCAATATGTTGTATGTCAACATACCCATGGGAAACCATCAAGTTCCCTCTCTTTCTATAGGACAAATCAAGGTGATGGGGCAAAATAGGAATGTAAAGTTTGACATAGATTTGCCACAACAACATTGTGTAGAGTTGTTTTTCTAGTTCTCTAGGGGGCAAAAGAGGAATCTGTGCTTCACATAAGAATTATTACAGCAATAGATCTGGATCTGTACTGTTGGAGTAACTTAAATACTATTCCCATGATAAGAAGTTGTAGTAGAAGTGATGATTAATTAGCGTAAAATATCTATTGATCTGTATAAACTAGATGTATTACGCAGCTGTAGTGATTAAACTCTTTAGAGGCTAATGGCCGCATAATTTCATCATGGTAATTGCTGGACAATGGCATGGTGAAAGATGTGTGCTATAGCATTAGCCTAATGTAAAGTTCCAATGCAGCCACTGAAGGGTTAAATTACATAGGAATGTAGTGGAGCTGATACTGATTTTATGTTTCTCTTCAGTCCCCCATCTCCACCTCAACTGCTGGGAAAAGAGAACTGGTCTTTGCCTGACCATATGTTGAGGAGACATAGGCTGGCTTGTACACAGGGCCCAAGAGGCGCGTGGGGAGGGGATTCTATATGGCTCAACGAATGAATATATATATATATATATATATATATATATATATATATGTTACTAATGTCATATGTTATACGCCCATAAAGGGCAGGTATTATGTGTTTCAATAAAATAAGTTCTGGGATTGTTTTCCCCACCAGAACTCTCTGTAAGCTTAAAACTGGACACGTGTCTCAGTCTGAGTTCTTACGTGAATATATCAGAGTTTTGCAATTAGGAAGCTACAGAATACCCCAGAACCTGCTGGAGAAATTGGTGTCCAGATCAAAGTGATGGCAGATTAGTTAGACCTCTGGAGCCCCATGGTCTTGTGAATGGGTATTAAATGTAAATAGGCATAGACAGATGAACTATCAGGATGGAGAAGCCATTCATATATCTTTAGTTTGGTAGTTAAAAATGTTTTTAAATGAGATCCACAAGTCTACAAGAAAATAAATGGATGTGATAGATATAATGGGGCATCCAAAGGAACAGATCACATGGCTAGGTCTGTGGTATATGGCAGCATCCAGCTTTCCCTCTCAAGGCCATGAGATAAGAGACTTCTTCTCCGCTGTTCAGACAGCAAGTGCAACTTACTGAGCAGTGTCAGGTTCTGTTATAGAGAGTAAAACAGAGGGGAATCCAGCCAGAATATATGCAACTTGTGCCAGCAAGTGCATTTGCAAGCGCTCATTACAATGACATTAGGGAGCACGGACCAGGAAAGTGTCAGGCATGGATGCTTTCATTGTGCCTGTAGCAGTCATGCTCGTGCCTCTGGGATCACTAATGCTTCTAAGTACAGCAGCAGACAAAGAGACATCCTTCTATTATGTTGACAATATATTGAAAAGAACAGATCATTATAAGAAGTGTCTGTAGAAATGAACATGAAGATTTGTATTAATGGAGTCATAGAATATATTCAGGGAACATATTAAAAATAAAGTTTTCCTCTTGGCAAAGATAGTTAAAGTTAAGTGAGTAGAAAAAGACAGGTTGGAGAACATTATTTAAAGGGGCTTAGCACAGAGTCGAGGGTTGCTAGAAAATCTGTTAGGTGGGATCCCCAGAGGAATGGCTGGGTGCAGGGGACCATTTTTTCTCTAGAGGTGGCCATCAATATACTTTCCTTCTCAGGTGAAAGTTATGGGTACTCTGGCCCACATTTATCAACACAGGTTTATTGTGTATCAATCATGTATTCTTTTATGGAAGGTTTTTGGAGTCTATTTTGTCACAAATCTATCGATAACACACGTTTATAAAATTTGTCAGATTTTATGATGGATAAGGATGGTGCTTTTGGATTTGTTTGCGGCCTCCAGGTGGTGTGCAGATGCAACGTTCTGTGCGACTGTGTTAAAAGTTGCATTTCAAGAACATGGCTCAGAAACACTATCTTTTCTCCTTAGGGAGAGCACCTTGACAGTGAGTGAGGAGACTCAAAAGGCCATTCATGCTCCTCTGGGTAATATGCAAATAAGGGAGATGGAATAATACCTCCACAACTGCTACCCATTGGAAGGCAGCATTCCTTCAAGCCAAAGTTAGGCTCTTTATAATTACTTTTAATTCCCAGTCATTGTTACAAGGCTTGTATAGAGAGGCTAACTTTGTCTTGAAGGAATGCTGCCTTCCAATAGGTTGCACTTCTGGAGGTGCTATTCCATTTCCCTTATAAGATCATGGCTAAAATTATCATTCTAGTTATTACCATGCCCACTTACAAAAATTACTAAATGACACATACCTAAAAGGGCCCCTCCGGTGATTTTTTTTTATCATTCCCTACGTAGCTATCCCCCCAGTATATATAAGTTGGCTAGTGTTCTCTTGGTTAGTTATTCCTTTCAATCTCAAGCTTCTCCTCAGATGGTCATGTGATCTCAATCCCCCAATGAACCCCTCTTTGTCCCTCTCCCTCTCTATGTCTCTCCCTCCCACCTTTCTGTACGAAATTTGCATAAGTGAAAGTAAAATATACTTCCTGCTTCCTTTGCTTCAAGGTAAAGATAAGAAGAACCAATAGGTGTTAGCTTTTATTAAGCCTGCCTACTCTATATATAAACCTATGTCTGTGATGTAATAGCCACTCAGAGATTTGGGAACAGAGATTTCCTTCTGAGCAAAATGTCGACATTCTAATAAATCTTTGTTCCCTTCCTACTTACTCTGGATGTCCTCGTCAGATGCAACAGCGTACATTAATTCCATTTATTAATAAAAGCTATGTATTTGCATTTGTGAAATAATCATAAAAGCAGACTTTTTTGGCTTTTCTGTTAGTTGTCTCAAAGAATGAAGAAGCACATTAAAGGAGTATTCCGAGACTTTGCCAACTTTCTCTATTAACCCTTTGCAATCCAATTTTGGATTCAGGGTTTTCCTAGGGGGCTTTCTCTTTCTGCCATTATACAATGGTGCCATCTGCTGGCTAGAGCCAGTACTGCGGTATGGGACATGCTGGAGAGGCTCCCGACTACAGAGCGGCCATTAATATACAGTAAGAATACCCTGCTGGACGTCTTACGATATCGGAGCTGTACAGCCCTCAATCAGTATGTCTTCAGATGTCAGACAGTAGATTGGAAAGGGTTAATGACTGATATAGATGATTGGCGGGGACTTGCCACTCAGATCTCCACCAGTCAGCTAATTTCCAGTGCCGCCGATCATCTATTGATGACTTATCAGTCAACAATAGAGAAAGCTAGCAAAGTCCCGGAATCTCCCTTTAACACACTGACAGTTGTGAGATGTGATCAAAATTGCTACATGTAAAGCCACTCTGAGAGGCACCTCTCAGTGACCATGTACCCATGTACCTCCAGACATGGGATATCAAGTGTAACTTTGAAGCAAACAACATACGAGTTACATGAGATTTTAACAAATCATATCCACATGGTATAGAAAAAATCAGCACAAAATTGACATGCTGCAGATTTTATATTCACAGCATCTCATCTGTTTGCTACAGGTTTCAGCCTTTGCAATGCACAGGGTGAAATCTGCACTGAAATTTGCGTCTATATCTGTGTGTAACAGATGCATATCCACTGCAGAGATTACGTCCCATCTGTATGTATCTTTAGGGAAATACTATATAAATACTGTTTATTATAGATAAGTTATAGATGTAGTGTGCATTGCAAAGGCTTATTGGAAGTAATACTGCCATTATAGCCCATCAATACTAAGATGTTGAGGCTTAACATAGAAAATGCTACATTGTTTATTGCATAGGTATATGAGATATTTTAAATGTGCGTAATGCTACTGATTAGGGGCACAGAGTGTTAAGGCAGCAGAATGCAGTCCTAAGCTCTCGCTCACGACCTGAAGGTTGCAAGTTCAATCGTCGCATGGTCGACTCAACCTTCCATCCTTCCAAGGTCGGTAAAATGAGTACCCAGCTTGGGGGTAATAAATAAATTACCTAAAAGCGTGCTGAATTACTTGGTGCTATACAAATAACAAGTCCCCTTCTCCATTTGTGTAGGAATGTGTGAGACTTAGTAGCTGACGCTTATTAGAGGAGTGTGATGATGACTGATGATTGCTATAAAGATTGATGATAGTTTGTAACCAGGCAGTTAGGGAAGTGTGATAGTCTCTGTTGTGGCCTGTGTGGACTTTGTGTGATATGGTCCCAAACAGATACGGTAGTAATGTTTTTGAAGTTCTTCTCCAGCTACTGTGCTTGGCAGGGCAAATGCATTTGACGGACGAGGACATGTTCAGTCCCCCAGGGGGATGAGGGGACCTGTATGTCCAGGAAAATGTGCAAGACCAGATAAGTAGGGAATGAGTTACAAAAGATACTGAGATTAAAAAGAGGTTGCATATACAAGCATCTGGGGAGATGAAGTAACTGACAATACAAAGCTACAGTGCTGTATCATGGGCAATGAAGTTGAGAGTACATCACAAGTGTTGCTGAGTACAGATAATGGGACTATGATAGTATGAACTGTTTATTGCATCGTTAACAGACTTTAACTAGTGGATTCTCCAAAGACCAGCAAGCTGATGCAGCGTTACAAAGACTTCCAAGTCCGTGGTGCAGAGGGCTTGTTCACATATTTTATATGTAAGTAATATGCAGTGAATAGAGCTGTCTGATTTAAATGGATTCATTCACATCTGCGTATTTTTCATTAGACTTTTGCTTGTGTGTAAGAATGCAGGACATGTCCTATTTTAGTGTGTATAAAAAGTAAATGGGCCAGTATAAATACTATTTGCGCAGCCAAACTATGGGCTTTTCTGCATATTTTTTGGCGAACATATATGCACTGCGTATTTATGTGATCAAAAACCTGCAGAAGGGCAGAAAAATGAAGAGTGATGCAATTTTCAATTGCATAAATACACAGTGCATTTATGTGGTTGAAACCCCCATACGGCTCTGTGAAAAAGCCCTTAGGCCGCTCTCACACTGTTCTATTTTTGTGCGTTTTCATGTTTTTTAACACAAGTCATCACCCATCACAATGCTGTCAGAAACGCTACCTTCTCTCCTTAGGGAGAGTACCTAGACGGTGAGTGAGGAGACTCAAAAGGCCATTCATGCTCCTCTGCAAATAAGGGAGATGGGATAGCTCTAAAGTGCCACCTATTGGAAGACAGCATTCCTTCAAGCCAAAGTCAGAATCTTTATACAAGCTTTGTAACAATGACTAGGAATTAAAAGCAAAGCCAGACTCCATGCACAGACAGCTGTTTCAGGGTCATCCATGTACAGTCTGGCTTTGCTAGTGAGAGGCCTGGGACAGGGGTCAGAAACGCTATATTTTTTCCTTAGGTTTCTTTCACACAAGCGTATATTAGCCATCCGTTTTCACGGCTGACTGATATACGCTGTGATCTGATGCATTGGATTCCAATGCATCAGATCACATGGCCGTATTCTCGTGACGTAAAAGCGCCCGACCGGCCAATACAGCGCCGGGCATTTTTACGTCGGGCTCAAAAGATAGTCCTGGAACTATCTTTTGGGCTGGAATACGTCGGTCTCTGCATGGGCTCCTATGGGAGCCCATGACAGCGTCCAAACATGGGAGGGAGTTTAGCAGCGTGGCTGCTAAATTCCCTTCCACTGTTCCCCTCCCCGCTTGCTCTTTGCAATGGGAGGGGGGGCAGGGGCGGAGCTAAGCGCTGCCCCGTCCTGCCTCCTGCCATTGCTGGCTGTGGACGCGGGACTGGGGCAGAGCTAGGCTCCGCCCCCTCCCTCACTCAGCAATGGGAGGAGACAGGGTGGTGCTTAGCTCCGCCCCGTCCCACCCCCTCCCATTGCAAAGAGCGAGTGGGGAGAAGAGAAGAGGTGAGCCTGCGAGGGGGAGGGAGGGGAAAGGGGTGACGGCATGGTAGCCTCGACGTATATGCGCCGGGGCCCATGCAGTGTGAATGGGTGCACAAATCTAACGTTTGTGCACCCGTTCAGGAGCTTTAATGCCACAGATGGTAGCGTATATTGGCCAACCGTGAAAACGGCGGCCAATATACGCTCATGGGAAAGAAGCCTTAGGGAGATCACTAGACGGTGAGTGAGGAGACTATAGCTTATTAGTTCTTTTTTCAGCACAATTATGCAGTGCGTCTTGCATCACCTTGTGTATTGCATGTGCATTTGTGAACCCCACCCCCATTGGATCTTTGGTGCTGAAGTATTTGGAAAAAATGTGTTGTTTTTTTTTGCACAGACAAAATTTGGAGATTTGTATAAACCCATTTAAATCAATGGGTTCTATTCTCTGCGTATTGCGCATAGCACATTCTGCATGCAAATACACTTGTGTGAAGTGCAGCAAACAAGTAGGAGTAATTTGCTGCGGGCTTCCTATTATCTGCTAATCACTACTAATGTTTATTCCCACTTCCGTATCTTGTGTGTGCATTTTGGTTGTGCAAAAAAAAAAATAAATAGAACGTGTTCACACTGGGAGAGAGAATGTGCATGCACAACACCACAAACACCAGATAACAATCTGTACTATAATGCTACAACAAATAAATAGGACATGTGTGCAAACAGCCAACAACACAGACAAACGCCAAAACACTTACCAATAATACCAACACACGTAAGCAGATGGAACATCTAATAAGTACGAGGTATTCGTTAATAATTTGGCCAAAATACATAAGTGTACAAGCCTATGCCAAGGGCTACTCTAACAAGACAACTTAACCCCAGGAGTCCTGCTGACAAGCGGGGCAATCGTCCCAATAGGGGTGGCCCCGCGCTGGAACCTAGGGTCCTGATTCTCCATAAAAGGAATACAACATGATACACAGATCACACACACACAAACAGACAAGGGACATACACTCTGAACAGGTAACTATTCACACCAACAAACAGCAAATCCCACCCAGAATCTCATGCAACAAACCAGAGAAGAACAGGCATGACACTAGGGTCCTGAGATAAATGACACATGGATAAATAGTAACATAGTATGTTAGGCTGAATGAAGACAATTTCCATCTAGTTTAGCCTGTTTCAACCCACAAACCACCCTCCCCTTGTTGATCCAGAGGAAGGCAAAAAAAAAACCAAAAAAAAAACAAGTGGTTTGCAAGACCAGTGCTCTAACCCCTGAGCTATAAAAGACCAGCACCCTCTAGTACTGGGGGCTGGTATTTATATGCAGCAGATCAATGGTAATTGGCTGGCTGAAGAACTCCACACCATCAGCCAGACAAATCAACCATACCTCCACTAGTGTGCTCCAGGAAACCCATAGAACCACAGGTCACAGAAGCACAACATGACACTATATCTGTTCCGCTGTATGCATGCATGCATTAGGTTCTGGGTGGGATTCCCCTGTGTCTATAGGTGCACTAACATCTGGTGTGAACAATGTCTTGTTCAGTGTTTATTGGTTGGTGTGAACTTTGACTTGTTCAGTGTCTGTTTTGTTGGTATTCAGAGACCTGGTGTGAACAATGTCTTGTTCAGTGTATGTCTGTAGGTGTGCAGAAACTTGGTGTGCTCACTTCATCAGGTGTGTTTCTTTTTAGGTCCAGATAGGGCGGTTGTCAATGTGTCAAGTAGACGGTCCCCATTGCTTACCGTCAATGGCTGATGCCAGACTTGATTGATAGTCCGACATCATCTATTCAATAGTCAGTGTTGGCGACTGCCCATTTGACACATTGACAGCACCGAGAGACGAACCTTAGAAGAACGGAGGTGAATATGAAAAAAAACAGGGATAAAGTCAGTTGGGCTGCGATTGGAGACCCACTGAATTGATCCCATAACTGATCCTCATTAACCCTTTCCAATCCAATTTGAATCTTGGTTTTCATAGGGGGATTACTCTTTTTCCGCCGTTATACAATGGCACTATCTGCTGGCTAAAGCCAGTACTGCATGAGGTGACACGCTGGATAGGCTTCGACAGCAGAGAGGCTGGCAATATACAGTAAGAGAACCCCGACGGACGTCTTCCAACATCGGAGCTGTACAGCCTTAAATCATGCCTTGAATAGTGTCTTCAGAGGTCAGACAGTGGATTGGAAAGGGTTAACATCTTGCAGCAGTATTGTGATCAAAAAGAAATCCAAACCTAAAAATCTTAAATGCTTCCGTGAGAGGGACTGCGGGGCATGGAGATCCATGGTGGCAGCTTGTACATATCTAAAATATTCATGAAATCACAGATGTGAAGCAATTGAATACCCTCAGAAAAAAACTAAATCCTACCCACTCATTAATACTGAAGGAAAACAAAGGTGTTGGACTAAAATGTTTGTGGTTTGTTAGTGTCTTCGCTAAAAATAATGTTGATTTTTAAGATGTTTATTCAGAGTATACCACAAAACCCAGGAAAATCAATACCAAGAAATTGCAGTAACCAGTAGTTTGTCGTCATATGGTGTCTCGTCTGTCTGGACATCTGAAAACAGACTGTTTGTAGGAAACCTTGAAGAAACAACACTTAGTACTTTTTATAATCTGCTACTGTCTCTGGTATGCCATAACAGGCATTATACCGGAAGAGCCCTATAGGACTAACCATTTTAATGTTGGGCAAACGATGCCAGTCACTCGTCCCTGCACATACTCGCTCTTCAGCTGCTGCACGGAAGCTAGTATTGCTGGCTCACTCACAGAGCGGCCAGCAGGGGGCAGGGGAGGCTGCAGGAGATTTCCCTCTTTCCTCTCCCTCACCCCTCTCCATTGACTTAACATACCGGCTGTTCAATACTGAACGGACGCTATTTACACTGAACGATGAGCAGCATAAATGATGGACGATGAGCTAATCGCTCAGTGTAAATAGCAGCCGTTCAGTACTGAACGGCTACTATGTTAAGTCAATGGAGAGGGGTGGGGAAGAGCAAGGAGAGAAATCTCCTGCAGCCTCCCCGGTGTGAGCCAGCAATACTAGCTCATGAGAGCTAGCATGTGTGGGGACGAGTGTCAGGGATCGTTTGCCCGACATTTGTCCTGTCTAAATGGGCCTTTAGTTAAAGGCCTTTTACACGGCCCAATGATCAGGCAAGAACATTCATAGGAAGGTTCGTTTGACTGATCATCAGGTCATGTTAAGCTGCACTCAGTCAGTGAACAAATGCAAGCATTAAAAAAGGTTGTCTGGGATTTTGGACATTTTTTTCTATTGATGACCTATTCTCAGGATTGGTCATCAATAGATGATTGGCGACTGTCTGCTGCTCGGGATCCCAGTCAAACAGCTGATTCCAGGCACCACTATCAGTACAGACAGCGCAGGAAACATATTGCACTATCTGTACTACAGTGCAGCTCCTATTCTATTTTTGTGAGGTGTGCCTGCACTACCAACCCAGGCCGTTGCAGTACAGACAGTGCAAACTGCTTCCTGCACTGTCCTTAGTAATAGCAGCATTGGGAATCAGCTGATCCTCAGGGATCTCGCACAGCAGACCCCCGACAACCAACTACTGGTGATCTATGCTAACAGTAGGTCACCAATAGAAAAGTCAGAGTTAAAAGTCAGAGTCAGAGTTAACTCCAATCACTTCTATTTAACTACTGCAGTCAATGCTGACCATGGCATCTAAGCAGCAGGCTGGAGGGGGTGCACCCTCCAGCATCTAATAAGCCCTCCTGCAATGCAATAGCAGGGTGCCGATGGGTTGCCAAGGCAGCCTGGGGCCTTGTGAATGCCCCCACACTTGCCATGGATTTCAGCCTATTAAAGGGGTTTTCCATGGAAAATACTATTGATGACCTATCCTGAGGATAGGTCATCAATAGCTGATCGGCTGGGGTTTGTCGCTCGGGACTCCAACCGATCACCTGAGCGGGCGCATGCTGTCAGCGCTGCAAATACACAGAGGTCAGAGCAGAAGTCTCTGCACCGACCTCTGTGTAGTGGCCGGCGCTTGTAACTGCAAACACAGTTCGCGTTGATTTCAATGAGGTCATCAATTGTATTTTCCACTGAAAACGCCTGTGGGCTGGATTCACACAAACGTATATCGGCTCGGTTTTCACGCCGAGCCGATATACGTCGTCCTCATCTGCAGGGGGATGGAAGAGCCAGGAGCAGGAACTGAGTTCCCGTCCCCTCTCTGCCTCCTCTCCACCCCCTCTCCACCCCTCTGCACTATTTGCAATGAAAGGAGGTGGGATGGGGCGGGGCTAAGTTCAGAGAACTAGCCCCGCCCCAGTCCCACCTCTCCCCATTGCAAATAGTGCAGAGGGGCAGAGAGGGGGCGGGAGCTCAGTTCCTGCTCCTGGCTCTTCCATACTCCCTCCCCCCCTCTGCAGATGAGGACGACATATATCGGCTCGGCGTGAAAACCGAGCCGATATACGTTCGTGTGAATCCAGCCTTAAGCTCATGGTCTTAATAGGCTGCCAATAAAAGTACTATATAGTGCAATACTGAAGTACTGTAGTATATTATACAACTGATCAGATAATGGCTAGTTCAAGTCCCCATGCGGACTGAAATGTTTTTAAAAAAGTAAGTTTATTAAAAAAATAATTAAATTTTTAGAAAAAAAAATACAAAAAGTTAAAAAAACATTATTCCCAGTTTTCTTGTAGAAAAAAATCAACTCCATATCAGTGAGCTCTAAGGCCTTTCAGTAGTTAGAAACAAGTGCAGCATCCCATAGGGAGACCCCGGACACTTGACATATGTGGGAAGCTGGGAGGGTAAAGTGCTGACGTGTAACGGTGGCCATGCCAGGCTCCTTCACGGTGGCCAGAACCAGGCTCCTTCCTCCCGGAAGGACACATGCAGCCAAAACCAGAGTGTCACTGCAGGCCACCTGGGACACCCCTAGGATAGGGAATACCCGATAAAAGGGGTTATAGTTGTCCTGGGTGATGCCACCATTCTTACACACCTTCGTCAGATAATAAATTCAGCCACAGACAGCTCTGAGTACCATGGGTCTCTAGGAATGGTTAGAGCCCGTTAAAAAACTTTGCTTAAAAAACTTGAAAACAGATGATACAAGGCAATTCAATTAAAGACTTCACAGTCTCCACAATCCAGGGGAGAGGTGGCTCCTCTTCCTCGCATGGCCACAGTTGTGGCACTTGTCCTGCCTGCATGGTGTAACCGGATAGTCTTTTTTAGCGCCAAGACATTGGCTGGAGTGAGCCAGAGAGAAGCAGTGTGAATTGGGCGCCCTCTTGCATAGCCCCATAAGAAATGTATACCACAAACATGCACAATCCATCCTTACGTGGTATTGATCCTGTTCCTAGTGACGCCAGAATATGGGGTCCTGCATCGTCCCATAGGGAGACCCCGGACACTTGACATACGTGCGGAGCTGGGAGGGTAAAGTGCTGACGTGTCATGGTGGCTCTTACCAGGCTTCTTCCCGGAGTGACACACGCAACCAAGGTCAGAGCATCACTGCAGGCCACCTGGGACACCCCTAGGAAAGGGAATAACAGAATAACAGGGGATTAGTTGTCTTGGGTGATGCCACCGTTCCTACACACAGCGGTATGACCCTCAGTAGATAATAAATTCAGCCAAAGTCAGTTCTGAGTACCATGGGTCTCTAGGAACGGTTAGAAACTGATGGAAAACTGTACTTGAAAACAGATGATGCAAGGCAATTCAATTTCAGATTTCACAGTGCAGGCAAATGACTAAACTTCAGAACGTAGTACCTCCACATGGCTCTCATCAGCTTAATTTCTGTTCACATGTGTGAACAGAAATTATTTATCTTGCAGTCTCTCCACCCAGACTTGAAGTCGAGTGGGTGTGACAATTAAAGGGTGTACCTCTACATGGTGATCCAGACTTCAGACGACCGTGTAGGAAAATTAGAAGATCAAATAGTACCTCTGTACTGGCCTTGAAAGAAAGTAGTTACTTACAAATGCTCTCTCATTCTTGGGGGCTCACTCCATTTACATTGAGCACAAAAGCAGCACAGGATATCTCCCTCCGCTTCCATCTTCACCACAGAAAGGCTGAAGGTGCCTCCATGTGGCTCTGTGTTAGGTGGAACTCAGGTGGCAGACAAGATAGAAGAACCTTTCCTGCTTTCAATCACTCACATTTATAACCTTCTCTCATACCACGTGACATGACATAACTGATACATTAACATACAGGCCTTGGATTTTATTAAACACTTAACCCTTCTAGCACTGCAGCTGTACAACACACATACTGGAAATAACAAGAGAGGTTTTCACAGTGCATCAACATAAGACAAATATGTATGACATTTATGGAGGGAACCAGAATGATATATTCGGTCACTACACAAGTTCAACCAACAGACCTCCGGAGTTGAGGCAACAGTACATGCGGTCCCAGTGCTGACAGAGAAACATGCGGGTAGACACAGATGTTTGCAAGCTGACTACTGTTGTCCGACGGCGTTGGGGATGCCCTGTAATTATTATGCAGTCTGTACCAGAAATAGACTCTTCAGGCCATAGGCCTAACTTAGAAGAGGCTGCACCAGTGGATCTGATTCGATACCCAACAGATTGTCGTTGTTTCTGCTCCAATTTCTGGCGTAAACTACATCTGTTGCAACATCAATGCATCTCTTTAAGGTGCATATGAGCTGCAGACGTTCCAACGACCCACGTGACCCTGCGTAACGGATAGGAAGACCTTATCAAACAGAGCACTTAGATAATAATTCTTATAAGCAATGCTGTATCATGCAAATATTCCCAAAACCCAAAAGATCACAAATTTGTGGAAGAAAACACGGCATCCTAGGAGTTTAGCAGCCGCCTTCTAGCAGTTGCGTCTGGCCAATAGCGTTTCATTTACTCTGCTACTAGTAAAGTATTCAAAGGATTTTTATTCAAGTACTAGGAAACACACATGCACATTTTGGGACTGGGGACATGGATTAGACTGGAGGGACAGCTCCTAAGGGCACAACCACTTGATGACTGCGACTAGCGCTCCCATAGGTCAATTTTCTTGTTATGTGGATACTGTTGCTGATAATTTGCACCCTGATTTGCACTATGATTGTCACTTTTTGGGTAGTGACTAGTGTTGTCCAACCCACAGACTGGCCCACTCACAGGAAAGGAAATAGTTATCTGATTGGTGGAAATCCAACTATTTAGTTCAATAGCAGCACCAGAGTTCAAGCATTCAGATATCTCCAGTACTCCCATTGAAATGAATGAGTGGTTGACCATGAGGGCTGTATCTCCATTTATTGCTTGTTTCACAGGCGGACTTAGGACCCCCATTCTATTTCGGAGATCTAAGTGGATGGACCGCAAACAATCAGATAGTTATTCCCCCTGTGGGTAGCGGATAACTTTGGAATACCCTTTAAGATACTGTATGCAACCTTTTCCTAATGCGTTGTCACAAGAATAAATGTGTAGTAGACTAATCATTTTTGGGGGAGTTTGAATAATTGGGCTTGTATATTGACATTTTTAGTGACGTTCAACATGCTAATCATTATAGGAACATTTTTCAGTTTTGCATTTCTGTGGTGTAAAGAATAATTTACAGTGGTTTATTTGGAATTGGTTATACAGTATCACTGATACAAATTCTAGTTAGCTGTAAGAAAAACATCTATGCAAAATTTACATTAGACACATTTGGATGCAGTAGTTGGGACTTGTACATATGTAATATCTTTAGCCACTAGATGGTGGTGCGATTGCATTAACTATAAGAATTTACATCGAAAACGTCTTCCACAGTGCATCTTCCTCAGTACCTTTACCACGAGCTCCAGGAAAGCTCCCAATAGATATGGTAAAAAAGATCCATAGCCCCCCATTCACCCAATGGAGACCTGTTTGGCCTCCATTTGAGTAGTTTCCACCAGCACTGGCATTTTTTGACTGCATGGACTGCATAAATGTTATTTTACAATGGAAGCTGTGATGTTAGGGCATCAGTTACTACTCAGAATCGCCATCTTCTCCACTCCAGATGGTTGGCGTCACTCTCAGAAATATACTTTTACAGCAAGAACTTCTTTAAAGTCTGGCACCTGCCAGTTTTATTAATCTAGTTCACAATATTCCACACTGTACATTAACCTGTACACAAAATAAACCCTGACCGTCTGGTCGCTCACTATACATCAACTTTGGCCCTCTCTATAAAACCTTTGCCATAACTCATTGCACATCATAAAACAGTCCATTTACCCATTCTTGGGCTGCAGTACAGCAGCGTCTCTCTTCTTTCTCTCAGATGGGCTGGCAGAACCCCGGGAGCTCACTGCTCCGGCTTAGACTGCTCCTCAGCCCTGGCTCAACAGCAAGAATGTGGGGGTACACCCACTGCTTTTACCAAAGGCTGTAAGGTGCCTCCTGATTACTAAGGAGAGGCACCCTTTCTTTGCCAGAACACTGTTACAGAGCCTTCTACTGGCCAGCTCCAGTACTGTATTACCACACAACCTTAGGGCTCTTTCACACAAGCGTAGGCGTTTTTACATTTTCACATCCACATCGTTTATTGCCATCAATGGATGTTTATCCATGACCACGGCCAACGTTTTCTCTCTTATTCACACGACCGTGAGCAACACTTTTAAGTGAAAAAAAAAGGTTGCACCCCGGAAAATCGGGATGCCTTTCAATGCCTATATAGAGGTGTAGTGGCCCAGTGCACACTTTCCTGGCCTCCTCCATAATGTCATACATGTAATGTCTTGTCTTGATGCACTGTGCTAAAAGTCTTGTCATTCTGGTTTGTGTATTGCACAGCTGCAGTGTGTGATGGGTTAATGTCCACAAAATATGACCTGTAAATGTAACAATTCTATCCTGTCACGTGACCTGTATGAGAGAAGGTATAAATGTGAGTGCTTGAGAGCGGGAAAGGAGTTCCATCTTGTGTGCTATCTGAAGTCCCATCTGGAGGCACAGCACAGAGGCTCATGGGGGCACCTTCAACCCTCATGTGTTGACGATGGAAGAAGGGGAGAGGTTTCCCGAGTGCAAGGATCTACATGGATTGTGAGTGAGCCCCCAAAGCGAGAGAATGAGCAGAGAGCCAGTTCAGTCTGTCAAGGCCTAGTGCAGAGGTACGCAACTGTCTGTTTTGCACACCCGTGCGTCCTTAAACCTGGGACCGCCTGTGGAGGTACTAGTCTTACTAAGAGTCTGTGGAGTGTTACTACCCCTATCCTCCTCTGGAGTGTTCCCCATCCAGGAGCAGGGCCTGACAGATAACATGGATTGTAGGACCGGTATCATCCTGAGTTTCCTCCCTGACCTCAAATCTCTTGTTTTACCTGCACTAGTGTATCTTTTGAATCTATGCCTTGTACTACTAAAGTGAAATTTTCAGTAAAGTTGTTTCCAGGCCCTGACCTTCCTGGGGGCCGGAGGTACTTAAACTGTCTGTGGCTCATTTATTTGCCCCGCGGCTCAGTTTTGTGTGTCAGGGATTGCCCGGATAGTTTTAGGAAGTGCGTTCCAGAGGACTGGTGCTGCTCTGGAGAAGTCTTGGAGGTGGGAATGAGAGGTTTGAATTAAAGGGGCACTTATTCTGATTTTGTTAGCCGAGTGGAGGGTGCGGACTGGGTGGTGGATTTAGATGAGGGAGGCAATGTAGGGTGGCACAGTGCTATGGAGAGCTTTATAGATGAAGGTAGTGAGACTTAACAGAAACCTGGCCATGGTGTACATTTACGTCATTATGGCTTAAGGGGTTAAATAACAGATACTCAGTGGTATCAGTTCACATGTGCAGACCCTGTGGTCTGCAGTCACCCCTCCCCTAACCTTGGGTTGAAATGAGTGGCCTCACATTAGTCTGCGCTGAACATTTAGGGCCCTCACATTGCAACTTATTGTGTCAGGGTAATATAATTCTAAGTACAGCACCAATCGGGCCCACCCCACTTGCCCCGTTGCCGGCGGTAAGAAGAGACACCACACAGGGAGGTCTGGTATAATTCCTCACACGGGGCATGGCTGCGCTTCGCCGACGTTTATTACAGATTACATGAGATCTTGTACCCTTTGTCCCATCACCAACAAGGGGTGATGGGCTTATAACCATATATGGGCAGTCCGGATTTCCGGCCTGAGACAGTGAAAATTATGTACATGGTTGAACATCTTGATATCTTGTTCCAGCGCTTCTGGGAAAACAGCCAAGTACACGCGGCCTTGTGTCTGGTTCCGTATCTTCTCTGAATTTCTAGAACATCTCTCTCAGCCTTCTAAAGCCTTGGAATATCTGATGTAAGGCGACATATAAGTTTTTTCTCATTTGGAATTGAATAAAACTTGCATATAGGTATAAAGCATAAAAAAACATATGGCAATATATATATATACCCTCACAAACCCCCCTAAAAAACTTAATATGGAGATCAAGCATCAGACCTTGCACTCTTCCTCGGTCGTCTCTCCCTTGCGTCAGGGTTTCTCCACTGCCCATAGGTCCCTACTCCTAAAGGGGAGGGATCCCTACCTCACCTCAGAAGGAGGCCATGGATTCCCTGGGCTTATTTCCGGGCATCCATACCCTCTATCTGTACGAGTTAACACCCTGCAGGGTGTGCCCTCGCCGGAACCTAAGGTCTTCTGCACTTTCCCTAGGCAAATGGGAAGTCCACTGACAGTCCATCTTATGAGACCGGGGCAGGCATAGTACTAGTCCATTTCTCCATTCTTCTGGTAACGTACGTGGTTGGCATTATCGGAACTGGCTCTTCATCTTTTTCAAACAAGGGAAATTTTGGTGTCACATTGTCCAGTCCCTTACTCATACTCTTTTTGATCAAAGGGATAATACACATACATGAAATTACATACCCCACCCCTTTCTGCTAAAACCATATCCAGGGCTACTCTATTTTGGAACGCCATGGATGCAGTGGGCCCTAACTGGTCAGCTAACCCTTGTAAAGCATCCCTGGTGTAGTTTACAAACCTCTACTGATTGTAATAGATATAATTCATCCAATCTACATTATTATTAACAGTGACAAAAGCAAATAAGGACTCAAAACCTGCTTTAACCTGATCTCTAGAATTAAATTAATCTCGCACCCCCCTTGGCACTCCTATTGTATCTATGTATACATGTGGATCAAAGTTACCACCTGGAGTGTCAATGTCTCTCTTAGCACGATGCGGTGTTGGATTCTCACCCTCAGTGTAGGCTTCATATTGCACATTTGATTATATTAATTTGTTCTGAAACAGGGGGCTAGTGTACAGTAGTCAAAGGTGTGTGTTAGAGGAATTGTACCACATTATAGCATGTAAAGGATATGCAGGATCATTAGTTTTTTCAGTGCGAAGTGTGGATCCAAGTGGGCTTTCCTTCGAGCTTGACTGCAGTTGGGGTGGTAAGCAACATCTGGTAGGGACATTCAAACCGGGTTTCTCTCTCAAACTTTTTCACATAGACCCTGTCACCTGGTTTCTAGATTGTGACACTCATCTGTAGGACCTGGGAGAAAAGCAGAGACTGCAGAATGGATTACTAACAATTCCTTGGAGAGGCTCATGACAAAATTAACAAGAAAATCATTCCCCAAACTCTGATACTGAGGCATGTATCCTCCTAAGAAAAAGAAAAACTAATAGAAGACACTCAATTCAAGATTTACCCGTTTCCTCTATTGCCTTTTGTATCTACTTTCCCCCTACTCCGCGGATGGTAGGGTGTGTGAAAAGCCTGGAATATACCCAAAACAGACATGATGTGTTGCATTATTTCACCTGTGAAGTGTGTACCTTTGTTTGACTCAATCACTTCCGGTACCCCGTATCTGCGGATTACCTCATTCATGAGCTTCTGTGTGGTTACCTGCTTATTTACTTTGGTAACAGGGTAGGTCTCCAACCTGAAAAGAAATCAACAACAAGCACATATTCATGCTTCCCAACAAGTAGGAGCTGAGTGTAGCCAATTTGCAATCCCTGAAATGGGTAGAGTGGTCTAGGCAAGTGTGATGTGGCAAATTTACTTCTGCCCTGTTGCTTACGGCAAAGATCATGCAAAATTGGACAAATGATGCAGCAGCTACAGAAAACCAAGGAGCCACCCGTCCTTGTTCAAGCGTCGACATCATTGCTGTTTTGAGAGGTGCGTCTTTTCGTGCGTCAGCTGGGCCATCATGGGGCACAGGGATCGTGGTGGGCAAGTGCTGTTGACTGTTCACCATACGCCGTCCCTTTTTAGTCCATTTGTCTTTTCTTAACTGTAAAGTCTTTTCTTTAGCATATCAAAGTTCAAATTTTTATCAAAGTCCAAGTTCAAATCAAAGTCCAAGATTTTTATCAAAGTCCAAAATTTTTATCAAAGTCCAAGGTTTAGTCAAAGTCCAAAGTTATTGTCAAATTCTTCTTTTCTTCTTTCTTCCACGGCTTGAGGGCCGCTGCTTTTGCTGTGTGGTCTGTGATGGCGTTGCCTCTTGCTTCTCTGGTGTAGGAATTGGTGTGAGCTTTCCACTTTGTCAGGTAGAAGTAGGGTCTCCATGAGACTCTGCACCGCTGCACCATTCTTAATTGGCTGTCCTGCTGAGGTAAAAAACTGTCTGGCCTTCCATTTTGGGCCGTAATCATGAGCTATGCCAAATGCATACCGGGAGTCAGTGTAAATGTTTACCGTCTTACCTTCCTCCACTCCACACGCCTCAGTGAGGGCCTTTAGATCCGCTTCTTGTACTGCGACATGCGGAGGCATTCTGCTTTTAGGACATCTTGTTGTGTAACCACTGCATATCCAGTGTGGAGTCGTCCATCACCCTGGGTACCATCTATAAAAAACAACTCAAAATATGCATTATTAACAAGGGCTTTCAGTAACTTTTTAAAACTTAAATTTTCTTGTTGCATCACTGCTAGACAATCAGGCTGATATTCTATTTGAAAAAGATCAGAATCTTGTTGCAAAAAATTAAAAAAAATGTAAAAATGGCTTGCAAAAATTTTTTTAAAAATGGCTGAATTTAAAAATGGCTGACTTGCAAAAAATTTAAAAATGGCTGATTTGCAATACCTGGATCACCTATGCGTTCTCCTCCCCCCCTTTAAACCAGGGTACTCAATTGGAACAATAGTACCCGGTTTTAGGTAGTACAACATTGTAAAAAGATTTGATGGATGCAGATAAGGCCTGTAAAATGTTAGCACCAATAACAGACATGAGTTACATTGGGACAGAATAATCTACAAACTTCTATTAATATTTGAAATGTGATATCCCTTTAAGTGAATTCATTATTAGTCTGTTCCTGCCTGCAATGTCTTATCAAATCTGAGACAGGAGAAAAAACAAAACAAAAAACTTTTACTAGCTGCTCAAGCTCCTCACCCCCTCCCTTGGACAAGAAGGATGAAACATTACGTACTATTACATCATCTAGCTCCACCCCTTCGATATTGGCTCCGTGCGTCCGTCTTCTCAGCTCATTTCAGCGTAACAGTCCACACGTCCACATCTCAACCAAGCAAAGTCCCATGCATGGGGAGGACTTTTATCCCTAGTCATTACCTGCATCACACATTCCACACAGCCCGAACACGGGTCACTAACTCACATACATCCATGCTCTCAAGTCTGCTCCGTCACCCCCTCATTGAGGTGTACCAGTCCATACAGATGCACGGACAAAAAAAGTTTGACAAACATACATACATCAGCTGAAAAACACCGAGGTGAGTGCTATCTTCTTATAAAGTACATAATTCTATTGAGATGAGATTGTGAATGAGCGCTACTTATGACAAATTATGTGAAAAAAGTTTGCTGAGTGACTGAGATATTCTATATTTCTTATCTACTGAAGCTATTATATGCTGTATTAAACGCTGAAGTGTTTTAGAATCTGTGACCCTGAATTTGGAGTGAATTCTGAAAGCCCCCACCTTTTTAAAACAAACTGTTATCTCTCTACGAATATGAAACACAGACTGCACAGCCCTGCATTTGAACTCATAATTAACACATATGCTGGGACCTTGCAACATTCATTTTCAACCCCTGTATAAGTAAGAATATAACTTAGAATGCTAGGTTTCCTGCCTACTAAGATGGTATAATTAATTAAATTCATTTCAAGCCTTCATTCCTTTACAGCAAGCAGAGATATTATCCAGGGTTATTATTGCATTCTTTCTCTCGCTTCGTTATCTCTTGACCTTGAAAAGCTTACACAGACTCGCAGCAACATGTCAACAAAACTCTTCTCCCCTAAAAGCAAGCTCAGTTAACTATTTGCACATACAGTATATACATATATATACACACACACATATATATCTATATCTATTATCTATCTTGTATTATACACATTTTTCATCTCTCTTTACCAACAAATCACATGCATTGTAACTTTCTTATCGACTTGCTTGTTTCTCATACTTCTCTCCCCTACCTAACTGCCAATATAACCTTCAATAGACACTCTCCTGACGCCCTCTTGATCACTTACTGTACTTTTCAACATTTCACTTACGGATACTTTCTTAAACAAATAATGTGTACATACCTAACTTTCTCTGACTGTCTCTCTCTCTCCTTCTAGCAAACCTTGGTCTTTCAAGGCGCCTCTTGGTCCTAAAGACCTCCCTTCCAGACACCATTTTGTAATCTGCCGTGCGGGTCGGTGTCACACATTTTCATTAGAGTTTTCTTACATTTTACAGATTCATCCACACGGCGGCAGCCCTTGAGGGGCTCTGTCTTCTTTAATAAGATCTTACGCATATTACAACAACAACAATAATAATAATAACACGCTCCATAGAATGCATCCCTCTTAATTTTCAAATTGTCAGGCCCTTATATACTGGCAAGACAACCGAGGGTCCCTTCTCCTTATGGAACCAGCCCCATAAAATGCATCTCTCTGAAATCAAATCGTTAGCCCCATATATAAGGCAAAACGACCGAAAGTCCCTTCTCTTATGAAGCCTGTCTCACAAAATGCATCCCTCTCTGCTAAACCATTAACAACTAACTAAACTAAACTGAGGGTCCCTTCTCTTGTGAGACTAAATGAAAAGAAAGAGAAAAAAAAAAAAAACTTCTGCAGATACAACAATCTCCACTATTATTAAAACGTTAAAACTTCAAAGTACAAATAGACTACAGACTAGTTTCTGGGTGACCGATTGGTGCGCATATCACGGTCAGTGGTCCATGACGGCAAACCCGGAGCCCACACGAGTTACCATGTAGAACTCTTAACCCAACCCGTCCGGTCACAAACCACAGATAGTCAGTCCTGCTGCAAGACTTCGCAGTGTAAAACACAACATAAATATATGCCGGTCTTACCTGGAGTTCTTGTGAGTTGATCAGGCTCGGTTTGCAGCAGGACGGCTTCTCAGTGGCGTGGATCCGGGTGGATTGCGCTGTAAGCTCCTGGCTTTAGCGCCCCACGTTGGGCGCCATTTGTCAGGGTAATATAATTCTAAGTACAGCACCAATCGGGCCCACCCCACTTGCCCCGTTGCCGGCGGTAAGAAGAGACACCACACAGGGAGGTCTGGTATAATTCCTCACACGGGGCATGGCTGCGCTTCGCCGACGTTTATTACAGATTACATGAGATCTTGTACCCTTTGTCCCATCACCAACAAGGGGTGATGGGCTTATAACCATATATGGGCAGTCCGGATTTCCAGCCTGAGACAGTGAAAATTATGTACATGGTTGAACATCTTGATATCTTGTTCCAGCGCTTCTGGGAAAACAGCCAAGTACACGCAGCCTTGTGTCTGGTTCCGTATCTTCTCTGAATTTCTAGAACATCTCTCTCAGCCTTCTAAAGCCTTGGAATATCTGATGTAAGGCGACATATAAGTTTTTTCTCATTTGGAATTGAATAAAACTTGCATATAGGTATAAAGCATAAAAAAACATATGGCAATATATATATATACCCTCACAATTGACTATCAACTTTTACTAACTTTTTGAGGGAGTATGATAAAAAATGCAAATTGACCATTGGTATTTTGCATTTTAAATGAACAATGTTTACTGAGTGGCATAAATAGTGTTACCTTTTTTTTAGGGATCAATACAATTATGGTTATAGCAGATGAGTATATTTTGTGGTGTTTTATTATTTTTGCATAATCATTTCACATTTGTGAAAACATGAGTTTTTATGTTGCCACATTTCAAAGGCCAGTGTTTTTTATTTTTATTTTTTTGCATCATTCACTATGCAGTTTAAATAATATGGTAAGTTTATTATATGTTAAAATTGCAATAGTACCATGTTTGTGATTTTTTTTTTTGATTTTACACTTTCAGAATTAAACATTTACCGTATTTTTCGCCTTATAAGACGCACCGATCTATAAGATGCACCCCCGTTTTAGAGCGGGAAAATAGGGGGAAAAAAATCATTACTCACCTCCCCCGGCGTTCTGCAGTGCTGCTGCAGGCTGTTGCTCCCTCCTGGTCCCCGGCAGAGCATTGCTTTCTGGACGCAGGGCTTGAAATCCCCGCCTCCAGAAAGCTAATACTGTGATTGACTAACATCATTGAATGGCTGTGATTGGCTGAAGGCGCACGTGTGTTAGCCAATCACAGCCATTCAATGATGTCATTGAATGGCTGTGATTGGCTGACGGCGTGTGTTAGCCAATCACAGTATTAGCTTTCTGGAGGTGGGGATTTCAAGCCCCGCGTCCAAAAAGCAATACTCTGCCGGGGACCAGGATGGAGTGAGAGCCTGCAGCAGCGCCGCAGAATGCCGGGGGAGGTGAGTAATGATTTTTTTGTGACAGGAGGAGAGAAATCTTCTAACTGATCGCACATTTGTTCGTGTGATTGTGAAATTAACACGCAATCGCGCTAAATAAATTGCGTCCGCGCGTTAAATTCGTAATCGCGCTAAAAATGGTGATCGGAACGAATTTTCGGCACATTTGCTTTATAAGATGCAGGAACTTTCCCCCCCCCGCTTTGGAGGCGGAAAAAGTGTGTCTTATAAAGCGAAAAATACGGTAGATTTTTTTCTCTTTACTATGAATATTTTTTTAAAATAAAACCTATTAAACTTTGCATTTTATCGACATATTAGGGGATCTAACCATGCAATCTGCTGATCACTTATATAATGCTATAGTATTTTCAAGCACTATTGTCAGTCAGTAATAAAGTGACATCAATCAAAGAACAGCCTAACAGGCATAAAGCCGTGGCAGATTTGGGGGCCTTTGTAAGGCCCCCAGCTGCTATGGCAACGAATCCAAAAAACAAAGCTTGACAATGCATCTAAAACAAAGTGAAATAAATGCATACATATTACTGTGGCTGTAATGTAAAAGCAAGCAATCAGAAAATGTGCAACAGCACTCTACAAGTTCAAAGAAATATCCCAACATTGAACATATGTATTTTAAATGTCATTAATTCTATATATGTATGTAAATATAAAGGTTTTCTATATTTTGATCAAAAAGTGAGAGCCCATCTGCCCTGGTAAGGTTATGTTTTTAGAGGTTAATAAATTTACCTCTCCTTGGGCCTAGGCCTTCAAAATAAACTCAGGACAGGTAAGATAAAACATAAGATGCTCTATTTAAAATTTGCCTTGGACAGATAGAACAAATAGTTGCCATGGCAAACAATCGGCACCCTACAGTTTTTGCTGGGCACTAATGGGGTGACCCAGAGCTTCTTACCTCCTTCTAGTTGGCTAGATATCACTGTCGACAATGTTTTAAGTGCTTAAATGTCTGGGATCAGATTTATCTCCAATCCCAGCCATATATATTTTAATAAAGAACAGAGGAGGTTAAAGCAGGATTGAATCAGTTCTTAAAGGGATATTTCCATCTCAGCTTTTCATGGCCAGAATGGGAAAACTCAGACCACTGTTTCCAACCACTTTTGGGAAACAGACAAGGACTTAGCCCAGCACTGTTTCTGTAGCTCTCAGTGAAGTAAATGGTAGCTACAGAGACAAAGTGGCACGCTGTACTATGCTTTTCCATAGCTATCAGAGTTATGGAAGTAGCAAAGCATGCTGTGCTACTTCACTTCAATGAGAACTACAGAAACAGCACTTGAAGCGCTCAGATGTTTCCATGGCCTGAGCCGGGTGGTTAGTAAATATAGCAGCGTTTTCCCATCTCGTTTATGAAAAGCTGAGATGAGAATACCCCTTTAAGGGAGATAGATAGATAGATAGATAGATAGTGTGGCAAGTCAGTACACAGAATAGTCTGCAGTGGCTTGAGAACAGGCATGTGGAGGTGCTAATGAACAGGGACAGCTGTATGGGAGTGTCTGGGGGAGTTAACGCCTCCAGACACATTCTGTTTGGTTGATGAAAGCCAGAGTGCCTGTTGCTGGAGCTACTCCCTGGGAGAGAAGTTGGGAGAAGGCTGAAAGCCTGAGGTCTGTGTCAGACCAGGCTGTGCTATGGCCAGAGTGTCAGGACAGGGGAGGACGCCCCTAGACTGACACTCTGGTTGGGTACGCTGTTGGACAGTGCTGGGACGTGTAGTGGCAGTAGACCACTATGTTAGCTAGGAGAGCATCCTATGTCAGTTCATAGCCAGACAGTTAGGATTTTGGTTGTTAATGCATGTGTGCACTATGACCACATCAATGCGAAGATTTGTTACCTTTGAAACTATTATTTGCTGCCTAAATAAAATGGGCTTGCTGAATTTAACTACTTACACTGGTCTGGAAATGGGTCATTTAAGTGCGGCCACCCACCTAGGTGGAGGAAAGCTGGCGATCCTGCGAGGTGACTAATTCCCTAGATGTCACAATAGATAGATATGCAATGCTATAAGTATACAAATATAAATATAGTTGGATAGATTTAATGCTAGAAATGGCCATATAGATATATAGTAATATCTATCTATCTATCTATCTATCTATCTCATAACTATCTATCTTACTATCTATCTATCTATCTATCTATCTATCTATGTTCAGGGAATTGGGACCTCTGTCCTGCTGGAACCATTTCCTGAATGTAGGAATTCATTAAAATGTATTCTCTGTCCGCCGAAATCTTGTAGTAAACGGCAGTGACAAGAACATTCCACCATCAGATCTTATTATTATTCCAGAGTCCTTCTCTTGCTACACGAATTATCATTACAAAAGATTTAGAGCTTTGTCCCAAAGACTGTGATAAAGACAACACATTTTAGTGAATTATTTGACCTAGGGGAACTGTATACTGAAGCTTTAGTGACTGCTTGTAGTTCCAGGGACAATGGAATCTTGTCATCTTTTTTCTACAGGCTGAAGTTTGATGTCAAATTAAAATATGTGCCTGGGGCTATCTACAGGGCCTGCAGGCTGAAGCAGTGGCAGCATCTGCTAGCGGAGACCCACAAGTTCTATTGTGGACTGTGGCAGCTTTCAGCTGGCGTTCTGAAAGACCAAGAGACAGTAAGTGCAACAGACAGGAAACACTGGCGTCATTTTCTTCATTGTTTTCACCTTTCTGCCCTTTTCGTTCTTCGTATGTATAAACAGAAGCTGTACTCAATCGGATGTTTACCTACTGCTCTGTTCCAATATAAAATTCATGGAAGAAATTACGTTACTCTATTTAGATTGTATTATAAATCACATGCAAGCTGTGAATGCAAAGAAGCAAGCAGGGAAATGTGAGGAAGTATTCAATCTACATCCTGCAGCACACTGTACTGATCACTGAACATCAGGAGGAAATGAAAGGCTAGGGATGCAAACAAATTTTTTGATGGGTGACAGTTCTACTAGCGAGTGTTGGAAGACTCGCTGTGTCATCTTTAAAGCAATTGCATTACATGTGACTTGCACGTGACCCCATTTCCGTCCCAGGTTCAGGGCTTCAAAAAATTAGATAATTTCTTTCCTTCTTTAAAGATATATATATATATATATATAAAATGATCTTCCTGCTTTGAGACCCTCAAAACTTTTTTAATGACTCTCAGTTATATATATTTAATATCAATGGAAAGACAAACTCAAAAAGTTTTGTTGCACATCAGAATTCTTTTTGACATCAGAGGTGATCAGTCAGTGTGAGCCCCCTTTGTCTATTGACACACATGGAGCCCGTAGTCAAGGTTCCTGCCATACAGGTTGTAGCGCATCAAGACTGATTGATGTAATTGCTTCTATCATGTGTCTTCACAGATCATGGATGGTGGGTGGTAAGGGTGCCATTTAGACTAACACTCCCACAGAGAGAAAAATCATGAGGCGTAAGGTCTGGAGAAGGTGGAGTCCAAGAAAGAAGACCACTATCCTCAGGACCTGCACAGCCAAACCATGTGTTTCGTAGTCGTCTATTGAGCTCACTTCTAACTTCATTGTGAAAATGGAGGGAATGACCCGTCCTGTTGGAAGATGGGATTTCCTGTTCCAGCTGTGGCAGCAGCCAAATCTGTAGCATCTAGGTACAAAATCCTCAGGATTGTTTCCTCACACTTTCCTACAGGTTATAGCACAAAACACCTCAGCAGCTTGAGAAATGAATACTGCGCTGTGATTGGTTTGCTATGGACAAAAAGAACATCTTACTGTTAGACAGTTAAATAAAAAATTTTGTGTTCGTCTGCACTGATATCAAATTTATGATCTGAGTATCTATCTATCTATCTATCTATCTATCTATCTATCTATCTATCTAGATAGATAGATAGATAGATAGATAGATAGATAAGGGTGTAACTAAAGGCTCAGGGACCCAGGTGGAAAAGTTCAGCTGCGCCCCCTCCATTTGTACCCATACCTAGAGGCGTAACCTGAAGATTCGGAGCCCCAATGCAAAACCTGTAACAGGGCCTCCACACTGTACCCTGGTGGCTAATTAGGTAACTGGATGATAGTTGTTCTGTGATTGGATAATAACCCCTCCTCACGGGTTGGTTGAGGGGATTTAGTGAGAACAGTGGAGGTGAAAGTTGAGAGAAAAAAAAGACAGAAAAAGCAAGTGAGGAGAGAAGAAGCAAAGACCAGAGCTAAAGCCAGTTACAGTGCGGTGAGAAAGTGGAAGTGTGAGTGCCAAAAAAAGTTTACATTGAAACAACAAAGAGAAAGCATGAGAGATAGATTATACAGAAGAGAGAAAATGAAAATGATCCAATTTGTGCATCAAGGAGGAAAGAAACAGTTTGGAACACTTAGCTAACTTAAATGAATTCAAGTCTCAAGGTCCAGATGAATTACATCCTAGGATACTTAAGGAAGCAGTAGAGGTAATTGATGAACCACTCGCCATAATCTTTGAAAATTCCTGGAGAAAAGGAGAAGTCCCATTAGATTGGAAAAGGGCAAATGTTGTCCCTATCTTCAAAAAGGGAAGAAGGTGGATGCAGGAAACTACAGGCCTGTGAGTCTGACTTCTATACCTGGAAAGATCTTTGAACAAATTATTAAACAGCATGTATGCAAGTACTTAATTAAGAATGGAGTAATTAACCAGAGCTAGCATGGGTTTGTAACAGACAAGTCATGCCAGACAAATCTAATTTCCTTCTATGATATAATCATCGACTGGGTTAATCAGGAAATCCGGTGGATATAGTAAATCTTGACTTTAGTAAAGCATTTGACCCTGGAGGTCCCTTCCAACTCTACCATTCTATGATTCTAAGTCTAAGTGTACAGATGTGGCTTCTGGACTCATTTCTCGAAGTGTACAGATGTAACTACTGTGCTGGCATGGATTTGTTCATCTCAGGAAGAAGAGCAATGCCCATTGTGTGACGTGTTAGCTACTGAAGATTCTCCTCCGTAAATAAAGTGGTTATTGTTTCACGGTTCATCCTGACTCCTGGAGTCCCTTCTCACCACGTCACCATGTGCACTCAGGTACCACACCACTCTCCAGGGGAAAAGACTACCATCTCGATTTTATTTTAATTTAACCATTTTTGCTTATCATTTTGCCTGGAACTGGTTTTTACCTATATTCAGGCTGGCGTCACGAATTTAACATTGACTCCATTTGAATTACTTTGTTGGTTGCCGCCACTGTCGAGAGGGGAGCAGTGAAATCACTGCCACCGTCAACCCGGTCACCAACTCCTCCGTGGGTGGGCACCGCATATATATAAATATATATGTATATGTAAAAGCTGTTCTGCAGCTAGCTAATTATGCTGCACCTAGGAGTACTCTTTAAGAGGGTTGTACCAATACTGACTTTTATTGCCTATCCACATGAGAGGTGATAAAAGTCTGACCAGTGGGGGTCAATGGGGGAATCATTTACCCCGTGCTTCTCACTGCAGTCTCATTGCCCTCCCCGCAGTGAGGAGGAGATTGAATGGAGTTATGGATGCGCAGTGCCGCATTATTCACTTTCAGTGGGACTGCCGGAGAGTACAAGCGCTATCTTGGGATAGGTAAAAATTGCTCTATTTGGGGCAGGACAGGCTTATGTCAAAGCCCTTTGGTGATGGTATGCACCATGATAGTCAACTTCGTTTTCTGTTTGAGGTTGCTGGATAGTAGACCCTGTGATCAACAGTGAGGAAGATTATGCTGTATGTTTAGCTAAAGGCCAGATGGTAGGGGTTTACTTTGTTTATACCCTTCTGTGACACTTTTTGGATTGTGTTGTGAATTTGTGCTGATGTGAAGATATGAAAAACTGTCAATAAACCAGTTTTAAACCAAAAACTATTACATTAGAGACATTTCATGTGTGTATGCCAAACATCTTGCCCTGGAGATGGCAAATCATGAGCTGACTAACCTTCAAGATCTCACAATATGTAGTGAAGCTAAAGGGCAATTGAAAATGACCTAAAAACAGAGAGTTTACAGCAGGACAGAGCTGTTTGAATCTTGTGTGAAGGTGAACTGTAGTTTGAATCATTTGCAGACTGCTCATCTATCGCAACCGAACATGCACGCAGAAGGAATACATATATATGTATATAATTTTTTTTTCTTGCTGGGACTAATCCACTTACAGACCTGTAGGATTTTCAAATGAAAATTCGCAATTTTGAAAGTGCTGTATGAACTGAAATGTTCAGATTTAGAGGTATTGCCAGGAGTGTATTATAGACAGGGCTCACCCTGTCTTTTATTGGCAGTCAGGGCGTGAAAGGGCACACTAAAAATAAATCCCCTACTCCCTGTTCTTTTTATGCTAAATGCTTTTCTCAGCAATCTTTAGAGTCACATGACTGCAAAGCTGGTATGACACTAGCATCTCAGTCATATGACCCTGGCCTGAATATCCTACCAGGGCCAGACCACAATCTTCCTGTCAAGACAGTGGATCGGAATCTGCTGTGCCACAAAACCAATTTGGTTTAGGGCAAGAACTTTAGGCAGTAGAGTCCTTTGGTTTTCACCCTTTAATCCCACAATTTGGGATCTGGTCTTCGCTGCAGGGAACCTCAGATCATTACCTTAGAAATAGTCTCAGCTATGAGGCAGTTGACGCAAACTGGTCAGGATTACCATAATACAGTATTGGAGGAGTAGATAGATGTAGAACAAAGCTGAGTTGAAGACAGGCAGTGTTGTTGTGTAATGGTGAAACAGGCCAAGGGTCAGGGCAGGCAGCAAACAGAGATAGCCTGGTTAAAAACAGGCTGAGGTCAGGAGTGAAGAAGATGGGAAAAGCTAAGTGGAACAGGCACAGATTAAAACCAGCAGAGCTGTTAAAACAATTCACCCCTTTGCATTGTAGAGAGACTAATTGTACAGGCACCCTCCAGTGGGGAGAGTACTTTAAATAGACAGGAGCATATCTGGATTGGCTGAGAATGGGAAAACAGGGTGTGTATGCAGCGTCCAAGGAGTGGGCCCACAGCCAAGGAGATGGCGGGGAAAATAAAGATTATTTCTGTCACAGTGGCTCTACCATATCCTCTCCTGGGGGCAGCTTGGGACATGTCCAAGTTACTGCTGGAGGAGTTCACAGAGAAATAGTAACCAAAAGTTACCTCAATGTCCTTTGTCATTCGTGATGCCACCTTTCAATCCTCTGCGGTGAAGCTTGTCGTTGGGAAATAATTTAGTTCATACACAGGATTAACTTTTCTGAACAAAACCGGGAACAGTCAGTAATGTCCGTTTATTGAAACTTCCATAACAGTTTAACAACAGGTTGGCACAGATACAGCAAGAGAAGGTGGTGTGACAGGGAAGATACACGGGGCAATCCGGATGATTCACCATCGAGTTATCTGTGTGATCCCACTCCCGGTGACTCTCTTTCTTTCTCCCCAACTCTCTACCAATACACACTCACGCTTCCTGTGCCTGAACACACCAAGCAGCGATCCCTCTTCTCATCCGGTACTTAGTGGTAGCATCGGCACATCCCAGGCAGAGTATTCCTGGGCCGCACATCAGGGAATCGCTGAGCTTCTTACATGCCTCCACACACAAGCCAATAAGGCAGTGGCTGTGTGTGGGCTGAGTCTCACAGACTCCTATTGTCACTCACACTCATGCAAAAAGCCCTCTAGACTGCTGAACTAGACTAGACTAGACTCTCTTGCAGCCACCTAGCAAACACATATATATCACAAGGTCACGTGACATACGACAAGATACATTTCCCAGACATAACCCAGACATTAACCCATTCAGTGCTGCAGAGGTGCAATACACATCAAATGCATACGCATATAAGACGCTGACAATACGATTGCACAGAACAAACACATTCAAAATTATGGAGGGGTCCCGATAACTCTGGGCCACTACATGTGGACCCCATGGAAGCAGTGACAGATGGCCTTGGTCACAATGAGATGCAATGACTGACGCAGGTGATCAGGAGCCGTAACAGCTGACAGAAGGAGGTAAGTGAAGTCAATGGCTTGCTGTCCCAACACATAGCACTCCTTTTCTGAAAGTGCAGGACTTTATCGGTGTGTTGTTCCCCTAAACTCTCCCTCCTGCTTCCTCTCTTCCAAGGGCTGCACTTTATATTCCTATAAGGCAGCATCCACCTCCGAGTGCCGTAACCTGCTCAATTTCCACAACAGATCTCAGTGTGTGTCTAACTGAAAGTACTGAAAGCTGTACAGTTACTTGGCTCGGCGTGGGCGGCGTGGTGCTGGTGGCGTGCGGCACCGTACGTGCACGCAACTGTGAGTGCAGCTGCCATGCACGAGCTCCCCTTTATTATGTTCTCTTGGGAGTTGGCTGTCTCCCTCTCTCCACCCCTGGGCGAAGGCTTTTGTTTAAAGGTCGGACAGAGACTTGCAATCACTGCCAGTTATTGGTTTTCCCTCAGTGTGCTAGCTAGCCTGCCTCTGTTGGTCTCCTGCCTCTGTCATCTTGTCTGCTATACTTTGCTATCATTCGCCAGGTTTTTCCATCTGCCTCAGTTCTGCTTAGTATTGTTTGTGTTGGTTATTTACATCTGCCTTTTCTGTCGGTATTCTACCCTTTCCATCCAGGTACGCAAGCGTCCCTTTTCGGTCCCTAGTGAGAGTAGGGACCGTTGCCCAGTTGCCCACCTGGGGTTAGCCAGGAGTGGAGGCAAGCAGGCAGAGATGGGGTTGTAGGTGAGATTTAGGGCACCCGGGCTGGCGTGTCAAGGGTAGTATACCGTAACATAATAACTGGCCCTTAAAATTGCTCTCCAATGGAGGCCATGAGTACCCTCACATGTCAGTTGCAGGATTTAGTGGTCGTGATCCAAGACCTGTCTGGTCATATGGTGGCCCAGGAGCAGCGGGAGTTAGTGCATGTTTCTACTGCCCCTTCTATTCCCAAGCCCGTGTCCTCTTCCTGAGGTATTTTCAGGGGACAGGAGCAAGTTTTTTGTTTTTCAGCAGGCATGTAGGTTGTATTTTCAGATGCAGCCCCATTCCTCTGGCTCAGAATCCCAGAAAGTTGGATTGCTTCGGGGTCCTCCCCAGACATGGGCCTACTCCTTGCCTGAGAGTTCGGCTTGCCTGCAGTCAGTAGATCTGTTTTTTCAGGAACCTGAAGGTATTTTTGATGAGCCGGACTGTGCGGTATCTCATCTCATGTCTCTACGTCAGCAGCAGTAGGTAGAGGACTATTGCTCTAAATTTAGACTGTATGCAGGTGTAACCTCTTGGAACGATAGCGCCCTTAAAGATGTGTTCTTGTTGGGTCTTTCTGACGCTGTCAAAGATCTACTCATTTCTCATCCCACTCCCGTGACACTCGATGGTGCGATGGAATTGGCGGTCAAAGCTGACAGGAGGCTGAGATCTAGAAAAGAGGAACGTCAGGCCCGTAAGTTTAGGGAATCTGGCAGACCCGTTTCCCCTTCTCCCATGCCAACGTCTGGTGCCGAGCCTATGGAAGTGGATCAGCTAAGTCCCGAGGAACGGCGACTGTTCCGGATGACTCATCTCCTCTGTCTCTATTGTGGGAAAGCCGGACATCGTGTAGCGACTTGTCCTCAGAATTACCTACAACATCAGTCTGAACCAGCGGAAAACTTCACACCCCAGACGATCTTTGGGAGGAACGCCTAGGATCACAGGTACTCTCTAAGTTGTTGGTGCCTTGTCAGATTCACTTCCGGAATTTCACTGGGTCCGGTCAAGCTTTTATTGATTCGGGTGCTGCCGCCAATTTGATTAGTTTAAGTTTTGTCAGACCTCTGGTGACTGAATTCTCAGCGTTAAAAATTCCCATACGCTTCACTAGTATTGATTTTACCCCTCTGTCTGCAGGGGTTGTACAATGGAGGACTCCCATGTTACAGTTCACTGTGGGTGTTCTCCATTCTGAGAATCTGTCGTTCTTGGTAATGGAAAGGATGTCTGTTGATGTAGTGCTTGGTATGCCCTGGTGGGCACTGCACAATCCCTGATTTGATTGGTCCCCTTGGGAATTGACACATTGGGGGTTCTCCTGTCATAGTCGCTTAGCTACTATATCCATGTGGTCAGCAGATACCATACTTATTCCTGAGTATTTGTCCGATTTTCATGATGTATTTTCCAAGAAACTGTCTGAGACTTTGCCTCCCCATAGGGAATGGGACTGTGGTATTGATTTGATCCCCGACAGCCCCATCCCTAAGGGAGCCATTTTCAATTTGTCTGGGTGTGAGCATGAAGCCCTTAAGTCCTATATCTCAGAGTCTCTGGCCAAACGACATATCAGACCATCCAGTTCCCCTGCCGGGGCAGGTCTCTTCTATGTAGAGAAGAAGGTTGGGACATTGAGGCCTTGTGTGGATTATCGGGCTTTGAATAAAATTACAGTGAAGAACAGTGTTCCTTGCCCCTGATTCCTGATTTATTGAATCAGGTGGTAGGGGCCCACTAGTTTTCCAAATTGGACTTAAGGGGGGCTTAGAATTTAATTCGCATCCGAAAGGGAGATGAGTGGAAGACCGCGTTCAGCACCTCGTTCGGACATTTTGAATGTCTAGTCATGCCCTTCGGACTTTGTAATGCCCCCGCTGTGTTCGAGGGATTTATAAACACGGTCTTCCATGACGTCCTGGGGGTATTTTTGGTCATATATCTCAATGACATTCTGGTGTACTCCCCAGACTGGGATTCACATGTGCGGCACCTGAGGCTGGTTCTGACCCATTTGCGTGAGTACCAAATTTTTGTCAAGTTGGAGAAATGCATTTTCGGTACTAAACAAGTGTCTTTCCTTGGTTATGTGATTTAACCCACGGAGATTCAAATGGAGTCTGATAAAGTGGCAGCAATCTCCCAATGGGTCAGACCAGATAACCTGAAAGCTCTCCAGCGGTTTTTAGGTTTTGCAAATTTCTAACGTAGATTCATTAAGAATTATTCTGTTATTGCTCAACCCCTGACCGATCTTTCCAAGAAGGGTGCCGACTTGGTAAGATGGTCGCCTGAGGCCCTAGAGGCTTTTAGTCATCTCAAAAGGGCGTTTACTGCTGCCCCGGTGCTAGTACAGCCTGACGCGCATCGACCGTTCTTCATTGAGGTCGATGCGTCTGAGGTGGGGGCGGGGGCTGTATTGTCTCAGGAAGTCAGCGGGAGACCTGGGTATAGTCCATGTGCGTTCTTCTCACAGAAGTTCAGTTTGGCAGTATGTAACTACGACGTGGGTAATCGTGAGTTATTGGCGATTAAGTGATCTCTAGAAGAGTGGCGTCACCATCTTGAGGTGTAAGGCATCCCATTACCGTGTATACTGATCATAAAAACTTGGTATATCTCACCAATGCTAAGAGACTCACGGCTCGTCAGGCCAGGTGGGCGTTGTTTTTTGCCAGGTTTAACCTTGTCGTTACATATATTCCAGGGAGAAGAACGTGAAGGCAGACGCTCTCTCACGGAGTTTCGGTTTGCCGGAAAGTGATACAGTGGCTCCCGATAATATCTTGGCACCTGGGGTGGTGGTGGCAGCTGTAGAATCTGATCTCGTTCCTCATCTACAAAATTGTCAGCAGGACGCTCCCTCGGGGGTGCCAGAGGGCAGATGGTTTGTGCAAGAGACCTTACGTCTCAGAGTCATTGAAGAGTCTCACTCATCTGTTCTCGCAGGCCATTCGGGGGCTTAGGGGACTCTGGATCTTTGTACTAGACACTACTGGTGGCCAGGCATGTCTCGGGAGATCCGTGACTTTGTTAAGGGATGCTCTGTCTGTGCACGCGGTAAAAGTCATCGTCGGCGTCCGGAGGGGCCTCTGAGACCATTACCAGTGCCTTTTCGTCTGTGGTCGCATTTATCGGTAGATTTTATCACCGATCTACCTGAGTATCAGTAGTTCACCACTATCCTAGTTGTTCTAGACTGTTTCTCAAAGATAGCACATTTCGTGGCATTAAAGAAGCTACCTTCTGCGATAGAATTTTCCAAGATATTTCTAAAAGAAATCATCCGTCTGCATGGGGATTCCTGAGAACATTGTATCTGATCGCGGTGTTCAGTTTGTTGCGCAATTTCGGCGAGCCTTCTGTAGAAACCTGGGAACGTCGCTTTCCTTCTCGTCAGCATTCCACCCACAAACTAATGGTCAGACTGAGCGGAAGAACCAGGATTTAGTGCAATATTTACAGTTGTTTGCTAGCGAAAAGGCTCATTTGTGGGCAGAATTTCTGCTGTTGGCAGAGTTTGCACTAAACAACCATACTTGTTCTTCCACTGGGGTATCTGCATTTCTTTGCGTATATGGTCAGCATCCTCGCTTCCTTATAGCTATTTCTACTCTAACGGCCTGTCCTGCAGCTGATGTCGCCACAGATGCGCTGCAGAGGGTATGGAAAGAAGTACAGAAGAACCTGGAAGCAACGTGGGCTCGTATGGAGTTGCGTAGTGGGAGGAGTCTGTCAGTATCTGAACCTTACAGGATGGGACAGAAGGTATATTTGTCTTCTAGAAATCTCAAATTGAAGGTTCCGTCTCTTAAACTGGCGCCGCGTTACGTGGGTCCCTTTGTCATCACGCGGGTAGTAAATCCGCTTGCTTATGAACTTGATTTGCCAGCTACATGGAGGGTTCATAGGGTTTTTCATAAATCATTATTGAAACATTTTGTCCCTTCTGTGGCCTGGAAAGGCTTTGGTCCTGAAGATCATTCCTGGGTGGCTGCACGTGACGTTCATGCCCCAGTGTTGGTGCGGCATTTCCACCATCTGTTTTTGGATAAGCCTAGACATGGTGGTGGGATCCCATCAGGGGGGGGGTAATGTTAGCATGCGGCAGTTGCTGGTCCTCCCGTGGCAGCGGTGTGTGGGGTCCCGCGGTCGGGGCGCGTCCCCCCAGCTTGTTGTCTGGCTTCTGGGGACGCGGGTGCCCGGCTGGCGTGGTGCTGGTGGCGCATGGCACCGTGCACGCGCGCATCTATGAGTGCAGCTGCCGTGCATGAGCTCCCCTTTATTATGTTCTGTTGGGAGTTGGCTGTCTCCCTCTCTCCACCCCTGGGCAGAGGCTTTTATTTAAAGGTCGGGCAGAGACTTGCAATCACTGCCAATTATTGGTTTTCCCTCAGTGTGCTATCTAGCCTGCCTCTGTTGGTCTCCTGCCTCTGTCATCTTGTCTGCTGTACTTTGCTATCGTCCACCAGGTTTTTCCATCTGCCTCTGTTCTACTTAGTATTGTTCATGTTGGTTATTTACATCTGCCTTTTCTGTCGGTATTCTACCCTTTCCATCCAGGTACGCCAGGGTCCCTTTTCAGTCCCTAGTGAGAGTAGGGACCGCCGCCCAGTTGCCTGCCTGGGGTTAGCCAGGAGTGGAGGCAAGCAGGCAGGGACGGGGTTGTGGGTGAGATCTAGGGCACCCGGGCTGGTGTACCAAGGGTAGTATACCGTAACAATCCCTGCCTGGTTTTGGTATGACACTAATATGTGCCTCCAGAGATTGACATGGGAAGGGAGATTCAGAAGAGATTGCAGAGAAAAATCTTGCTAAGATAGGGAAGAGTTGTTGTCGCATGAGCTTATAAGAAGCAGGTGTGAAGCCCTCTGGCCCCAGGCTCTGCCCTGCTGGAGTAGTCTTAATGACTTCCTCAATTTCCTCTGTGGAGATATCGGACTCTAGCATTTCTTTATCGTCAGTATCCAAAACTGGCAAAGCTGTCTCTGCTATATATGCTGTTATGCAATCTTGTAGAGCACTCGGCTCCATATCCGCAAATTGACCCCTTGACCAATAGAGTTGCGAGAAATAATCCTGAAAGGTCTCCAAGATCTCCGCAGGGTTGTAAGTGTCCATCCCGGGGAACATAGGTATCTACCGCTCTCTGGTGGAGCAAGCTTGACAAGGGTCTACCCGTTTTATTAGAATATTCGTAGTAAAACCGTCTACGCTGATCTCTATAGCATAAATATCTTTGGTCAAGTTTGGCTTTGAGCTCAATTCTGGTCTTCACCAGATCCGCAAGTGTAGATGGGGATAGCGTTTGTGTGTGCAAGGTTTCTAACACATGTATCTGCTGGAGTAAAGCGAATTTCTTGGCTGCGCCCTCTCTGTTGAGTCATGCTACATGCTTGATAAACAAAACCCGTAAGACGCACTTCAGAGCTTCCCATTGGGTAGTTTCCAGCATATCGTCCGTGGCGTGTACTGCTGTAAACATATCGATATGCTCCTTTATTTCGGCGACGCACATGCTGTCCCTTAATAGTTTATCATTCAGGCGCCAAGTCCACTGACGGTTAACCTGATCTGGTAAAGAAAGGCTCCTAAAAATTGGGGCATGGTCTGACCAGATCATGTCGCCAATGCTAGCAGCAGGGTGCCAGGACAGCGCGTGGTGGCCCAACAGAACAAATTCTAATTTCTAAGAGCTGTATCTCTACCGCTTTTCCTTGGAGAAGGTCCATGCTTGGCTGTTCTGATCCACTGGTAGAATTTGTCCTTTGTAAACTTTATGATATTGCTTTTAAAACAAGCAGAACGTTGATCCAGGGATTCAAATGTTAATCCAGGGATTATTCTGACTACCAGTATGGAGTTGGGAAGAAATTTTTCCTCCAAAAGAGTGAAATTGGCATCAGCCTCGTTGATTTTTTTTTTGCCTCCCTCTGGGACTTCTTTTATTTTCAGTTACACCCCTGTGATACTATTGACCTCCACACCATTGTAAATCCAATTTTTGGGAGGAGCACAGTGTTACCTAGATGCTTGGTTGTATTCCTATGCAATATGGGGGACATTGGCTGCATTTGGTGACCTTCTGGAGGGCAAATTAACAAACCTGATCTTTACTCTCATTGACTTTAAAGGGGTTGTCCCGCGGCCAAAACGAAAAGATTTTCACACCCCAGTCCCCCATGTTAAGCAAGCATTACAAACTACCCATGTAAATCGTTTTTTTAGAGCGTTTCTACTCACCATGAAGCTGTTTCATGAAGTTATAAAAATCTTCTTCCAAGATGGCCACCGTCATTTCCCAAGGTGCACCGCTGGTCTTCGCCCATGGTGCACTGCGGGTCTTATCCCATGGTGCACCGTGGATGTTCTTCTCCAGTCTGAGCTCCACTGTCGATTACAGCCACCTCATTGGCTGATCGGCACCACGTGATGGGGCGGAGCTACGCGATGACGCTCAGAAGTGGGAGGAGCCAGGACGCAGCTCATGAGCCCGGACCCTCCAGAAGAGGATTCTTCTCTGCGCAAGCGCGACTGTTGCGGCGACCACAGAAAAAGTTTGGTCGTCGCCATGGAGACGGGGACGCCAGCACCGAAGGGGGTAAGTATATAACTTCTGTATGGCCAATATTTAATGCACGATTTATATTATAAAGTGCATTAATATGGCCATACAGAAGTGCATAACTGCACTTGCTTCTGCGGGACAACCCCTTTAATGGGAGTCGGAATTCATCATCCCAATTCACAATGATTTCCGTGAAAGCAGCCCACTATGGAACAAACCAATCATTCCACTAATCGCTCATCACTATTCTGAACGTATTTAAAAAACTCACCTAAAAAGTTAGGTACGATTTAAGCAGTACAAAACAATAATGTGCAATGCAAAATAATTATAATGTACAATTTTAGGCAAAAAAATTATTTTTCTGAGAAATATTCAATTAAATACAATGAAAAATGTCCACCGTTGGGAACTATGTATAGTAGACTTTAGAACATACGGTAATAGATCATAGGAAGCACCAAAATAGCAATGATGGGGTCTTGGTGTTACCCTTCATTGTTTACAAACACAGCTGCTCATCTGTATTGTCGGCTCTGCTTGCTACTATAACTTGTCCATTTCAAGTAACTAGGAAGAGCTGCCATAAGAGGCACAGTCACTCATAGGGACAAGCTGCTGTTCCTGTGAGCACTGCATTGCTCTCATTGCTTACATGGGCACAGCAGCTCATCCATACAATCTGATGTACCTGGAATTGCAGCTCCTCCCTGGCACAACCTCCCATATGGATGAGCTGTTATGCCTGTGGGTGCTACGACCCCTTGTATTGTATTAAGTAAGAAAGCCCCATATGTCCAACAAAAATGGGCAACCAATTTAGAGAGTGTGCTGTTCATAGAGGTTCAGATGACACCTGGTCATAAAAAGGATCTGGATTAGCATATCACTCATCTGCCTCAAGCCTTTCCAATCCCATAAATTTTGGTTGTGGCCACCACCTCAGACTCCTAAGGTATCTCATTTTCATAAAGTGTGAGGCCTTTGTGTTCTTACGAAGAGTATACTGTTGCATTGTGGCAAATATATAATGTAAGGGGACATCAAGACATCTGAAAAGTTGGCACTAAACCCAGAGCAAAACTTTATTGTATTCCACAAAGAAGAGTTCTATGTTTTATTTGTTGGGTTTCCTCTTCGCTCCTCTCAGAAGTGAGCATCAGGGGCTGTCATGGTGACTTAATTCTACAAGAGTTCTGTAAAAGTTCCATCACTCCCCCACTCCGCTGTTCCCTCTTTTTCCTGGAAAAAAAAAACGGTCACACGTCTGACACTAATAGAAAAAGACCTTTAAAAAGCTTTATGATATTCCGTTCTTATAGTTCTGGTCCCTCTTTCCCTTTGTTGCTGCTGGCATTTTATGAATTATTGATGTGTCTAGGTGATTCAGCTCCCTGGATCTCTCTGTAGTGCTGTTCCTTATGCCTGCATCACATCCTTCCTCTGAGCCAAGTACTCTGCAGTACACAATCCACATCAGTGTAATTAGCACTTCTCAAATTGCTGTGGTGTGTCAGTATTGTTTCCATTTACTGACAGTGCAACTTCTCCAACCCCGATCACTAATGTTGTAACCATTTCACCGCTGAAAACGATTTTCATTCTTAGCTTTGACATTAATTGAAATAACACCATAATAACAGGTCAAAACTTTTATTCTAATACTCAACAAGTTGGGTTGTTGATGTGGTTGAGTTTATACAGAATATGTGAGATGCTTTTCGGTGTAGTGACGTGTATATCAAAATTGCGAACTGATGACCCTATTTGAGAATCCAGTTTGGAGACAATAAGATTTTAATATTTCCAGACAGAAAATTTCATTAAACTATCTAAACTACTGAATAAAACTACTTTCAATGTAACATAATTAAAGTCTATTATAGAAAAGTTATAGACAACTTTGCAGACTTGTTCTTCCATTCTTTGTATTTGATTAAATGAAACTTATTTACAAGTGGTTTAGTCAAGGCTTCTTTAAAAGACCAAAGAGAAGATCTACTCAATATTCATCCAAACATTACTCTGACTATCCAGCACTTCAACGGTATTGTAGAAGCTATTAAAGGGGTTGTCCCGTGCCGAAACGGGTTTTTTTTTTCAATAGCCCCCCCGTTCAGCGCGAGACAAACCCGATGCAGGGGTTTAAAAATAAAAACGGATAGTACTTACCCGAATCCCCGCGCTCCGGTGACTTCTTACTTACCTTGCGAAGATGGCCGCCGGGATCTTCACCCTCAGTGGACCGCAGGTCTTCTGTGCGGTCCATTGCCGATTCCAGCCTCCTGATTGGCTGGAATCGGCACACGTGACGGGGCGGAGCTACGAGGAGCAGCTCTCTGGCACGAGCGGCCCCATTCAGAAGGGAGAGGACCGGACTGCGCAAGCGCGTCTAATCGGGCGATTAGACGCTGAAAATTAGACGGCACCATGGAGACGAGGACGCTAGCAACGGAACAGGTAAGTGAATAACTTCTGTATGGCTCATAATTAATGCACAATGTACATTACAAAGTGCATTAATATGGCCATACAGAAGTGTATACCCCAACTTTGTTTCGCGGGACAACCCCTTTAATCTGCAGCTAGAAGCTACTGTAAGAGACTCACACCAACATGTAGTGATGCCATTGAGATCTAATGGATGAGATGCACCAAAATAGTAGTGCATGCCAAAATTTGGTGCAGTGAAACTGAGCAGGCTTATAGGACATCTGTTAATTGGTTGATTTTCTAATATAGAAAGGAAACAATTTCTGCTATGTAGTGAGCTGATGCAGGAGAAAGTAATGGACAAGCTGAGGCCTCTGCTACCTCAAACTGGGAAAGCGGAGCATCGCAACATCCTCGATCTGGTGGGGCATAATGCTGAAGGCTGGATACAGAGAGCCAGTGGGGAACGGCCTACTTGCCTCTGGATAAAGCGACAGACTAATACCCCTTTTACACACAACGATTCTCGTTTGAACGTTAGTTGTTCACGCTCGTGCAGAATGTTTAGACAAGTAGATCATCGCTGAGAATTGTCGCTTCTTGCTCATTGCTTCACATTCTTATGTGAACCACCGAGCAGGGAACGTTTAGATGTAACGAGAAGTAAGTAACCCAGCAATAATTTTTTATGCAGGCTGAAGCTGAGCACTAAAAGCGAATGAAAAGTGCACGATGACTTTGTGTTTAGACTTAACGATTATCATGCACTTTAGTTTATTTTAGTGAATTTTTAGTGACAATTGTTACGTGTAAATGGGCCTTAACGTGGAGAAAAAAGACAACATGTCCTTTTTTTTTGCAGCAAACTGAATGATGTATCGTTTCATCTAAACAGGCAACCCTGTTCACTTATGAACAACTGCCCGCTTACTGTAAACAGGGGTGGGCCGGAATGATCCCCTTCCCCCTCCGCCTCCATTTAGTCAGTGATGCTCATTCCTGTGTAAAAGCACAAGAACAATTATCACTGGGACAGCCATCTGTTGCTGGACAGATCATCCCATGTAAAAGCACCCTCATTCCTCTATACTTGTTTATGCTTGTTTCTGAGTTCTTAATAAACAGTTCATACTTTCTTTACTCCATCTGCTGCATTGTATCTTGGGACTGGCATTGCCATACCTCGAGCTGTGATGCTACAATTGAACATCATGTCTCGATTTATCTCCAATGCCACACGATATCTGCTACTGTATACAGTATACACAAATTCTTGACTAACTGAGATCTACCATTCCTTCCTGTATGTTGTGAAATAGGAGAAAGAATTAGAGTCCATTTTGACTCATTACAATCTAGATACTGAGAAATACTCATTCCTTCTCTATTTCAAATAGAACACACGAAATGAATTACAAAATGATTTCTTGCTTGTATAAAAGATATTACCTACGATAGACACAAGCTTTCCCTCAGATTGTTCAAAATTTAAAGGGGTTGTCCCGCGGCAGCAAGTGGGTCTATACACTTCTGTATGGCCATATTAATGCACTTTGTAATGTACATTGTGCATTAATTATGAGCCATACAGAAGTTATAAGAAGTTTTTCACTTACCTGCTCTGTTGCTAGCGTCCTCGTTTCCATGGAGCCCGTCTAATTTTCGGCGTCTAATGGCCAAATTAGACGCGCTTGCGCAGTCCGGGTCTTCTTCTTTTCTCAATGGGGCCGCTCGTGCAGGATGCCGGCTCCGTGTAGCTCCGCCCCGTCACGTGCCGATTCCAGCCAATCAGGAGGCTGGAATCGGCAATGGACCGCACAGAAGCCCTGCGGTCCACTGAGGGAGAAGATCCAGGCGGCCATCTTCAGCAGGTAAGTAAGAAGTCACCGGAGCGCGGGGATTCAGGTAAGCGCTGTGCGGTGTTCTTTTTTAACCCCTGCATCGGGGTTGTCTCGCGCCAAACGGGGGGGGGGGGGGGATTGAAAAAAAAAACAACCCGTTTCGGCGCGGGACAACCCCTTTAACACAAGCCCAGAAAACATTGCATACATGTGCTTCAACTGTGCTATTATAAAACACTTCTGAGAAAAGATAAATGAAAAAACGATTGCATCAATACAGTATCTGTTTATCTCCAGGACTGATCATCCTCAATGTTGACATGACACAGAATATTTAATCCATAGTCAGTGATTCAATGGCTACTCAAATATATTTCAGTTCATGAATATTTCTAGGATGCCTTGTGTGTTCAATCCTCTTCAGGTATTGTACAGATCCCAATAGGCTTAAAGACAAAACACTGATTCGGCCATTCCAAAACACAAATTTTCCTTTTCAACTATTCTTTAATTGATTTACTTCTGTTCTTTGGGTTATTGTCATGTTGTATCACCCAACATCTCTTCAGCTTGAGGTCTATTCTGTTTGTAACCTTTTAATGTCCAATTTTTACTAGAAAAACATATTTTTTTATATGTTAACATATTTGTATATGTTCTACTTGTACAAAATCTTATCAGAATTTACAAAAAAAAATTCGGACCATTTGTCTCCTGCAATTTCTATGTCTTACAATACAAACTGCTCAAACCCATTAAGTTCTCATTTCGTCAGATGAGCTCCCTCTTGGGTCAATTTCCAGATCCTCTCTTTGTTCGGAATGTTAATTTAAGATGACATCTTATTTGATTTATGTTCATTTTATGTGATTGGGAAGATGTACTAATGTAGCAATTGTTAACTTGACATTTAACACGTTATGATAACTTAACTACGATGTACTACAATGCTGGTAATCAAGTTGTTACAATGCACCAGTCATGTTAACGATTACTACATCCACATATGATATTATTTTATATAAGGCACACAATATATATTTTCGAACTGAAAACTAGAATATTAACTACAAATAATTTGATTTCCTTGCTGCTGTATAGTATAACTGAATTGATTTACCTAATAGAAGTCAATAGGTATATTTTAGGGAATTGCTGATAATGCAGCAATGGGTTAACCATCTATATACAACATACTCTTCAAATTTGCATTATGGGAATTGTAGCCTTTATAATAAGCAATTAAAAGAGTTCTCTAGAGTGAATATTGTTTTCAAAGAAGCCCAGACGAGTAGAACCACATAAACCATACTCACCTCTACGCACTCCCCATCAATGTCGGTCTTTCTCTGGCACTTGGTGGTCTTCAGTATTGGCTGTAGTGATGATATCAATGACACCAGGGATGCATGACCGCTGTAGCTCACTTCAATCAATGATTACCTGCAGCGGTCACATATCATGTTATCAAGATGTCATCGCTCTGCAGGTGGAAGTAAAGACCAGCACGGAACACGCACTGGCAGAATAGGAGCTGCAGAGGAAAAGGGGAGGTTAGTATATTTTTTATGTTATTCCACCATTCTAGGCCTGTTTAAAAAAAAAATTTTCTCCCTCGACAACCCCTTTAACAGTAGTCTAATATAGAAGACGTAAATCTTGCACCGTTTGCCATTGTATTGTTAGGGTGTGTCTGTCAGCAGTGTTGATGGATTCCATCTACCAAACAATAGGATTCTGAAGGCATCATTGGATGTGAACAGGCAGTAATACAGGCTGTTCACTCAGATTACATGGGTAATGTATGGACAATGTATTTTGCAATTTACATTTCGAATAGAGATGAGCAAGCGTACTCGGCCACGCCCCTTTTTTGCCCGAGCACCGCGATTTTTCGAGTACTTCTGTACTCGGGCGAAAAGATTCGGGGGGGCGCTGTGGGTGAGTGGGGGGTTGCAGCGGGGAGTAGGGGGGGGAGAGGGAGAGAAAGGGCTCCCCCCTGTTCCCCGCTGCTACCCCCCACGCCGCCACGCCTCCCCCCGCCCCCCGGCGCCCCCCGAATCTTTTCACCCGTGTACTGAAGTACTCGAAAATCGCGGTGCTCGATCGAGTAAATACTCGAAACGAGTATACTCGCTCATCTCTAATTTCGAATATAGAGATAAACTGTAAAATACAAATGGTGAATTCTCACATCCATTTTGTTAAACAGAAAGTGTTTAGGTCAGTTAGGAAGGTTTTAGAGTAAGCGAATATAACTTGCCTGGAGCAAACTCCATCCCATTCGTACAAGACCAACGAATCTGATATGATCAGATGAGTGGTACAAATGTTAGTTAAGGTATGATAATCTCATTTAACAAAAGCAACCAATGGCAGCAATGTAAACCATAGAAAAGAGAAAAATTCAGCACCTCCCAATTTAAATCTATAGGTGCACGTTAAACCTATGGCTGCAACATAGAAGCAGAAACCCCAAAAATTGTCAACAGCACTCAAAATACATTTGTTATCAGAAATACCAAATAACAGTATATACACTAACCAAATTAAATAATGCAAGATTCTTGGTATATAATTTAATCAAATCATATTGGCCCATCAACTAACTAGAGATCCTAACTAGAGATGAGTGAGCATGCTCGGTAAGGGCAGTTACTCGAGCGAGCCTTGCTCATCTTGAGTAACTGCCTTCTCCTCTGAGCGTGCTCGGGTGGCAGCGGGGGGCTGGAGGCGGCAGAAGAGAGCGGAGGGGAGCAGGGGGAGAGTGAGAGAGATCTCTCTCTATCTCTCCCCCCCTCCCCCCGCTACCCACTGCTGCTCACCCCCGCCGCCCCCCCGAGCACGCTCGGAGGAAAAGGCAGTTACTCGAGATGAGCGAGTCCTAACACTAATACCAGGTGGTCTAAAGTTAACCTAGGAAAGATGGGTACCTAACTTTAAGAATACATCTCTTTTGGGACTAAGCCTACAAATTTAACCAGGGTAAGTAGGATACTATTCATATGATCTAATAGGAGGGACAGAAGGTAAATTAGCGAGTTTGCACGACCAGGTGGAGGCAGCCACAACTTCCTCTACATACTAGTCATAAAATAAAAAAAGGAGAAAAATTCAGCACTTCCCAATTTAAATCTACAGGTGCATGTTAAACCTATGGCTGCAACATAGAAGCAGAAACCCAAAAAGTGGCAACAGCACTCAAAATACATTTGTTATCAAAAATATGCACCTGTAGATTTAAATTGGGAAGTGCTGAATTTCTCTCCATGAATATGCCAACTGGATAAAAGTTCAGTAAAACAAAAGTAAAGAGAAAGACAATATAGACGGGGGCATTAGGTTTTGATGTGTTAAGTACTTCAAGATTTTAATGTTACCTTATTGAAGCTGGGCTTTAATTAACTTAATAGCTGTAGATAGAATGCATGGACTTGAGGAAGTCTTTTGGCCTAACACTTTTATCACCTATGCACTGGATAGGAGATAAATGTAAAGGCCCTTTTACACTATGATTGTCGCTCAAAATTCACTCAAAAGCCATCTTTTGAGTGATAATTGTTGAGTATAAATGTGACCATCTTTCACTTTTCTGCCAAATGATGATTTTCAGTTCGGCATGAAATCCATCGTTCCATTGATTACATTGTCTCAGCTGTTAGCCCTGTGGCAGAACAAAGGGAATGTATTTAGAGAACAGCGGGTGGTCTGTTCCCTGAATAGAGCTCCCAGTGGCTCACAGGCTACTAATTGGTACTGTTAGGCATTAGTACCAAGTAGTTGTTTATGCAAAATGACAAAATGATCGGTCAAAAGCCATCTTTTGAGCGATCATCTTTGGGTGTAAAAGGGCCTTTAGATCAAAAACGTCACCAATCCTTGTGCTCAACTGTTCTGTTTGTTCTACAGACTTTGAATGGAGCAGCAGTATCCAGTCTCAACTACCGCTCCATTCATAGGCTACGTTCACAGTAGCATTTTTTTTCGACTGATCCAGTTTTATTAAAAACGGAAAACAGAAGTGAAAAGTATCTATTTAGCGATCCGTTTTTCAACATTTACAACGTGGTAGTGGCTTTTCTTTAATGAATGTGGCTCAGTGATTAGTACTGTAGCCTTGCAATGCTAGCGATCCTAGGTTCAAATATCATGAAGGACGACATCAACTTTGAACAACTCCATGCAGACAGCACCATTGGTCAGATTTGAACCTACCACACAACAAAAAGAAAAAAGGACCCCTAGAGAGACAGGGCTCCAATAGGTTGTACCAAACTTGCCTGCAAGCCAACAAAAGCCCTGAACGATGTCTGCCCTACCATAAAACATACATCTTTATTGTAAATGTGGTTTAAAAGCCCAAGGACATTGAGAGTTCAAATGTCCAACAACTTCCATATAGAATGGTTAGACAATTGAATTCAGTGGTTTCGTATTGTCCCGTCATGCGGCTGTGATTATCACAGCCGCATAACGGGAGAAAACCACATTTGTCTGAATCCGCCCTGATACTGTCTTCTGTGGGCCCTATTCTTTTTAATATATTTATTAGTGACCTGCTAGAAGGATTGCACAGTAAAATATCAATATTTGCAGATGATACAAAACTACGTAAAGTAATTAACACAAGAGATGACAGAATACGGTTGCAAATGAATCTGGATAAGATGCAGACTTGGGCAGAAAAGTGGCAAATGAGGTTTAATTCTGATAAATGTAAGGTTATGCACATGCGCAGAGGAAATACATGTCAGCATTACATACTAAATGGGAAATCACTGGGAAACACTGACAGGGAAAAGGACTTGGGAGTTTAGTTAACTGTAAGCTTAAGTGGAGCAACCAATGTCAGGCAGCTGCCACCAAGGCAAATAGGGGTGCATCAAAAGAGGTCTAGGGGCACATGATAAAAACATTGTTCTTTTGCTTTACAAGTCACTGGTCAGACCACACATGGAATATTTTGACAATTTTGGGCCCTGGCACTCAAGAAGGACATATCAGAGCTAAAGCAGGTACAAAGCCAGGCAACTAAAGTAATAAACAGAATGAGTGGACTACAATACCCAAAGAGGTTATGTAGTTTAGAAAAAAGATGGCTGAGGGGTGACCTAATAACTCCTAATAACTATGTATAAATATATCAAGGGACAATACAGAGATCTCTCCCATCATCTGTTTATACTCAGGACTGTGACTGTAACAAGGGGGCATCTTCTAGAAGAAGGTTTCTACACCAACATAGAGAGGGGTTCTTTACTGTTATAGCAGGGAGACTATGGAACTCTCTGCCTGAGGACATGGTGATGGCAAATTCGATAAAAGAGTTTAAGAGGGGCCTGGACACATATCTTGAGTGTTACAATATTACATGTTATAGTCACTGATTACTCCAAAAGGGTTGTTTATCTGGGGATTATTTCGATTTCCAGACTTGGAGTCGGGAAGGAATTTTTTTCCCTTATATGAGGAAAAATGGCTTCTACCTCATTGGCTTTTTTTGCCTTCTTCTGGATCGACATTGGGGGGTAATAGGTTGAACTGGATGGACATATGTCTTTTTTCACCCTTAAATACTATGTTACTATGACATGTTTCTTTGTCGCAAGCTGTTGTCCCTTGATTAATAAATTGAAAAGCAGTCACCTCCCTGAGCACAAACATCTTGGAGTTATAATATATTTTGATTTCAGGATAAGACTATTGTAGGGTGCATGGACAAATTTTTGGACTTCAAGATGTCGCTTTCTAAAACTCATAAAGAAGGTCCATCACAACTTGGAATACAGCGGGAAGTTTTCTTTCCACATTTTTTTAAACATTGGTGGCAAGATAATGACATTTCAGAGTTATATTCCAGTGGTGCTGGACCTCCTCCTTATTTTCACATTCATTTATTTTCATTTTCTTTGATAGCTGGCAAGTTGTAAACTTTCAGCCTGGAGTAAAGTTACTCTTCATTCAAATAAACTGAAAAATGTATCTGTAGAGGTAAAACATGACTTTGCCTTTAACATCAGCCACTTAAATCAATTACGTGCATATTTACTTTTTATATACATTACTACAGATAGCTGAATTGTAAGCAAGTCCAATCTGCTTTTGCTGAAGTGACAAAATTCAACTTTAAATAGCTAGTGAATTATTTATAGTCCATGTACTGCCCAAATGTTCTGCTCTTTTGGTAGACATTGTCTTAATTTCCTTTCTTAGCTCTTTTGTACTGACATTCAGCAAATGGAGAGATATTGCACTTCTCAATAATTCATAAATAATATCCCACATTATGCCTAAATTCAACCAATATATTTGAGAATATATTTGAGTTTCAGGTGTGGCAGCCATGATAAACTGAAATCTATGTAATCATTTTCATTGAATGCGTTGAGCTGTAAGGTGCTGCATGAAGGACAACAAAGTTTTACAGTTACGAACTGCCTAAGTTTTTTTGAGATGGTTACCTGAGGACATTCTAAAGGCGACGTCAGACGAGCATTGTTTTGCGCATGCCTATGTGCGCAAAAAAAACGTGTCTATTAGAACCATCGGTTTCCTATGTAGTGTTCACATGTACGTTTTTTACAGGCGCAAAATCTTTGCACCTGTAAAAGATAGGATATGCGTGCGCCGGGAAGGTCTGTGCCATGCGTAAAGAATCACCACGGGGATGAAAAATTCCTTGCCACAGCTGTCACAATGAATTCAATGAATGGCTGAATGCTGCCTGTGATTGGCTGAGCGCTCAGCCAATCAGACCCTGGAGGCGGGGATTTTTAAATCCCCAGCCAGGAGAAAGAGCTTCAGAACAGTCCCGGGGAGCCAGCGAGAAGGCGTGCTGGAGCCCCGACAGCGGCGGAGATGTGATATATTTTTTAAATTTTTTTTACAGCAGCTAGGGATGATTTTCAGGGAAGGGCTTATATATGAAGCCCTTCCCAGAAAATTACTGCAGCGGTTACCTGCATCCCATTGCTTTCAATGGGGCGGCTGCAGCGCTGGCCCTATAGAAAGCAATGAGAGAAGATTGCGGTCCTCTGCCACCCCACAGGGATAAAGGAATCCCCTGCCGTAGCTATCACAGCTGTGGCAGTGGATTGCGATCTTCTTCAGATGTTTTCAATGGGCATAGAGCAACGGTCAGGCGCATTTTGCACATCCGTGCAGCGCATTTTATTTTGCATACATATGTGTGCAAAAAACATCACTTGTCTGACTGAACCCTAAGGGTGCTTTTAGATGGGACAATTATCATTCAAAAAATCATTCAAACAAGTGAGCGGAGTATGTCAAAAGAAAAAGGAAAGTCAAAAATGCTATTGGATGCTTACATGATGAAAATGCTGAATGATGTTGAGAAGGCCAAACTTTTAAATTCCTATTTTGTATCTGTTTTCTCTCAGAAAGTAGATGGAACATCAACTGATCTTCACTGTGCTATTGGGGGAATAAAAGAATGCAGGCTATCTGTAAGCAGAGAGATGGTGAGGAAACACTTAGCTAACTTTAATGAATGAAATTCTCAAGGTCTAGATGAATTACAACCTAGGATACTAAAGGAAGCAGCGGAGGTAATTGCTGAACCACTCGCCATAATCTTTGAAAATTCCTGGAGAACAGGAGAAGTCCCAGAAGATTGGAAAAGGGTAAATGTTGTCCCTATCTTCAAAAAGGGAAGAAGGTGGATCCAGGAAACTACAGGCCTGTGAGCCTGACTTCTATACCTGGAAAGATCTTTGATCAAATTATTAAACGGCATGTATGCATGTACTTAAATAAGAATGGAGTAATTAACCAGCATGGGTTTGTAACAAACAAGTCATGCCAGACTAATTTAATTCCCTTCTATGATAGTATCACCGACTGGGTTGATCAGGGAAATGCGGTTTTTCTTGACCTTAGTAAAGCATTTGACAAAGTATCTCATACTATACTTATTGAAAAAAATGACCAAATATGGGATTGACAAGGCAACTGTTAGGTGGATTCAGAACTGCCTGAGTGATCGTACTCAAAGAGTGGTCATAAACGGCTGCACATCCAAGTGGAAGAATGTATCAAGTGGGGTACCTCAAGGCTCTGTCCTGGGCCCAGTGTTGTTCAACATTTTCTATAAATGATCTGGAGGAGGGAATTGATGGGAAACTGTTCAAATTTGCTGATGACACAAAGCTAGGAAAGATAGCTAACACTAGGTGAGAGAGAGAGAGAGAGAGAGAGTATTCAAAAAGATCTAGAAAAGCTTGCACAGTGGGCAGAATTGTATTAAACAAGAAGAAATGCAAAGTCCTACATCTGGGCAAGAGAAATGAAAAAAGCACATACAGAATAGGAGGCATTGAGCTAAGCAGCAGCATATGTAAAAAAGACTTGGGTATACTAATAGATCATAGACTGAACATGAGTCAACAATGTGATGCAGCAGCCAAAAAAGCAAACACAATTCTGGGATGTATTAAGAGAAGTATAGAGTCTAGCTCACGTGAGGTCATTATCCCCCTCTACTTTTCCTTAGTCAGACCTCATCTGGCTTACTGTGTCCAGTTCTGGGCACCCCACTTTAAAAAAGACATAGATAAACTGGAGCAAGTTCGGAGAAGAGTTACCAAGATGGTGAGCGGTCGGCAAATCATGTCCTTTGAAGAACGGTTAAAGGATCTGGGAATGTTTAGCTTGCTGAAAAGAAGACTGAGAGGAGACTTAATAGCTGTATACAAATATCTGAAGGGTGGTCACAGTGCAGAGGGATCAGCTCTATTCTCATTTGCACAAAAAAAGACTAGAAGCAATGGGATGAGACTGAAAGGGAGGAGACACAAATTAGATATTAGAAAAAACTTTCTGACAGTGAGGGTGATCAATGAGTGGAACAGGGCACCACAGGAGGTGGTGAGTTCTCCTTCAATGGAAGTGTTCAAACAAAGGCTGGACAAATATTTGATTTAGTGAATCCTGCACTAAGCAGGGAGTTGGACCTGATGACCCTGGAGGTCCCTTTCAACTCTACCATTCTATGATTCTATGAAAGTGAATGAATCGTTTGGTCTAAATGCGAGCCAGCAACTGATAACGAATGAGAATTGTTTGCTTCTCGCTTATCGTTCATTTTTTTGTAGGCATAAAAATCAGCATTGACTCGTTCGCTTCTCGTTCAGTTTAAACACTGATCCTTCAGTGTTTTACATTCGCTTATACAGGGACTGTGAAACACTTAATGATACTGAGGGATTCTTGTTGAAGAAGTCAACAATGAATCTGCTTGTATAAACAGGCAGCACGAGAGCGAATGAGTTAACGATGACGTCACTGGCTCATTCACTCGTGCAAACGAGAGTTGTTCAGTGTAAAAGCAGCCTAACTTATTGTATAACCTAATTTATGCACAACTCACTGCTTATATAGTGCTGTATTTTGCAGCGCCATAATATGAATATATTTATTTACATTGTTCCAAGTCCCCAGTAGTTTCCTATCACATGCACACACTTTTAACCCCTTCATGAGGCGGCCCTTTTTTTTCCATTTTCGTTTTTTCATCCCCTCTTTAAAAAAATCCTAACTCCTTTATTTATCCATCGATGTCGCTGTATGAGGGCTTGTAATTTGTGGGACGAGTTGTAATTTTTAATGGTGCCATAAAATGGTGCCAATGGTGCCATAAAAGTACCATATAATGTACTAAAAATTTTAAAAAAATTCTAAGTGGAGTAAAATGAGGAAAAAAATGACATTCCGCCATCTTTCAGTGCGTCTTGTTTCTACGGCGCACAAACTGCAACAAAAACAAAAAGGACATAATAACTTTATTTTATGGGTCGGTACGATTACTACGATACCAAACTTGTATAGTTTTTTTTTTACTATATTACTCTTTTTTTTTTTCAAAGACAATTAATTTTTTTCAATTATTTTCTGCAGTCATCTTCTGCGCGCAATTATTTTTTTATTTTTCTGTCGACGTAGTTCAGCGAGGGCTAATTTTTGCGGGATGTCCTGTATTTTCCGTACTAATTCGGAATACATAAGACTTTTTTTATCGCTTTTTACTGCGTTTTTTTCTGGGAGACAGGGTGACTGAAAAAGTCAATTTCTGGCGTTCTTTTTTTTTCCGGACGACATTCACCATTCGGGGAAAATAATGTGCTACTTTGTTACATCAGACTTTTACGGACAAGGCGATACCAAATATGTATTTTTATTTCATGATTTAGATTTTTTTAATTACAGATATGGCAAAAGGGAGGGAATTTAAACTTTTATTACTTTTTTTTTTACAATTAAAAAAACTTTATTGATCTTTTTTTTAACTTAACTTTTAAGTTCCCCTGGGGAACTACAATATGCGATACTTTGATCTCTTCTGCAGTATGACGTAATGCTATAGCATTATGTCATACTGCATTCTGACAGGCAGCCTATCAAGCTTCCCCATGGGGATGGCTTGATAGACAGTCTCTCAAGGTAGCCCTGGGGCCTTTCAGAAGGCCCCCCGGCAGCCATGACACCTGCACGGCTCCCCCGATCTCACCATCGTATGGAGGCTTTTTATGCCGCTGTCAGAATTGACAGCGGCATTTAAAGGGTTAATAGCCGCGATCGGCCGAACATCTAATCACCGCTATTGCCTGCGGGTGTCAGCTGTAGTAAACTGCTGACGCCCGCGCTGTATGCAGAGAGGTCACCCCCGAAAATCCCTGCCTGCTGAAAGAGTTGATTGTGATTGGCTGAGGCACTCAGCCAATCACAGGCAGCTCTCACCTGTCATTCATTCGGCGAGAGCTGCAATATATGATGACAAAACCCGTTTTTTGATAAACGTTTCTGATGCTGAAATATTCAAAAAAACCTAAAAAGTTTTTTTCTGTTTTAATAATAACTGGAACATACAAAATATAGTTCTATTATAATGAATGTTATAACATAGACATATGAATCTATTGAACAATGTGCAAAAGTTTATTAACAACATACAATAATGAGGTTTCCCCATCGGGAGCAAGGGTGAAACAGCATTTGAACAAATTGTTATATAGCAAGAAGGGGTTCATATGGTCCTTAATGAGCAATGCTTATAAGGATGGGGTAACAACAGATGAATAAGGTGAACAAGGCTTTGCATATAGGCTAAAAAAACGCGTGCTTCACGTTATGGATTTTAATCTTTGTAACAAGCACTGAATAAAGGCATAAGGATTTCTTCATAAAGTCCGGGCTCCCGAATTTCATTTTCCTGTGAGAAAGACCATGGTCTTTGGAATCCTACAGCAGAAACGAGTGGCTGTTTAGAACGTTGTGGGGGATAGGTATGGGATGGTTCTCAGTTGTGTGTGGCAGAAGGTACCTGAGATGTCTGATGAATGATGTGATCTTAGTATTTGATAAAAGTACATGCATGGAGGCATAGGAAAAACAGATGTCTACTGTATGGTAGATGGGAGCAGAGCAGGGAAGGTGGTAGGCCGTAGGAGTTTACTAACCAAATTAATCACTATTTACCTGAAATGCAACCTCTGAGTGAGGGACATTTTCTCCCACAGAGGGTAGGAATAAACAGAATTGGTGGCATTCATTATGTGAATCCATCCTCTGCAGTCCCTGGATTGAAAGTTGTGCCACCATTTTGTCTATTTTCTGGATGCCATGCAAAAAGAGGTTATCTTAAGATGCTTTGCCAATGTAACATGCCCTATTAGTTCTCCATGGCTCTGCATAGTTCCAATGGATGTAATAACTCGTCTATGCTTAAACTAGATGCTATGACAGGTGAGAATTCTGGTAGGGGAGAAGATTGGCCTTACTCAAAGGCTGCATCAGCACCTTGTGCCCCGTAGATCGATTCGTGGACAGCTTCTTCAGGAAGTCTTGGAGTCTGGACGACTTGAAGCTGTTCTTTAAGGATAAAAACAAAATGTAAGGCATTTCCTCATAGCATTACAAAACAACAATACCATTATATGATATGATCTCTCCTTAAACATTTAAATTGTTGATACTTGCTGAAAATACAAAATACATGCCGTCATAGCTCAATGCATTTTCGTAAGAAAAGAGTGGCTATTCTATTCACCAAAAGAAACCCTTTTGAATTGTGTTCAGCTCGTTAAAGTCTATGGGTACACCGAGTAATGCATTATAATATAGGTTTTTGATATACAAATGTATACATTGGGTGGACAGTAGAAACATGATGGGAACACAGCTTTAGCTGAGTGTCTTTGGATGTAGTCACTCTAATTGTTTCTACAATAAGTCTTTTCAGCTCCCATACCCTCTAGCATATTCTTGGTACTTATGGTGTATGGTGGTGGTGGGCTGTGCGCCATTGAAGCAGTGGATGCGTGAGGGCATGCACAAGGAAAGACTAGAAGCAATGGGATGAAACAGAAAGGGAGGAGACACAAATTAGATATTAGAAAAAACTTTCTGACAGTGAGGGTGATCAATGAGTGGAACAGGTTACCAAGGGAGGTGGTGAGTTCTCCTTCAATGGAAGTGTTCAAACAAAGGCTAGACAAATATCTGTCTGGGATGATTTAGTGAATCCTGCACTGAGCAGGGGGTTGGACCCGATGACCCTGGAGGTCCCTTCCAACTCTACCATTCTATGATTCTATGAGGTTGACCAGGCTCAGGACACCCTCAACAGAGCACCGGTAAAGAGGATTACCTGATCATCTGACACAAGCAGCTCCAACTGTTTCATTGTCCGCTATACAGAGGCAGGTGGCACCATTGTTACACCCCTGTGTCTGTCTGGACAGTTTCGAGGCACTTGACTGAAGGAACTTTACATTACATGTACTGCCACCGACCATTGCCTCCATTTACAGTGGTGTCATGAACAACTAAATTCAGCAATGAATCCAGGCTTAGTTCGGGCACTGATGACGGCCGTGTTCATGTCTGGAGACCTGGGTGTAAGTGCTTGAATTCTGCCTTCACTGTGGAGTGGCATGCTGGCCCCACTACTGGTGTGATGGTCTGGGGGCCAATGTATACAACAGTCGGTAACCCCTAGTAGTGGTGCGAGGGACAATGACAGGTCAGCGATATGTTCAGGACATCCTGCAGCCACATGTGTTCCTCTCATGGCGGCTGCCAAGGGGCATTTTCGAGCAGGATAATGCTCAGCCGCACACACAAGGGGGTCACAGGAGTGTCCCCACAATATTGTCACACTCCTGTGGCTGCCCACTCACCAGATTTATTACCAATAGAACATATATGGTACCATCTGGCACATCAACTTCAATGGAAAACATTGAATCACACTCGCGTACAGCTAGCACGTGGTATGATGCTTTGCCAGCCCCATTGAAAACAATTGGCGATGCGAGGACATGCCCAAAGATAGGACAATGCGGTGCAAAATTCGCTCATGTGTATAACGTCATTCAAAAGAATGGGGTTCAAATTCGTACGAGATTTCTGCATCTTGCAACTCACAAATCTTACACGATTTTCTCAGCCGTGTGCAAACGGCCTGAGCGAAAGAATGAAAATGTTATAGGTCTTTGATTGTGGCGGTGTAAACGCATTTTTTTATTTGAGGATTGGTCACGGATAGTAAAAGTCCCAGAGAACTACTTTAGGCATCAGACACATCTCAACATCAGATTTGCAGAGAAGACTGCAGCAATCCATCCTCCATATTAGAAATTCTGCTTCATGTTTAATTTTAGGGCTTCTTCAGACAAGTCATGCACAAATATGCTTACCTCAGCACAACATATTTGCGCAATGAACGAGGTTGATTTGCATGCATTTCTGCGCATAGCACTGTGTATTTTTGCGCACCCAGGGCATGTTTATATGCACGCAACAACCCACCCCACCCCCCAATTTAATAGGCTATTTAGCTAATAAAGTTCAGATGTCTTATTTTTTATGCATATTGCGCATTTGTGCACACATTTATTGCACATTTGTGCAACTCCCATAGACTCCTATTGGGACCTTTGCTTCACAAATTCACACAAAATAAAGCAGTTCCTATTTTTTTTAAATGTGCGAAATGAATGAGCAAAAAAGGTAATTGAGAAGGAACCCATTGAAAGCAACGGGTTCCATTCTATGCAAATTGCGCATGCAAATACGTCCATGTGAAGCCTCCATTAGATGCACTGGAGCAGTGAGAAAATGGTTGCAAAGGTGAATATATCCTTCATCTTTTAATTATTCTTATTGCAGGAATATTTGAACAAATTACAGTATTCGCTGTTTATATACAAAAACAGATTAAATGAAAATATTGCATTTAAATAGTCAAACTTTCTTTAATCTTTCCCATTTAGTATCATTTTCTAATAGTTCACTGTGCTGCTAGAATGATCATCAATGCCATAATTAATCGCATAACCTGAATGTGATCTGAAATGTCACACAATTATATGTGACATGATTGTTCAAATTTTAATCCAAGGGGACATTAAAACTCATCTAAATTTCTTTGTAAAAGTTTTCGTCATGCACAGATAAAGATGCACAACGTACAGTATCTTTCAGACAGTCAGCTGTACTTAGAAAAGCCTGACATAGATGACAAGTGATGCGATGAGTGAGGAATATAAATGTATGGGCAGCACAATCTCTGGATTATTGTTGAGCATTACAAATAGAGATGAGCGAGCACGCTCGTTTAAGGCTGCTACTGGATCAAGTAGCAGTCTTATCGAGTAACTGTGTACTCGCCCGAGCAGCATGCGGGGGGGGCGGGGTGTGGGGGGTAAGCGGGGAACAGAGAGAGAGATCTCTCTCACTCTCCTGCCACTACCTCTTGCTCCCCCCCCCCCTTCCCGCATGCTGCTCAGGCGAGTACACAGTTACTCGATAAGACTGCTACTTGATCGAGCAGCAGCCTTAAACGAGCAAGCTTGCTAATCTCTAATTACAAACCCATGCAGATCTTCTGAGATTGCCACTTTGACTAAGAAGATAGTGAATTCGTATACTTTTAGGGTCTAATATCTTTTATCCCCATTTTATCAAACTTTATACACTACTATTGTACGGATTGTAAGATTTTGCTAATTCTCTTAGCTCTGACCTTGCATTGGAATATTGAAAGCAATAAATCTTTGTAACCAATGCTTAGCTGTTTTAGCACGGACCAGCCAATATCTTTTCATTCAAGGCCAGGAAATGTATTACTGTGGTCTGATCTCCTTCTCAGCCTATAAGAGAGTGAACTCTGTACTTTCCATTTTTCAGCTCATGGACTTTTGTCCTTTTCTGTTGATTGCCTGCTCCTTTAAATGGACTAGTCTGAGAAACTGCTCATTAGTTTGTTTTTGCCTTGTAACTATGCAACAGTATATATGCTGTAAAAATGTTGCTATTACTTAACAGGTTGTCCAAACAGTTGGTCACAGTGCCTTATAGTGCTGCCATAACAAGTTGCTGTTGCTGGAAGTGAGTGGTACGGATGCTGAGTATTTAAGGGGGCTACCCTGTTGGGATGTTTGAAGAAAATGCACAATTATTATAGCTAACAAATTTATAAAGACTAAGGTAAAAATTGATGTTACAGTGGCATCTAGCGGCCAAGTTATATAATAACACCTTTGAGTCATATTACTCTAGACAATTTTTTGATTGGTAGGACCTTCAGGTCATCAGACACAGAAGGAGTGGGATGGTAGTTGTAAAGCATGCTCTGAGATGACTAGTAATGCAGTAAGTTTTGGAGTAGCTCAGGAGGAGTGAGTGTGGGTCCCCCAACTCTATCCTGCTGGTACAAAGAGACAGCTACCTGAGCTGAGAGTAAGCTGCCGAGAGTGGGGAAATAACATTCAGTAAGAGAGCTTGAGGCAGCAGGTCACCAGTGTTTTCAGAGAGGAGGGATCAATGATGCTGTAGAGAAGAGAAGAGGTGACACTATACATCACTTCTATGAACCTGAAAACACTACAGAGAACACCAATGGTGATTATTCAGTGGCTGAACCTAAACAACAAGCGTAAGTAGAGACAGGTCTCTAGGGTAGGACTATAGTGTGCATATTTAAAGACAACTGAAATGCAACTATAACTTCCAAGTGGTCGATCACGTCCTTTATTAGTCCTACTGTGTATGGAAGACTGCTCCCCAAGCCATGTGGGCACCCGGACCACTAAGAGAGGTTACATTATTAGACATTGAGTATTGCAGGGGCTCAGATTTGTTCACATTCTTAACACTGATATAAACAGACTGATCAAAGAGAGCTTATACTGTCCTGTATATTGTTTAGTTATTATAATTACTATAGTGTAGTGTGTGTGTGTTCATGTTTCGGACCTTTTTTGGTTGTAACAACCATCAGCTTTGATTACTCACTGTTAAGACGCACTGGTTATACTCTGTAAAAGTCACTTTGTTCCGAACTGGGGTGAGCTGGGCCAGCTTCCTCCCCTTCCCCAAATGTTTGAAGTCACCTGGATCATTTCTTAAAAGACCGGATGCTTCCAGAGCTTATACTTAAGAGCCACATCCAAACAGGACGAGCTGGATCTGTTATCCGGAAATACTCACGCAACTGCACACAAAATAGTGATAATAAAGAAAGTGAACTGCAAACAGGATTCACAAGCAGACATGATACAATGAATGACAAACACCCAAAACACTCACCTAACATACCTGCATGCATAAACAGATGGAATTTTTACAGTACAAAGTATTGGTTCGTATTTTAGCCAATATACTTAAGCCCACAAACCCATGACAAGGATCTTCTTTGTCTTGTGGGTCCCTGCTCTAACAAGACAACAACCCTGTGAGGCCTGCCTGCAAGCAGGGCAATCGTCCCAATAGGGGCAGCTCCACACTGGAATCTAAGGACTTCGCTCACCCTAGATGGAAAACGATCCAAGCAGAAGAAGACACAGTTCACACCAGCACACAAGGGAGTGCATACCACACGGAACAGGACTGTTCACACTACATGTCCAGCCACTTGCACAGGCACACAGACACATCATTGTTCACACCAATACACACTGAACAGGACTGTTCACCTCATGTCTGGCCACCTGGACAGACACACAGAACACGTAGCTGTTCACACCTACAGAAAAGCATGCATGGATGCATACGCAAGGGTACTTGGAGGGAAATGAGGAAACCAGCACCCTCTAGCCAGAGGGGTTGGTATTTATGTGCATTATGTGGTATTTATCTTCCGGGGTTTATACTGCATACTCAGTGCAGCAAGCCCCGGAGATTTCCCTGCCCTAAGATTGGTAATAATAAACCTGCCAATGACGGGGTTAAACTGTGGCAAAATCTACAGCTCTTCTGCTGCAGATTTTGCTGTAGATCCAGTACAAGATTTTAGTGCTGTCAGTGTAAGACCAAGAAGAGTCCGGTCCTGACAAGGATATGTGAGGTATAGCTGCTGGAAGAACCAGTGAAGCCTAGATAATAAGTCTGTTTAGGTGGAAATAGGAGAGAAAAGATGGTCTACACTACTGCTCATTAATTTTAGCACTACCTAAATTATTGACTCTTTGGAAATGAACAAAAGAAGCTGCTGTACTTTGTGATGAATATAGACTTATTGATGCAAATGAATATATTCTGATTTCCATAAACATTTCTTTCATCATAGTATCCACCTTTAGCAGTAATCACAGCAGTGCAAACACAGGGCTTTAAGCCAGTGAACTTGTCTAAGGGGACTTTCACACGGTCCAGAAATGCTGTTGCAGAATTCTGCACTAAAACCCATATCTTAATGCAAATTGTGATGCAGAATTACACGCAGAATAAAGCCATTTCACAAATAGGCATGCGGATTTTGGTGTCGAATTTTCTTGGTGTTGCAGCCAAATTCTGCTCATGTGAAAGCACCCTGTTGAAGTATTTGGTTCAATTTGGATAACACTCAAAGGGTATTGTAGCCTCATCAATGAGCTAAGTCTAATATCTATACCATGCACTAGAGAAGAACTTGCACACAACACAGAAGTGGTTGAGTCGCAGCTCAGAGCTCTTCTGAACCAAAACTTCCCTTTTTATTTTTAAAGATAGATGAGGAATAACAATAGCCAATCTGTGTCTGATAACACCTGATAAGTATCCTATCACTGATTGACAACATATATAACATTTAAGTCAGAAAATCTTAAAGGATTATATATGACACATGAATTTATTAATCTCAAGAGCAAGCTAATATCTCTAACCATATATAGTAATGCCTTGATGCTGAAGATTTTCTGCTCAGCAACTGACTTTAGACAGGTCAAATATAGTTCTGTCTAGAGGCTGTTCTTCTTTTCGACTGATTTCACAAGTCTAAGCAAAATTGCAATAACCCAAAGTAATAATATCTAAAACTATTTTGATAGGTTACTCTTACAACCCTAAAAATCCAGCTCCGATTGCAGCCCACTTCTCTAGTAACAATTACCAAAGATTTGGGCTCATAACTTGCACGCCTCAAACACACCTCTCCCGATCATTCTAAAGGGGTTCAGTTGGATTGCGGTCAGGACCCTGAGGCGGCTAAGCCATGTTCTTCAGCACTTGTTGCATTCTTTTTACTAAACTTACTTTTTGCATAGTCAAGAGGCATGTTTTGGATCATTATCTAATGTGAATTTGCAACACCGCAGAGGGGTTCCCCAGACACTTGAGTAGCATGAAGAGCTGGGAGGGATAAGTGTTGGCTTGTCACGGCAGCACTTACCAGGCTCTCTTCCCTGAAGGATGACACGTAGCCAAGGCCAGAGCAGGATTGCAGGATGCTTTCGACAGACCTAGGATAGGGAATGCCAATAAACTACATGAGGGGGTAGTAGTTGTCACGGGTGATGCCACCATTCCCACACACGGGTATGCTGCACGGCGGAGAATAATCACAGACACTTGTGTATAGTACCTCGGGTCCCCAGAAACGGTTAGGGCCCGGTATAACTTTACTTGATAAAACTTTGGCAAACAATTATTGACAGAAATGCAGGTACAATTCATCACAGTGAAAGTAGAACAGAGCTCAGAGATCAGGGAGGATACACAGGATGACACCGGTCCTACAGTTCAAGCTATCTGTAGGGTACCGCTCTTGGACTGGGAGCACTTTGGAGGAGGAGAGGGGGTAAGGATCACTCCACAGACACTCTGGCAGCAATTATTTACTTAAAGGATTAGCATTAACACCCGGCACTGGAGACGTGTGGGTGTGACTGGTAGCATACTTCTGCGCGGGGATCCTAACTTTGGACGGCTGCACAGGAACAACTTGTAATTTGAATTAGTACCTGTATGATGTGTCTCTTTATACAGAATTACTTAGGAAAGCTCTCTCTTACGGTTTTGAGACTCACTTCACTCACATCCAGATTCCAATCACTATGGGATATCTCTCCTTTTCCTCCATCTTCACCACAAGGAAGCTGAAGGTGCTTCCATGTGGCTCTGTGTTAGGTCAGGATTAGGAACTATCACTGAAGATGGAGCTCAAAACAACCACTCTCCTGCTCTCAATTACTCCTACTTATACCTTCACTTATACTACATGACATGACAGACTGATACAGTTACAGGCAGGCAATGATTTCACTGGAGTTAACCTCTCAAGTGCTGCAGCTGTGCAACACACATACTAGATATGACAGGACAAGCTTTGCACAGTGCATCTACACAAGACAAACATGTATGACACTTATGGAGGGGACCAGGATGGTGTACTGGGCCATTACAAATTTATGACCAAAAAGATGGGTCCTGGAATGGATGGTATGGCGCACCAGGATGCTGTGGTACTACTTAGAGTCCATGCTTTCTTTGATTTTTAGTACGTCACCAGCTGCACCCCCTATAAAACACCCCTAAACCAAAATGGAATACACTGCATGCTTGACTGTGGGCTGAATGCAAGCAGAAGTATGCCCTCACATGTCACATGACAAACAAACTTTCGCCTTTTGGAACCAGACACCTCAAACTTTGGTTCATCTGTGTAATGAGTCTTCTTCCACTTACTAGTGGTCCAGCTTCTCTGCTTTTTATCATACAATAGCCTCTTTTTTTATTAAAGGACATAAGCAATGGTTTTCAGGCTCTGTCACAGAGGCTCCCAAAGTGGTCTATATGGACACCCTGGGTTTGATTTCAGCAAGAAAAAAAATTGGGGGTGCACGAGATGTAAATGGGGGTTCATGTGAGCGGATTCCATTTAGGCAGGTGTAGAGGTGCACTACAGAAAATAGCCTGTAGGTGTTCATTCCTGCTACAGTCAGAGGTAAAGTGGGCTGCAAGCCAAAGAGAGGTCCAGAGAGGGACCTGGGCTGTGAGAGCCAGAGAGAGGTCCAGAGAGGGACCTGGATTGTGAGAGCCAGAGACAGGTCTAGAGAGAGACCTGGACTGAGAGCAAGAAGTCTAGAGAGACCTGGAAACTGAAGAGACTGTTCGTGTGCCTCAGGAAATTTGTGGGAAGCATTCCTGAGGAAAACAGAGTGAGTCCTGAACTGAAGACAACTGAATGAATTTTGCCCTGGAGAGTGGGTGAGAAACACAGTTGAACTGTTTATTAAAAGGACATTTAAGTTTATTTACTGGAGTGCTGTGCTGGAGCAAGCTGATATTGCTGTGAAGGTGAAAATAAATTAGGATTTGGAGTTTAACCCATTCGTGTCTACCTGTGATGTGAGTAAATGATCCCCGGGTTGCTACATATGGTGGAGGATGCGGGCACATAAGCGACAAATGTCCCAGTTCAAAACGGCAGTGAAAATGCAGACAGCCTCTATGAGTACGGAGAAATTGCTGAAGCAATTAATACAGGAGAAAGTGCAGCAACAGAAGACCATTGCTCAACAGCAAAAAGCCCATGTGGAGGCTATGCAGGTATAGCTGGAAGAAAGGCAACTCCTCATGAAGCAGTTGGCTGCACTGACAGAGTCAGTCGGGGCTACAGAGAAGATAGCACCTCCAGGACAAAGTGAGACAGTCTTAAAGGAGAAGGAACGCCTCACAAGATTAACTGAAACTGAAGCTGATAACAGGGCGTTGTTGGGAAAACAAACCCACAGCTGTGAACAAGGCTTGAAAAAGTTGAAGACACAGTCAGCAAAGAGAACTGTTGAATGGGAATCAGCTCAAGGAAAAGCTGGAAATGGAGAAAGCTGCTTGCAGCTGAGCAGAGAAGCAAACAAATGTCTTGAGAGGCATACTGGACTTCAAGAAAGCCCAAAAAGCTCATCAGCAGCAAGTGCTAACCCAGCTACAGATAAGCAGGGATGAAGAAATAGAACTTTATGAAGCTCAGATCCAGAACCTTAATCAGACTCATGCGCTAGCTATAAGGGAACTGTCCCAACGGTTGGATCAAGCTAAATGAGTGAAATAAACCTTGGAAGAGGTCAAACAGGCTGTGGAAAGCAAGTGTACTGAGCTGACCCATAAGGTGAAGGTGCTATTGCAGGACAAGCAGGAGTATGAATGCAAGAGAAATACAGTAGAGATGCAGCCTCAAGAGCTACAAATAAAAATAACTGAAGGTGACAGTGTGCAGACAGCGCTGTCTGAGCAGGGGAGCAGACTGCAGGTGGAGCTGGAAGCTCATAGTGAAGAGTCCCAGAAGCTACTGCAAGAAGAGACGCAGCAGAGGCTTGGTCTCAGGGCACACCTGAAGACGATGCAAGATAAGAGAAGTGGGTTCCTCAAGCAGTTAGAGGAAGATGTAGAAACTAAAAGAAACCTGTAAGAGCAGATTGCAGCACTTCAGGCTGTGGTGTCGAATCTGTAATACAAGCCACGGAGGATACAAAGTTGCACTTGGAAGTATACTTGCAAACTGTGAGGGCACAGTCTTAGAGAGATATGCAAAGATGTGATGAGCAGAGTGAAGACAAGAAGAAAGAACTTGTCAGACAAGTAAAAATAGAAAGAGACCCCCGTGCCTGGAGTTTTGACCCTGGAGGGCCAAAAGAGAAAAAGTGTGATACGACCTACGGCCTTTATCAAGGGGGAGGGATATGTAGAGGTGCACTACAGAGAATGGCCTGTAGGGAGCAACAGACAGGCTTTCTGGTGCCTGAGAAAAGGGAAAACGCCCACAGGTGTGGTCAGGAAGTAGGATATAGGTGTTCATTCCTGCTACAGTCAGAGGTAAAGTGGGCTGCAAGCCAGAGAGGGACTTGGGCTGTGAGAGCCAGAGAGAGGACCAGAGAGAGACCTGGACTGAGAGAAAGAGGTCTAGAGAGACCTGGACACTCAAGAGACTGTTTGTGTGCCTCAGGAAAGTTGGGTGAAGCATTCCTGAGGAACACAGAGTGAGTCCTGAACAGAAGACAACTGAATGATGTTTGCCCTGGAGAATGGGTGAGAAATACAGTTAGACTGTTTATTGAAACCCTGCTCAAAAGGACATTTAAGATTATTTACTGAAGTGCTGTGCTAGAGTAAGCTGATATTGCTGTGAAGGTGAAAATAAATCAGGATTTGGAGTTTAACCCATTGGTGTCTAACTGTAATGTGAGTGAATGATCCCTGATCCTTGCTACACAGGTCATCATCAACATTTAGGCATTCTGTAAATGACATATTTCCCCTTACACAGATTGTGTACATAATACTTATAATAGACACAGAAATTACTTACCTCTTTGATATTTCATAAAATTGTTTATGTAGAGTTCGTGCAAAATTTCTTGGGCTCTGGCAATAGACAAACAGACCACAGCAGTAGCTAATTTACCTACAAAGCTTCTACTTCACATCAGTTTCACGTGATCCGCAAGAGCCCAAGAGGTTTTGCACAAACTATACCTATCTGCTTGGCGGTGTGCTATGTTCATGTGTACGTTTTTACAAGTTCTCATACCAGCAGCCACGCATTGCGCACATCTCAGTTGCTTATGCCGCATTATGGACTATCGCAAGAAAGGTTTTGATAACTCTTATATCTTCATACCTTGTGGAAAGGGGTATTAGCGTGGTCGCCAATCACCTTACCACAAAAAGAAATTGATTGCAAATCACCAGATGTGGAGATTGGAGACTATATCTCACTAATGTGAAGCCAAATATTAAACAATTGCTGTCACAGCTTCCGGCTCATCCCTCCCATTAACAGCATTATTTGTGTATTACTTTTATGTAAGAATTTTACCAGGTTCTGATTTGTTTCATCCCAAATCCAAATATTTTCATTTTGTGTTTTTTCAATAAAGATCTGAATAAAAATTGTACGTTTTTTTACAGTTGTCCACTCTACAAAAAACCCTTTTGAAGTCAGCAGAACTGTGTCAGCTAGGAAAAACCCCTTTAATAAGGCAAGAAAAATTCAATATTAGGCAGACAGGGGGTCTACGTAAAACAAAAAAATTGGCAAGTGGTCTACGGGGCAAAAAAGTTTGGGAACCTTTGGTCTATCATATTCCTTCGAGCCACATTCTAGAAAGAGGTGTTTGTTGGTTGCAATTGACACGCTCTTCTTTTCATTCCATCAGGGCCGCACGGATCTGACAAGCTATTTAGAATCTGACCCATTTGGAACATTCTCTAATATATCTGTCTTCTTGTTTTGTGGTCACTCGAGGTTTTCCATGTCACATACACTCTTGTTTTTGGCGTCTTTCTTGAAGGTACATTGCACTTCACCAAGAACAACTTTCTCCAGACTAGCAATTTCACACATTTCTCAAAGTGACTTTGGCAGATCGCTTTTCGCTTCCTGGGACCCATTTATGATATCACTTTACACATTTCCACAAGTTTACACAGTACAAGGTGTACATCACAGTTCTTTCACTTTGAAGACTGCTGATTTTGAAACCTGTCTAATAAGTTGTCTTTGTTGCCCACAACAACCAATCACAGAGCATCTTTCATTTCATACTTTGCTTCTGAAAACAAAAGCTGTGCTTTGATTGGTTGCTATGTGCAACAAACAAAATGTCTCTTTTACACAGGTTTCATAGCCTCTTTCTTCAAAAACCACACTTTTCAAGGATATTTATCTAAATAATGTATAAATACGATGCATACAAGTGCTGAAAGTGTTTAAAACAGCAGGTGGAATCATTTCTGTGCTGCATTCATCATTTACAGAGAGACTGACAAATCTGGGGGAGTACTGTAATAATTACATGTAATGAGCAGTAGTATATGTGAAGTAGTCAGGTAGTCAGCCTGGGAGCATGATGAGGATCCTGAGGAGAGCTGTGCAAAGGGTTAAATGATGTATGAGGCTGAAATTGGGCAAAACAGCTCAACGTGATGCTGTAGCAAAGTTATGTGTACATATATGTACGTCCTGGGTTCATGGAGTTGTGAGCCAACAGCTGAGATCCAGCCACGAGCGTCGCAATCAGTGCTCAAGCTGATTGCAGCTATTAACCCTTTAAATGCCCCGATCAGTGTTTATGCTTCTTAATGCCCCAACCCTGACCACAATTAAATCTTCTGAAGGCCCCCAGGGCTGCCATTTATTTCTGCCTATTAAGAAAAGCCTAATATGTTATTTTCTAATGTTATTTTTTTATTATAAATATGAGAAAAGGTGGGATTTAAACTTTTGATTTCCTTTTTTTTTTGTAACTTATTTTTATTTTATTTTCTAGTCCCCGTAGGGAATTTGAATGCATTTAATCACTTATGCCATATAGTGCAATACTACAGTATTGCAGTAGATTGTAAATCTAAAGGCATTCTATTATGGAAGCAGTCAGAGGAATCTGGCACTGGCTATACATTTCTGACATTGGACCAAAAGATTCTTTCTTTGCAAAAAGTGTGTCTTTTAGGGCCCATTTAAATGAGCGTATATCTACCACCATTTTCACGGTCGGTCGATATACAGTACCATCTGAATTGTCTTCCCCTTTTCCTCCCCCTCGCTGACTCTCTGCCTCTATCCTCCCCTCCGGCTGTTTGCAATGAGAGGGGGCAGGACTGGGGAGGAGCTAGACTCCACCCTGTCCCACCCCCTCCCATTGCTGGCTGCGGACAAGGGGCAAGTAGTGGGCAGGAGCTGAGCTCCGCCCCCATCCCACCCCCTCCCATTGCTGGCTGCGGACAAGGGGCAGGGAGGGGAGGGAGTTTAGCTCGGCCCCCTTGCCAACCCCTCCCATTGCAAACAGCCAAAGGGGAGGAGAGAGGCATAGAGACGGCGAGGGGGAGGAAAGAGGTAAGACAGCTCAGATGGTAGCGTATATTGGCCAGCTGTGAAAACACCGGCCAATATACACTTATGTAAATAAGCCCTTAGTCTAAAAAATACAGTACTGCCCCATTTACTCAGAATGACTGTTGGCTACATGATCTGCACAAGCGGGTGACATCACCTCTAGTTGTTGGCACTTGTGTAAAAGTGTTTAGACAGGCAGATCACCACTGATTATCTCTCACTTCTCGCTCAGTGCTTTATATTCTATGTGAAAAGCTTAGCAGAGACCATTTAGAAGCAGTGAGAAGTCAGCGATCCAGTGATGGTTTTTATGCTGGTTAAAAGTGAGCAACAGACGAAAGTACATGAATAGTAAACGATGGCTTTGCATTTGGAAGTAGCAATTATCACACATTTTAGTTCATTTGAACGAATTTTACGTGAAGATCGTGCCATGTAAACGGCTCATCATTATGGAAGCAGTCAGAGGGGTCTGGCGTTGGCTGGATCTTTCTGACATCGGACCAAAAGATTTCTTCTTGCTAAAAAAATGTATCTATTAGTCTGAAAAATTCAGTAATTAAAAACAGATAATGAAATACTTTCCATTTTTCCAATCTGTTTTTATTTTTTGATTGTATTTTTTTTATTGTATTGTCTGTTTGAATCTCGATTACAGGGGCTGCCATCTTACCTTTGCTACAGAGATATGCTTTGCAGCAAAAATCATAGCCCATTCTCACAATGGACAGGAGTGGCCCCCCAGTGACTTCTATGGGAAATCATTCTAAGCATGTTTTCTGACCTGTGCAGACATCATTGTGTAGTGAGGAGAGGAGGTAAGTTGTGATCATCACCTATTGGGAAGGGTAGATGCTGTGTTATCTATATATGCATTAAGGCCCTTTTACATGCAACGATTATCGCTCAAAATTCGTTTGAACCAGCGAAAGTGAGCGATAACTGTTACCTGTAAATGTGAAGCCGGACTGCACTATTTGTTCGAATGTCGTTTATCAGTGAGTTTCAGCCTGCATAAAAATAGTCATTAGGTAGTTTGCTTTTTGCTTCATTTAAATGGCATTTGTTCAGTCTTTGAAAGACTAAAGGACTTGAGGGGTGGGGTGACAATGAGTACTTGGTTACTCATGCTAGCAGAAGACAATGACTTTTTTTGACACTAATTAAAAATCTGCAGGCTAAAGATTTCCTCCCATAAACACACGCCAACCTGAGCAAACAACATATACAGAGCTTACTTTAGCTAATGATGGAAATGGAGATTTCAGAGATTATCTGTCCGTTTAAATGTTCAGCGTTTTATGCAAAAAAGTTGTTAATTCTTTGTGTGTAAAAGGGCTTTAGTATCCTTTCACACATCACAATTATCATGCAAATATTCATTGGTTGTCTGCTGCAAATTCTTTGGTATAAATAGGCATCATACCGATTTGCTGACCAGAAAGCAGTGGCAGAAGGTGTGGCAAGAGGTGAGGTTGTGAATAGAGATGAGCAAACGTACTCGGTAAAGCACTACTCGTCCGAGTAATGTGCTTTATCCGAGTACCTCCCCGCTCGTCCTGAAAGATTCGGGGAGCGCCGCTGCTGACAGGTGAGTTGCGGCGGGGAGCAGGGGAGAGCGGGCGGGAGAGAAGGAGAGAGAGATCTCCCCTCCATTCCTCCCCGCTCTCCCCTGCAGCTCCCCGCTGCGTGGCGCTCCCCGAATCTTTCAGGATGAGCGGGGAGGTACTCGGATAAAGCACATTACTCGGACGAGTAGTGCTTTACCGAGTACGTTCGCTCATCTCTAGTTGTGAACAATCAAAACTATCCAAGTATTGCTCATTGTAAATGCATGCCAAGCGAATATACGATCACTATGTCACCGCTGGTCACATGGTCTTTCAAATTTAGCTTGCCGCGCCTAAGGCCCCCCAAAACTTTCATTGTATGGTAATGAGATGACTGCTGCTAGGATTTCTCTACAGATCATGTAGTGTCAGGCTATTAGCACTGGTGGTCAATGTGACAACTGCAGGATTTTAGCATTTCTTTTATAATACAGACCATAAAAATTTAAACAGAAAAAACAGTCACCACAATCTTAAACTGTTTAACATAACAATTTTTCCTTAAATATAGGATTTACACAAAATACTGGACATTGGAATCTCAACAGCATCTTCATTGCTGGGTTTTGATTGTCAATGCATGGAGGACTAATTTCCATTATAACAAGAACAGAAATATCATAAACTACAAACAAGTAAACTACCATTGATAAAAAAAAACATTTATCAGGTAACACACCTGGAAAGGCAAATAAGCCTCAGTGACGGAGGAGCCTGAAACCCTACTTTAAAGGGGTTGTCCGGTTGCAAACTATGGACGACCCTTCCTCAGGATTAACTATCAATAGTACATTGGTGGGAGTTTGCTGCCGATCTGTTATTCGCCAGGCCAGTGCATTTGTGTACTGAACTGAATTTTGCAGAAAGCAGACAGCTTCATTCTTACAGTACTGGCCAGACTTGGTATGGCAGATCAAGTACAAATTGAGAAAATTAAGAACTTTGCCTGCAATACCAAGCTTGGCCACTGCAGTGGAAACAGAGATGTTTGCTTCCTGCAGAAATCAGCTCAGTGCATGCCAGCCTGGGAAGCAGCTGATTAGCAGGCGTCCCATGCAACAGACTCTCGCCAATCTATTATTCATGAATTATCCGGAATATAGGCCAACCCTAGTTTGAAACTGGACAACCTCTTTAACTTTTATTTTTTCATTATGAGTCATTATCTACATTCTGTATTTCTACTTCGCCTTATTTTCTTTTCTATGTTTATTATGTAGAATGATAACTTTATTGATGTGATACCAAATCCCACACGGAGGAAAAAAATAGTCAAGCTTACGAATTCCAGCATAGTGCCTTACTCATAACCCGTTGGGCCTTGGAAAACCTCCCCTTGATAAAACACCACATAGAGCACATGAATATTTACTTTCACTTTTAATGAGGTACGAATATTGCTGGTCTGAAAAACCCCATTGACTTTAATGAGTCCCCGTTCTGTCCAAGTTTACTCAGTTACAAAGTCAGACCGAACTCAAATCTAAAATGCACCTGTGTGAATACGACCGAAATGCGCTAAGTCAGGACTGTTACATATCTTAGGGAAAGAAGGTATGACAGAGTTTCACAGCATGCAGCTATTGGCTTCCACCTTGTTCTCTGCCTGTAAATATCACTAGCAGGTTGCATGCATTCATTTACAACGTCTAGTGATTCCCAATGTGCTCATATTGATTTTCTCCCTACATTTGTTTTCATTATTAATAATAGATAGGATCATTTTTCCATCATCGTGCATGAAGGCAAATTTCGTGTAGAAATCAATTGAGTGAGCGCCGTGGATGGTTTGTTTGTTTTTTCTTGCTTTCATCTTTTGCATATAGTCCCTAGAGATTAAAAAAAAGGATATTAGGGAACAAATTCCAAGAGATACAAGCAAATATGATTTAAAAAAAATTACTTGATGCAGAAAAACTGATGACAACAGAAGAAATGTATATGTTAATAAAGATATATTTCATGTTAAGTCACCATTTATATTGCAATTAATGCAGCAAAATAATATGGACTAAAGACCAATGTAACAAATTTAATACATATGAATATATACTAAATATGATACTAGTGTCATGTTTGTAACAGCACATTCAGTTGGAAAAGAAGCAGAATTCTTTGCTTTGCCCACAGCCAACTGGAGACACATATAATGCCTACAACATACAGATAAGTGCACATAACAGGTTCGATACATCTAACACCAGAAGAGGTAGAGATTGGGTACACACTGACTGCAGATCTGACAGGCGAATGTGTGCACAAAAGCTGATCTTGTGAATACAGCCCCTCCTCCTCCCTTTTAGTTTCATCCCATTGCTTCTAGGAAAGACTAGAAGCAATGGAATAAAACTGAAAGGGAGGAGACACAGATTAGATATTAGAAAAAACTTTGACAGTGAGGGTGATCAATGAGTGGAACAGGTTACCATGGGAGGTGGAGAGTTCTCCTTCAATGGAAGTCTTCAAACAGAGGCTGGACAAATATCTGTCTGGGGTGATTTAGCGATCCTGTACTGAGCAGGGGGTTGGACCCGATGACCATGGAGGTTCCTTCCAACTCTACCATTCTATGATTTTATGATTCCTCCACAGCTAAGAAACATCCTAAACATCTCAGTTGCTAGAGAAGCTAAATGCTGGATGACAAGCAGTGGTTTGCCGAGGGGCTGCACGTCAGCCTTGATTTCCAGTGGTAAAACAAGAAAAAATGTAATGAAAGTATAATACAAGATTGATGAGATGTACACAGGCTATTAGATGAGCAGAAGTTGTCTGAAAAGTAAGGTACACTTTAAATGTATTTATTTCCTGTTGACTTGTTGATAATATCTGGACTTGGTGTGCAAAAAAACAAAAAGTTACTAAAAAATGCTTGTGGCAAAATTACAAAAAAACATGGTGCTTTTATAAAAAAGATGTGTGAGACTAGCCTTAAGAGTAATGGTGTATTCACACAGAGTCATTACAGAAATGGAAAGATCTATTTCATACATCTAAATTGAGTTGTTTCTGTGGCATATATTTCCACACGCCCCCATTCAGATGAATGGGGCAGCTACAGAAATTTCTGCAAATCTTCACAAGTAGACTTAACTCTAAAGAACTAGCACTGAGGAGTCAGAGTTGTTTCTTCATGCAATAAGATCAAATATATCATCTGTAAAATTTTGTACAGTACTGTAAAAGTTGACTGATTGCATAGTTTTGTTCTCATTTGGTCCTCTACACATGGTGTGACCAGCTTCTTCTGCATGGTGGAAGTTAGAACTTCCTCCTCTGCCCAGCTCAGGTTCCTCCCCTCTGATGTTCTGAGTCGAGAAAATCCGGATGGGGAGGGGACTGAGCTGGGCAGGGGAGGAAGTTCGCCACGCAGGAGAAGCTGGTACACCATGTGTGGTTGACCTAGTGATTAAATCTATGCAGTTAGGCAGGACCAGAGCAGCTGGATTTTCTTCTCCTTCCCTGCCTTCCCACTTGGTCTGGTTAATGACCGAGAATGCCATGTGAGCGCTGCGTCACAAGACCAATTTGGGGCGCAGTGCTCACACATCACTCTGAAAGAGCAGTAGCAATGTAACAGGCAGTGTATTAACTTACACTGTCTGAGGGCACAAGAGCAACTTGTGTAAGGGTATGTTCACACAGTGGATTCTACCACAGAATATTCTAGACAGAATTTGCCTGCAAAACCATGGCAGAAATCCTCAGCTATTCTGCCTCCATGTTTGCCATGGATCCACACTTGGATTTAGTCCTGTGAATGGGCAACATCCGCATGCAGAATTTCTGAAGCGTTACCTTGCAGATTCGCATAGGATGTTACATGTCTCTTTTTTAAGTGGATTGGTACAGAAACGTGTTGCAATTTCTGCACATGAATTTTGCCATTGACAGGGCTAAATCCACACGCGAATTCACAGCTGAATAGTTGTGGATTTCTTTGTCGGTTTTACAGGTAGATTCCACAAAAAAAATTCAGTGGTGGAATCAGCCATGTGAAGATACGCTAACAATGGAGGAAAAGGGTGGGGAGCACTATGAAGTGCCATCTTATGTTATAGGGAATGCAAAAGTAGCATTGTGTGTCACCAGGAGGCTGGAGAACCATGAAGGGGGATCTTGTGTGACAAGTTGGGGAGAACTATAAGGGTATGTTGATATAGCAGAATCTATGTTTCGGTAGTCTTTGCGAAAGAGAACGCAATGACGGGGAACAGTCTGTGAGAGACGCCAGCAGTTTCTTATTAGGAGTAACAGCTAGTTGGCACTACTAAAGGGGGCAGCAGGATGAGGATTAGTGAATAGTGTGGGGATGTGCAGGGCAGACATGGAGTCAAAGATGTCTGTGTTGCAAATTTTGCAGAGGTGGCTGGAAGGAGTCAATATGGCAATCTGGTCCGGATAGAAATGAAAATCAAAAGTGAATGGCACCTATGATCACTGTCTGCAACTGCACTGTAATCATTATCCCTATGTAGAACTGGTATCTTACCATTATTTGGTGACTACGTTATTAGAGGTATACTAGAGTTGAGCCAATGTATCTCGAGCGTGATCGGTTATAAAAGTTATCTTATGTTGTCTCCATTGTATATATTATACTCTCTCCAGTGTGTGTATAAATATATATTTTTTATATGGGGAAGCAAAACATATATCTTGAGGCTTGTGACCTAGAATCTAGAGACCCCATACAGGGACATTCATAGCCTCCCCTTAAGAATGACAACTTATGGGCTCCATACAGTTACAACCATAGCTCTCCCAAAGTAACAAAGAGAAACTATCGGCATAACAACCTCCACATTGCTCTTCTCCCCTACAGTAGAGACCAGATGACTGCACTAGTTCTATCCAGCACTGGGTATAATTAGTACAATAGGAAGGGGATGCCCAGAAGAGTAGGAAGGCACCAGGAATTTGGCAATGGCCAGCAGAATTTCTACCTCACTTGATGAGTATGATCTTACGCAATTGTTCTTTTACAAGTCCCCTTTATGTTACATAAAGTAATTCAAAGGAACGCTTAACATACCCATAATCATACCCATGTACAGTTAATTCCTTTCTTTTAAGCTCATAGTTGCAGGGTCACTGGCAGCAGGCATTTGCAGTTTTTGTCTAGAATATATCCATTTCTTAATAAATTAATATTAATCTTCAAAACAATCCGCACAAAACTTAGACACAAACAACAAAATCGACTCTCAAAAGGCGAGACAAGGCTTTGTTGTGCGGTTTGTGTAACGTGTGATGAGCAGTCCACCCCTCACCCATGTCAGAACATGCAAGGCACAGCGGAGTAGTCACTGAAAGTAATCCTCCTATGATGATGACAATAAAAAGGCTACATAAAAAAGGAGATTGTGAATAATTCATTACCACTCCAGATGGGTTTGCTGACATCGTTATAAAGCGAGAGAACAACTTTCAATCTGAGAAGGAAATCAGAGGGAAAAAACACAAGGAACTGTAGAGGTTTCCTATGTTGCCATGTTGAAAACCCCTGGAGACTCTGTTATTTTACTTACTGTATCGTATTGGTATTCTTTGCCCTGTGTTAAAAATCCACAGAGCTCACAATGGATTTGTCAAGTGGACATCATGACTATAAAGTTTATCTAGGTACCTGGCTACTGAAAATATTGACTACAGTACAGCCAATGTTCTCAGTAACATCGCGCATGGGGTATCTCCAGAGAAAAGGTTACAGATGTCCCGACACTACAATAGCTCAATGATTAAACCTATTAAGATACAATGTACAGTAGATTTGATTAGACCTCCACCAATCCAGAAAGCCACAAAACTCAGTAAACAGGAGCAACACCTTCAGCTTGTTCCCAAGCAGATGACGTGTAGGAATTGCAATGCAGTCCCATGCATGGGCCATAAAGGATTGCTACTCTGAAAATACTTAAAGGGGTTTTGTCAATTAAAAAAAAATCTATACTTACCTATTCCTTCCCTGTCAGTTTCCTTAGCACAAGTTCTCCTAGCTGAGCTTTTGCAGTGACCTGGGTCACCTCACTGCACGCCGGGCCCAGCTTGTTTTGAAGGCTGCATTCTTCAAATTCCTTCTGGCCGGGTCAGTGAAGGTCATGTTCCCGTGCTGTAGCTTCACTGCCTACGAAGGAATTGTAACCTATTTCAGAGACAGCTCGCATGAGCAATCTCTGAAGCAGATAGGCAGTTCCCTGCTGGCCTGTGAGCTGTGACGTAACGTACCTTGGCTGGCAGGCAGAAGACTGCCAACCAAATGTACGTAACCTCACAGGAAGGAGAAGAATCAGGCAGCTCAAGGTGAAGTGACCTCCCGGACTGCAGTAGAAGATGGGAGAGGGGAAGATTGGGTAAGTAGACCAACGGGGAGGAATAGATAAGTGAAGAATTATTTATTTTTAGTGACAGAACCCCTTTAAGCAAGAATGAAAAGTGATGACAACAAAGACATAAATCATTATAAATAACCAATTCAGATCCCAAGTTAAATAATGGATAAAAACTTCCAATGCCAACATGCTGCTTTGAAGTCTAGTAGAATACTGTTGTACATAAGCCCTTTTACTCAAAAAGCCATAAATGTACCGTGAAGTGAAAAAGCCAAAAACTGGTAATCAAACGCAACCCTTAAATGAACATGCACATACTCAGGTATTTGTCATAACAAATATCAGTTTTGTTTGCTCAAGAATCACGGCGCTGGAAAGCACCACGATCGAGTGCCTGTCTGAGAGGCTCCATTGAAAGCAATGGGATCATTATACTGCGATTACCGTGGCCCTGAAAATGCCACGGTAATCACGGAACAAAACACATGTGTGAGAGCAGCCTTACAGTAGCAGCTGGAAACACAGAAAAATCCAACCCAGTCGTTCAAAATCTTTATTCAGTATTTAGCTTACTTTAATGATGCTCATCAGTTCTTGCAGTTTTATAGCGACAGGCTGACTGGCAGTTCTTTATCCTGTTAAGGACCAAGCTCTGTAAATATACGGTGCTTGGTCCTGGACTTTAATCCCAAGTGATTGTAAAAGTATAGTGCGGGTTTAAAGCTCCTGCAATCTACAGGAGTAGGTCGGCTGCTCAGTTGTCAAAGACAGCTGAGGACTCGGAGGAGAACACAGAAGTGGTTTCTCCTTTGCAGGCTAATGAGTAGAAGAAGTGGCTGTGCCATTTCCTCTACTGGACGTGGCGATTACGTGATTGATGGCAATCCTTGACATGGTAGAGCTCCATAGTCTTAGCAGACCCCAGCCCATCTCCACCGGTGACTAATGTTACCATATAGGTATGTTTTCGCCTCTAACTGGGGCTCCTATGGATGCCCCAGTTATAGTGGAAGACTTAAATAAGAAAAAAAAACGTGACAGAGCGAATGACCCTCAGACGTCTTGTATGACATCATGGGGGGACATGAATGTTAAAAAATAGTTACAAAAATAAATTAAAAATTGTTACAGAATAAAGACAAATATATTAAAAATAATAAAAAAAGAAGCAGCCGCTCCACACCAGCCTAAACCCTCACCATATCTGCCTTACAATCCAAGAGTATGCAAATTGAGTATCAAAATATCCAAAAGAAAATAGAGAACCCATTTCTATACTTTATTGAAGGGTAAATATACTTATTTTAACAATAAAGAGCTATATAACTAAAGAAAATCTTTTTTTTTCTTTTTGTACAATTACCCCTAATAAAGCAAAAAAAAAAAATTGTGAAAAAACATTAAAAAATAGTTTTAAATGTCATGAAAAAAAATTTTACTAAAATAATTTTGTCAGTCCAAGAAAAAGAATAAGTCAATGGAACGACCATAAGCATAAAATTGTTAAAAAGCGTCTGGTCCTTTAGGACTGAAACACTCTGGTCCTTAAAGGATTAATAATGCATGTTAGGGCATATCTGCATAGGAAATAATGTAATGTCATATTCAGATATAATTAAAAAATGCAAAGATGTACCCCACGGGGCTAAAAAGTATGAAATCCGATTAAATCAAGTGAAATATATTGTCCCGCAATTAAATATAACTTTTCTCTGTTAGATCAGGTAAAACATACATTTTCCTGCACCTAGATATTGCTGTTATATACTTGCTATGGCATCTGCTGTTGTTCTTCTGATTTTCTCTCAGAACATCCACAAATATGCATTCAGTGCTGGTGAGAAGCCGTATGTAGTGCGCTGACTGTTATTAGCGCACCTGTACAATAGCAGGAATCACTACACCGCCCGTGTACGGAGGATCCAAGCAACTGAGCTACTGAGTCAGTGTGACCCGACCACCAGCAGTGGAAATAAGAGGTGCATAGTCTGAGAGAGAAGAAAAAGCACAACAGGGGCGCTACAACTATGTACCAGCAATATCCACATGGGAGCCGTTTTCTTTTTTTACTTATTGACAATTGGCAAATTGTTATGCTTTACCAGTATTAACAGAGTAAATTAATATTTCCTTGCGGGACCAACCTATTAACATAATAGTAAGTATTAGTGCAAAAGGAAAAATAAATCAAACAACTGTTGGAGGAATAGTCCCTGCTCTTCACCTGAACCCCTTTTACATATCTTCCTCCTGAAACACTTCCTTTATTAATCCATAGATTTGTATTCATAACTGTATTGCACTGCATGCCTAAAATTATATATACTACATTAATGAGCAATCTGTCTGTGTTCTGTGTGTACAGAGAGCAGCAAAATAGTAGCATACCCATACCAGAGCAGCTCAGTCAGTAAATACAGTACCAGAACCAAGCTCATAGCATAATTATATTACTAGAACTAAGTTCAGTACGTGAATGCAGCACAATACCCCAACTCACAGTATAAATAAAATCAGCTTCAGTACATAAATATTATCCCAAAGCTGCCTGTCCCGCCGCCCGGGAACAGGAGCCTGCAGACGGGTCACTGCATGAGCCTATCTGACAGATAGGCTGACTGCGGAGAATCGCGGCAATGCAACATGCTGCGAATTGCCGGCCGTGAGTGGAGAATCGCTATGATTCTCCACTCGTGGACAGGGGGGCTGCGCTTTCCATAGCAACACTATGGAAAGCGCGCATTGCGTTCCCTGCGGCCGGATTATCGCCATGGGGAACACGATGCAAAAACGCCCATGGACAGGCAGCCTAAGAAAGAAATAAATTGGTAAAATATATAAGGACAGTCTAGATCAACCATATGGTCTTTTTCTGCTGACAATTTTCTATGGTTCTATTTGTCTACAGTACAAGAACCACCTGATAACATACATATAGCCCCAGAACCAAGGTCATAACATAAATGCAGCAGCAGAGCTAAGCTCACAACATAAATACAGCACCAGAGCCAAGCTCAAAACTTAAATGCAGACCCAGAATCAAGCCTATAACATAAATACAGCAGCAGAACTACATGAACATGTTGCAGGAGTTGCGATGGGTTGGCAGAAGGAGTCCCCCTCTGTCTAACCATTAAGATGCCACTCACTGTGTAAATAGGTGATTCATTCTATGGAATAGTAAAGTCTACTATAGTAATCCATACAATAAAAAGGTATACTGTCATTTACTCGGTTTATATATAGTCTTTGATCCAGGCAGCTCTGCTGTTCTGTTCTCTGGATCAGCTACATCGCACCAGTCAATGAACATTTAATCCTTTCCTGCTTTGAAGTCCAGCAATCATTACTGTTTGCTGTTTTCAGTTTAGTGTATGTGATATATAATCTGTTTCTTCAGTCTTTGCTGGTTGGGCAGTATCTAAGTATGCTTCCTATGTCCTGTTCCCTGCTCCATCCTGTTGGCACCTGGCTTGATCCTGACCCAAGCTACTTTGTCAGCTTTAGCTGTGATTCCATGCCTTGTTCCTGTGTTCCTATCGGATTCAGGTTTTGTACCTGTCTGTTATTACTGTGAAGATTAAAGCTTTATTTCCCCTCGTCATCCTGACAGCATACACCTGGAGGTTGTCCGCTGGAGACCTGTTGGGACAGGAAGCGGAAAATACAAAAGGTAACCCCCACCACCGGCTCACCAGTGTCTTCCTGTCCCTACAGGGCAGTCCAAGCGGGCCTCCAGGTGTATGCTGGAGGTAAAATGAAGAAAGAAGACTCCCATGCAGCCTGTCCGCCCATGAGGGGACGACTCTCTGTTCGGGCTGGCAGGGCTTGCGCGGGTGGGACCCTACGAGGGGACCCTCACCCGCAGGATCTACCCAGCACTGTTCCCCCTGTGGGAAAATCCTCCCCCAGTACACTGCCCAGTGGGTTAGTCGTACTGGTAGGAAGCAGCCCCGGTACCTGCAGGGCTCGGACGCTGGCATCTTCAGCGGGGATCCACATCTAGACAGGTATGCCAGCGTGGATAGAGGCGTTCGGGTGCGGGTCCAGTCGGCGTGCGCGCGGCAGCGTCTCCACATGTGTCCTAGTCGTCGGCGTCCCGGTGTATGAGGCGTATCCCTCGGGTCCGGCGCGGCGGCATGATGTCAGCGTGGCCGCGTCATGCGGGGGGCGGGGCCTCACTTAAAGGGGGCGTGTCGGTGCCAAATTTAAAAGGCTGGATTCCCCTGCATCTCTCCTGTCTGCACCTTACTGAAGATGTCAGCCAGAGAGGACGCTGAAAGCAGCCTGCTGGTGAGTAGACCACTTTTGGGGTCTGTACCGGGGGGAAAGATTGAGAAAACAAGTATCAGGTGCTGGAAGTCCTTTTTGCTGTCTCAGTCTCTTAGGACAGAGAGGCTCAAAAGGTTAGAGAGGCCAAAAAGCGAGTGCGCAAATGTCCGGTTTGCTTGCGGCGGCTAGAAGAGGGCCACACCAAGCCACTATGTGCGGACTGTACGGAGAAAGTGGTCCGTGAAGAGGGCTCCTCGGGCATGTCGGACATCCGATCCATGATCCGCGAGGAGATTGAAGCCTCTCTCCCATCTCTTTCTCTACCGCCCCCCACGAAAAGGGTAAGGCGGTCACGAATGGAAGAGTCGGACTCTGAGGAGGGACTCCTAGAAGATTCTCCCTCAGAATCCATGCCGCCCATGGAGGATGCAAGGAAGTATTTCTTTTCATCGGCGGACCTGGGTCAGCTGTTAACCGCGGTCTGGCGCACCATGCAGGTGGAGGAAGAGGTGCCGCAGCAGCCATCCTTTCAGGATAGCTTGTTCCGGGGGCTCCTACCACAGCCAAAACCGTCATTTCCAGTTAATGACATCTTAAAACAGCTGATCCTGACACAGTGGAAGCAGGCAGATCAGAAATTCTTCCTGTCCAAGGAATTTAAGGATCGGATGGTCTTCACACCAGAAGATATCGAGTTCCTGGAAACCGTCCCTAAGGTAGATCTGGCGGTCGCCAGGGTCTCAAAGAAAGCAGCCCTCCCCCTTGAAGACATTTCCCAACTGCGGGATCCACTAGATACCAGAGTGGATTCCGCAATGAAAAAGGCCTGGGAGACTGCGGCCCTGACCGTTAAAGCCAACATCACGGCCACATCTGTGGCGAGATCTATGACGGTCTGGTTGGACCAACTCCAGGCACTGATTTCTTAGAGGGGCTCTAGGGAAGACATCTCCAACTGCCTTCCCCTCCTCCAACTGCCTTCCCGTTCTCCGGCTTTCTGGCAGACGCCTCTATGGAGTCGGTGAGGTTCGTGGCCCGCTCAGCAGCCCTCTCGAACACAGCCAGGAGGGCTGTCTGGGTTAAGGCCTGGACAGGGGATAACGCTTCCAAGAACAGACTCTGTTCCCTGCCCTTCCAAGGACACAGAATCTTTGGGCCTTCCTTGGATACACTCCTAGAGAAGGCATCGGATAAGAGCCAGGGACTACCGTCGGAGAAATCCTTCAAGCGGCCTCCCTCCTCCTACCCTCCTCCCTTTGTTCCCTCTAGAACATACAAGGGGAAAGGAAAAACCGGACGCTGGTCCTATCCCAAAGGCGGAAAGGGTGAGAATCCGCCTTCCAGGATCCTACAAGTAGGGGGTAGGCTGAGGGGGTTCGCCCTTAGATGGAGTGAGGCGACCTCCAATCCCTGGGCCTTACGCCTAGTCTCGGAAGGTTATAAAATTGAATTTTCCTCCCCTCCTCCCCGGAGGTTCGTGGTCACCCCCTGCCAGTCACCTTCGTCTGCTCAGGACCTCCAGTTGGGGGTGCAGGAGCTGTTGTCCCTAGGGGCCATCACTCGGGTCCCCGCAGAAGAACTGTTCAAGGGGTGCTACTCCCCCTTGTTCCTCGTCAAAAAACCTAACGGGTCCTATAGAACCATAATTAATCTGAAATTCCTGAATAAATCTATCTACTATCAAAGATTTAAAATGAAATCGGTGATGTCAGCAATCCCCTTAATTGCGCCAGATAGTGTCATGGCCACCGTGGACTTAAAGGACGCCTACTACCATGTCCCTATACACACAGATTCCCAGCAATTTCTGCGATTTGCCCTGGTGATAGATGGGTCTGTGTCTCACTTTCAATTTACGTGTCTGCCGTTCGGGATTTCCTCCGCACCCCGGGTGTTCTCCAAACTGGTGTTAGAGATGGTGGCGGCACTAAGGACTGACAAGGTGTTGATTGTCCCATACCTCGACGATTTCCTGATCATAGCAGGATCGGCTTCAGAACTCCGGTTCCAGGTCAACCTCACACTCCGTCTGTTCGAGTCATTAGGCTGGATCATCAACTCCGTTAAATCCAGTCTTCTGCCCGAGCAAAAGAAAAAATTTCTGGGAGTGATTCTGGACTCACACCGCCAGTGCTCATCCCTTCCCCTAGAAAGGCAAAAAGCGATCCAGGACGAGTGTCGGGCACTTTCTCTAACCACCAAAGTCTCCCTTAGGAGAGGCATGAGGGTCCTCGGCCTCATGACATCTTGCATCGGGGTAGTCCCTTGGGCCCAGTTACATTGTAGAACTCTCCAAGACTTTATCCTAAGCAACTGGGATAAATCCCCCGCCTCACTGGATCGGAGTGTCGTCCTTACCCACAAGATAAAGTCCTCCTTGGAGTGGTGGATGTCTATCTCTAACCTTGCCAGAGCCACGGTTTGGTACCCCGCATCCCCAGTATCTATCTTTACTGACGCAAGTGCAACTGGCTGGGGGGCCCACTTAGGCCATCATTACGTCCAAGGGGGCTGGAACCGGGAGGAAGCTACTCAATCCTCCAACTACGAAGAACTTTGCGCTGTCTGGAAGGCCATTCGGGGCTTCGAGACAGAGATCAGGGGTAGACACATTAAGATCTTTTCGGATAACATAACAACTGTGCCCCTCATTCGCCACCAGGGATCCACGCGGACCCCTCGACTCCAAGACCTGGCGGCGAAAGTTCTTGGGTGGATAGAGCAGCGGACACCTTCCATCACAGCGTACCACGTAAGGGGCCCAGAGAACTCCATGGCAGACCATCTCAGCCACAGGAAGATAGACCCCGGGGAGTGGACTCTACATCCACATGCATTCCAGCTAATTATAGAAAGATGGGGGACACCAAAGGTGGACTGGTTCGCCTCCCGGGAGAACACCAAGTGTCCCCGGTTTTTCTCCAGGGGGGCAGACGGGGACTCCCTGGGAATAGACGCACTATCCCAGGCTTGGGATTGGGACCTTGCATACGCCTTCCCACCTATCCCCCTGATTCCTCTGGTCCTAAGGAAAATTCAGGGGTCCCCAGGCTCCGTTATCCTGGTGGCCCCATTCTGGCCCAAGAAACCCTGGTTCCCGCTCCTGGCCGCTCTCTCGACACAGGATCCTCTACATCTGCCGCAGAGAGACGACCTCCTTCAGCAGGGTCCCCTGATATGCCCAAAGGTCCGACAGTTCAGACTGGCGGCCTGGAAGCTGAGCGGGTAAAATACCTGAGCCAGGGCCTATCAGGGAGGGTGACCACTACTTTATGTGAGAGCCTCAAAAAGTCCACCAGAAATATATACTCTAGGGTGTGGGATACCTTCTCTAGGTGGTTGGGGCATAGTATACATGACCTCCAACAGCCCAACATTAACAAGATATTGGAGTTCCTACAGGATGGATTGGACATGGGGCTAAGACCTGGTACTCTTAAGGTCCAGGTCGCCCCCCTTGGGGCCTTCTTTGACTTCCCCTTAGGCGACCATAGGCTAGTTAAGAAATTTCTGAAAGGGGCAGTTAGACTCCACCCTTTTATAAGGGAAACCATGCCTCCATGGGACCTGAACCTTGTTTTGCAGGCCCTCTGTGCACACCCCTTTGAGCCCCTGGAAGATCTATCAGTGAAGATCCTCTCCTATAAGGTTGCCTTTCTAGTTGCCATCACATCCGCCAGATGGATCGGGGAGATCCAATCCCTCTCTATTAGGACCCCGTACATGACCACCTTCCCAGATAAAATAGAGTTCAGGCCTGACCCCTTTTTCCAACCGAAAGTTCTCACAGACTTCCACAGAGAACAGCGAATAGTACTTCCCTCCTTCTGCCAGGAACCCCCTAACACCACGGAGCAGAGGTTCCATAATCTAGATGTTAGACGGGCAGTCCTGAAGTATTTGGAGGTCACACATTCCTTCAGGAAGTCTAACAATCTCTTTATTCAATTTCAGGGTCCACGCAGAGGAGGGGCCGCTACTAAGGACTCCTTAGTGCGTTGGGTCAGGAGGGCCATAGAAGAGGCATACAGATCCCAGGGGATCCCACTCCCGGGCGACGTTAGAGCCCATTCCACTAGGGCGGTCGCCTGTTCCTGGGCGGAGAGAGCCCAGGCGACAACCGACCAGATCTGCAGAGCCGCCACATGGTCGAGCACTCATACCTTCACTAAACACTATCGCCTGGACCTGGGGGCCAGCCGTGATATGGCCTTTGGGCGGAAGGTGCTACAGGCAGTGGTCCCTCCCTAAAGCCCTTGGTTGTTGGCACTTCTCCAGGTGTATGCTGTCAGGATGACGAGGGGAAGACAGGAATTAGGTCCTACCTGTTAATTCCTTTTCTTGAAGTCATCCTGACAGCATAGGGGCTTTTCCCTCCCCTTGAGTTATTTTTACGTGAAGTAACGTATTGTACTATGGTTTCTGTATTAAAAATGATTGGTTAAGCAAAGCCGGGTCACTGTAGTTATTTGGTACACACTGGTGAGCCGGTGGTGGGGGTTACCTTTTGTATTTTCCGCTTCCTGTCCCAACAGGTGTCCAGCGGACAACCTCCAGGTGTATGCTGTCAGGATGACTTCAAGAAAAGGAATTAACAGGTAGGACCTAATTCCTGTCTTTACCACAAATCTTACTATGTCTGTCATCCCTGCAAGGTCTCACCTTTTGAGGAGGCCACATCCAGCGCCCGGTGACCCACGTTCCTATGACAGTACCAGCAAGCCATGGTGCCCTGTGATGCCTTACAGAACTTTGGATTATGAGCCTTTTTGAAAAACCTATTCGTGGCGGCAACAATATGATCCAGCACCAAGCCTGTTGAACCAATCTGCTTTACCAAGTCCAGCATCTGCTGTAGCTTGCCAGCTTGCAGTCTGTCTTGGGAAGAATCCTCAGAAGAAAGAGTTTCCTTGTCACTTTCCAAAAGTGGCATCAGTTTTCAGTCAATTACCACTAGCAAGTTCCAGTAAACCTGCTCTGTCTTCTATAGTGCCCAGTCTGCTGCCAGTGCTTTCTAGGTCTCCTGCAGTGCCCAGTCTGCTGCCAGTGCTTCCTGGGTCTCCTGCAGTACCCAGTCTGCTGCCAGTGCTTCCTGGGTCTCCTGCAGTACGCAGTTTGCTGCCAGTGTCTGCCATGTCTCCTATTGCTGGTCCAAATTTGCTGCCAATGGTGCTTGCTGCTTATCCAAGTTTGCTTCCAGTGGTGTCTGTTCTTGTGCCAAATCTGCAGCCAGCAGTGGCTTTGGACTTCACCACTCACCTATTTGCAGCTTTCAATTTAGCTTCTGTGATATATTCCCTGTCTCTTTCTTCAGTCTTTGCTTGTTGGTCAGTGTTTATGTCGGTTCCCATTTCCTGTTTCCTTATCCATCTCGTTGGTACCTGTTTTGTTTCTGACGCAAGCCACCTTGCCAGGTTTTGCTCTGAATCCATGCCTTGTTCTTGTGTTCCTGTTTGATGAAAGTTTTGTTCCTGTTTGTTATTACTGTGAAGATTAAAGATTAATTTTTTCCAAGAATTTTGCTATGTCTGTCATTTCTGCAAGATCTCACTCCAGAGAGGATCACATCTAGCACCCGGGGGACCCATACCCCTATGACATAAACCAAGGTATACCAGCCCAATAGAGGTCAAAAGGGCACTCATTTTGCCTACTTTGGGTGAATGAAGCCTTGTATATACACTTAGGAAACACATTGGGAGCTTTTCCTGCCATAAATACTAAGCATATATATTATTATTGTGATGCAAACAGGACTTAAAAGGAACCTGTCACCTTTGAGCCATTTCGGGAGGTAATGGAGCTAGGAGATGTAGATGTTATTCTCACCCACTCTCTTGTTCCCATGTTGTTACCCCATAACAATTGCGCGTAGTCTGAAAATCTGACTCTTTTCAGATGTACGTTTTCCCATAAAAGTCTATTAGAGTTCGGGCACAACAGTCTAAAAGAGTCATATTTTCAGACTGTGCACGATGTTTACTAGGTGACAATGAGGGTCATTATAAAAGATACATTCCTCGGCTCTGCCTCACCTCCCAGAAAAGCACAGGCAATGGAAGAAGCAGCTCAAGACCTATCCGATGGAGGTGATATTGGAACAGCAGTTGGGAGACTCTTTATGCCATGTTATATGCTGTAAGAAGTCACAAAATGCTAATGTCAGTGTTCATTAGCTCAAACAGAGGCCAAAATAATTCAGATCCCAGAAAAAGATCTTATTCATTCAGACTTTCTGGCAGAATATACTGAACCATTCAAAATGTGTAACTACAGTTGAATTACAGCCTAAGGGCTTATTCCAACGGCCATATATAGGCCGAGTTTTCATGGCCTGACCAATATACGCGGCCCCTCTGATGCATTGGCTTACAATTCATCAATGCAGAGGGGCGTATCTCCGCAGCATGAAAGTGCCCGGCCAGGCGCCCCCACATCAGCGGCGGCAGCTGCATTGACTCCTACGGGAGCCAATGACAGCTGCAGGAGAAGGGAGGTGCTAAACTCTGTCCCCTTCTCTTCTGCTCTCTGCCCCTTGCTGCTGTTTGCAATGGGAGGGGAGGGGCAGGGTGGAACTAAGCCCCACCCCATCCCACCCCTCCCATTGCAAACAGAGGCAAGAAGCGAAGTGGGGCGGGAGCTCAACACACAATAACTCATGCCCCGTCCCACCTCCTCCCCTTGCAGAGAGTCGGCGAGGGGGAGAGAAAGGCTGTCTCACCCCGCCGGACAGCATATACGCCACCCCGTACATCACACCATAGCGTATATCGGCCGGTTGTGATATATGCTCGTGTGAATAAGCCCTAAAGGTGACCATATGCGCAAATATACTCACCACAGTGGATTTGCATGTGAATGAGCTTTGAAGAGGTACATAATCTGTGTGTTGCGCGCATGTATGTTCATGGTACTGTACCTTTTGTACACAGGACCAGTTCAGATGCGCATGTGACACACCCTTTCCGTGGATTTAATGACTATTGAAAATCTAATGAGCTCTAGACGTGTTTTTTTTCCCTGTGCTTTGCACAGTTTCATGCCCTTCCCATGCAAATTTTTGCACCTCCCATAGACTTCTATGGTTCTTTTGCTACACAGAAAAATAGGAGGGGTTGGAGTTGTGGAGATCCTCTAGCCTGAGTGATGAGCTCCCATTTCAGTTAAGTGCTGCTTTATCCTTTGTATTGTTTTTGGTTACCTTTATTGTTTGCATTGCTATGTCATTCCATCTCTCTAGGGGTTCCTATAGGGATAGTCAGGGCCCAGAAGAAGACAGTGGAGCTGTCCTTATCAGGACAATAACTCTGCCTTCAGGGAGGGCCTCCTCACTGCCCTGTTTGGTAGGGACAGGTTCTTTCCATCTACCTGGAGTGGTGCTCACTGTCCTGCAGTACGTGGTGTATTATACTTGTGTTCTGTATGAACGTCACCCTGCGCCCGCGCTGAGCGTGAGGCTCTTGTGCCGCATGGACGTGACACCAGCTGCATTCCAACAAGGCATGATGTAGTATTGCAGCCGGACGGTGTCTGATGTCATAGGTGAGGGATGGCTATCAGCTCATTATAATAATTAAGCAAGCACCTCTTTCTATCACCGCTGATGCAGTGAGGTAAGGAATTTAAATCCATGGATAGCCCCTTTAAACAGTAAGTTCAGTGTGAAGCTCTTGGTGTAGCAATAGTTTATATTGGATTTAGCTTGAACATTTATGCATTTATGTATGCAGCTAATAAGGTATTCTTTTGTGTTAGAACCTCTCTTTTATGCATACATTTCCTTTACTATGCTTGGTAGGATTGTTATTGCTGCAGGCAGTGAAGAATGCTTTATCATCTTATGTGTTTAGATGCTATTAGGAAGTATATACACTGCCTGTACTTGTACAGGTCATAAAATGGTGACAGTGAATAATTTATGATTGGAACACTCGTCATGTGACACGTGGGGCTTATTTTGTACAATTATGCTTATCACAATACATATGTGGTATATGTACAATATAGAGTGAGAGATAAATTGTAGTTAGGCTGTATGCATAGTAGACACTGTAAAAGAAAAGAAACAATAACTTCTAAGAATAATTGTTTCTGAAACTCATTATTTTCCAAAAGTTTTAGCTTGTAGGAGTTCAGGAAAATTAGTAATGTATATTTTTAGAGAAAAGTATCATCTTTCTTAGTACTTTCTTCCAGGATGCAGGGTTTCTGGCAAGATTCAGATATCTCCTCAGTTCCCATAAAATCTTTTTTAATACACAAATGGAGATGGGGAGAAGACTGAAGTGGGGGATGCTGCTGCAGTTTCATGCCCTTGCCTCACAGAACTCAGCATAGCTCTGTTATATATCAACTCACTTGACCATGGGAAGTTTAGGTTTCTTCCAAGTTCCATCAGTACTGTACATGGGGACAGTTTCATTAAGGTTCACATTTTGTTTTGCTTTACATTCCAAGGTTTCTTTATGGATAATGTCTAAATACCCAAAAAGAGGATTCAGATGGAACATCAATGTGGAACCATAACTTCTATTACTGAAACAAAGGCTAATAAGGTTTCAGCAGGTTCTCACTTGTTTCTGGCCTTTGTGCTGGAGAGAATAGCGTGGTTGACCACAATTTGCAAAAACACACTGAAACTGAGACCTTACTGGCAGGGTTTCATCCCCTGGTTCCATATGAATCCCAGTTTTGGAGATTCAGATATAATCCCGGATGGAACCTAGGACGTAAAACAAACCAAAGTGTGAGTGGTCCCTTTTCCTATTTAATACACAGAGTAAACTTTGATAATTTTAGCACACTTCAGAATTCCTGATCTCAGTAGCCCATGCTATATGATAAATTTGTTAAATTTTTATAACTTTTGACTAACTTTACCCCACCTATCGGTTGGCTTAGTGTACACCAACATTTTGCACCAAAATTTGGGGAATTATTGCTGATTTAAACTGCACATTTTTTTATTGTGCTACACTATTTCCGTTAAGTCACATCCTTCAGCTAGTATTTAGCTCAGTCAAAATCCCCCATAGATCAATGAGGCACATCATAGGCAGTTGGATTTCACTATAGTTCTTCTGGTTTACTATCCAAGTGATTGCAATATTAGGAGGTAATATGGCTGTGTATGTAGTTCCCTGATTTAAATGTTTGGTAGTGGTGACATTTATTTGTGCTCTGATTGTAATCCTTATGCTAAAAGAAAAAAATCAAGGTACGCACCAACTTCTGATGGTGAAAAAATAGCAATACAAGAAGTTTGCAGTAGAAACAATCCGCAGTCCTCAGGTGACATTTCACTAGGGTGGGATTGTCAGACTTGACTACTACAGAAAATTAGGAATATGAGATGGGAAATAAGTTGTACCCAGTCCATATCTTCTAAGGCTGATCAATGTAGAAAACAAATTACTGTCTTTTACAAAAAGGCACAATGCTAACTGGGGCTGTCAAAGCATATAGCTATTCCTGGATTCACATTACAGAATGGATTTATATGTGGGCTGTTCTGGAGTTAAAGGGGTTTTCCTTTTTTGTAGGTTATTCAGCTTGAATGGTCAACCGGTCATCTGAAAGAACCTTACAGGGATGATCCCTGCTTGTTAGAAGAGACCCTTGATAATACGCAGATCACAAAGTCTAGCCCTGGTGGGACCCCAGCTATTATCTGATATTAAGTGTTCAGTCTCACTGCAACGCCAACACAGGGGAAATTAAACATTGCACAGTGCCTGGGCATATGGCGTCGTTTGTGTACTGCAGGGCACAACAGTTGTCCTCCGATCAAGAGATGCTCTTTGTGGCCACTCTCCTCTTGGCAAATAGATGAGCATCATCCCTAAACGCCATCCTTCTGTATATTCCCTAATGAGGTATATGCAATGGGTTTTTGGTCTTGTTGTCTTGCAGGAGTCATAGATGCAGCCTGATGCCTTGGTGGTTGGAAAATGTAAGAGGACTCCTGAGTTCTTGACTAGTGGGTGTTTTGTGCTATAGATTTGATTGTCATAAAATACAATCCATCTGTCCCTTACATTTTTAGCAAAATATGTCACAACATATAACCCCGATTCCAAAAAAGGTGGGACACTGAAATGTAAAGAAGAAGAAAAAATACAAAGATTTGTAAATCTCATAAAAAACATATTTTATTCATGAAAGAACACATATCAGAAGTTGAAAGTCAGACATTTTTCCCCATTTAAAAAATTATCTTATTTGGAAATTGGTGGCAGCAACACATCTACAAACAGTGGGACACGGCTGGAAAAGTGGTAATAATGAAAAAAATCCGGATGGTCAATTTTCTGCTAAGGATCCCCTGACAAGTGGAGTGCAAACTCGTGTTCCATGGAAGGGGTGGGGAGGATCTCCCGACCCTGGAAGCTCGGCGGCTCAGCTGTGGTAAGTTGAGAGTGTTTTAACACTCACTATAAATTTCCTTGCATTTGATACCTCTGCAAATGCTTTAAAAGGGTGTCCGAGAACACCGAAATGCATTGCATTCCATTTTATGTCCTGCACTTTTCCTTGTGATGTCCTGTACTAATTGGTTATATTCATCTTGGATTCCTTTCATCTACTAGACACATCTTCAGGAAAGGGTTTTCTTTGCCTTAACCATCTAACCTCCCTCCTCCCAGTAAGTGGAACTATTTTTCTACTCTACCATGTATCTACCCTTATGAGCACAGAGAGCCTTGTCCTGAATATTTTCACAATTTTCACAAGTCATATAAATCAAAAGAGTATGTTAGAGAGGCAGAGTCTCTCAGAAGCAAAGATGATCAGAGGTTCACCAATCTGTGAAAAATGCGTCTAAACATTGTGGAACAATTTCAGAAAAATGTCCAATGTAAAATTGTGAAGACTTTGAGCATCTACGATACATAATATTATCAAAAAATTCAGTGAATCTGGCGAAATTTATGCGCACAAGGCCGAAGATCAGTATTTGATGCTCAGAATCTACGAACCCTCAGGCGGCACTGCATTAAAAACAGGCATGATTCAATGCTGATCGCAGCATATACAAGGTTCACAGAGGGATGGAGATCCCTCTGTGACATCATTCTCTCTTCATCATGTAATCGCAGAAGGCCTATTGCAACTGAGCACCAGTCAGTGGCATCCAGGTTTCTCATGGATAAGTGATACTTCTGCACTGCAGTGTATTTTCTGAGCAATCATGAGAGGGACAAAGTAAAAAAAAACATAATAAAAGAAAAAAACACACCCTTTTTGTGTACTTTTCTCTTTGTTTGTTTTAAAAAGAGTGAATAAAAAATATACATGTTGGATATCCCTGCACCTCAAATGACCAATTCAATAAATTGAGCATGCTTTATCTTTCACAGCAAATGCTATTTAGAAAAGAAGACAGGGAAAAAAGGAGCCAAAATGCTGTTTTGTCTCACAAGAAATGCAATTAAAGTGAACAATAAAAACAACAGCTCAGTTGTTCGCAAGGCTTCTATGTCAGTGTACGGAGGCAGAAGAACATCGCTCATACACTTTGCAGCCGCCTAGCATGGTATTACAGACACAGCTCTCATTCACTTCAGTGTACAGCTTATTGGCAGGGGTCTTAGGCAGTCCGCCTTGCTATCAGCTGTTGATGGCCTATCCTGAAGACCGGTCACCAATCATTCAGAGCTACGCCTTTAACTTCTTTTCTCTTCTGCACCCGTTAGATGCTATTCATTCAGGTCCATTGGTTTCTTCTATATCCCTGGTATCCATAAGTTGCAGCCCTGCAACAGTGGCTGTGCTTGCATAGATGCTGCTGCATTAGCTTTTATGTGTCCGGCCAGGTTACAAGGAGCATTTATCAGGCATTTCAAAGTGCACTCAGCCTTGCCATTTGATATTAGCCAATGAGTGCTACTCACAATGCTGCCTGTCATACTATAACTAGCAGAATCGGGAGTGTGTACACAACAGCAAGCAGCGCTGTGTGTCTAATGGAATGTCTTAGAGCCATTGTACATGGGATGACTGTCGGGCACAGGTGGCCAATAGGCCGTCCCATCAATGATTGGGCCTGTGCTTTTACACTGAAGTGATCATTGCTGAGCAAATGGAGGCGGAGCGGGCCAGGGATTGTTCTAGCCCACCCACCTCCATTCACGGTAAACAGGCAGTCGTTCATAGATGAATGACTGCCTGTTTACATGGGAAGATCATCATTCAGATTTTATGCTTGCAGAAACTGGACGAAAATAAGAGAACAAAATTATTATTGGTTGTTCAGTCTGTGCATGCATTTACAGAATTGTAAAGATTCTCGCTGGATATGGGAATCTGAACCATTTATCGGCCCATGTAAAAAGACCCTTAGAAAAGTCGGGGAGTGAGAAAGCAGGACAGTACAGTGAAAGAGAGCAGACGTGGGGTTAAGCACGTTTAATGAAGAGATGGAACATGTTTATTTATGAATCCAAATATCATTTGGAGGACAAATACTTGAAAAACGGATAATGAAATACCCTTGAAAGGGATCTGCAGTTACAATGTTGCATATTAACAGAAAATCATACTGGGGGTCGTGTACATCAAGTTTCATTGTCTAACTATTTTCCTTCTGTTGCAACGTTGATGAAAATGACAGCATTTAATATATATTTTCATGCAGCTGCATAATATTTCATACATTAACTGTAGCATTAATTTCCTCATAATAGCCAGTAATAAGAACTATGAGAACACACGTTACTACATATTGTACAACCTGGGGCTTGTTAGCTCATCGGATCACTATCTTTCCTCCATCCAGGGGCGTAACTATAGAGGATGCAGGGGATGCGGTTGCACCCGGGCCCAGGAGCCTTAGGGGGCCCATAAGGCCTCTCTTCTCCATATAGGGAGCCCAGTACTATAAATAAAGCATTATTGTTGGGGGCCCTGTTACAGATTTTGCATTGGGGTCCAGAAGCTTCAAGTTATGTCTCTGTGCAGCATGGTTTAGGTATGGGTACGGGTACAGATACAGATAGAGGGGGGGCCCCAGCTCACCTTTTGCATCAGGGCCCCTGAGCCTTTACTTACGCCCCTGCCTCCATCAGATGGTCGCACACCAGTAAATCACAGCAGAAGTTTAGTAAAACTTGCTAAATCCATCCTTTTTTTTGTAGCAAATCAACAGCAAATATAACAGTCTTCCCACTGTTGTTACTCACCACAGTGTACACGAATACATACAGGTCCCCAGTCATCTGACTGCTAAATAACAGAAGATTTAATCCTGTCTACCATATAAGCCTAGCGCCTAAACAAATAGCATGAGAGTCCTTCACATCATACCCATCTAGGGTGCCAACATAGAGACTATCCATTCATCAGGCCCATGGCCATTTAACCAGCGGCAGGAGCTCATGCTCTCCACTGAGATTTCCAAATGGACCTCTCAGACACCTCAACCAGGGAGCTAATGGGCCCTGAGTTCAGCAACTCATTTCTGTCTGTATTTCTGTCTTGCAGCCACATCCAATCAGGAGTTGGCTGATTAATTAGGCACAGAAATCCCTCCCTTACCACAGTTCTACTCATCTATCCAGCCCATAAGCTCCCTAATTACCAATGTTGACACTGCATGGCTACTATGTATATTTTTCTAGCAGGAAAAACTCCAATGTATCCATGATGTGACTGAAGTCGGAGCCTCCACCTGTAATTATTGATAGTAAATAAGCAGGAAATTGAGTATTGGTCTAAGGATGCTTTTACACAGGATGACTGTTGAGTGCTTAAAGAGATATTCCAATTGTGGAGCGAATTTTCACAAATTCCAGAAGAACGCTGTTTGCGCCATGTACAGTATATGCACAGCTCGTTATAGGTATAAATTGCACAGCCATTACCTTCTTATCTTCCCCTCCATTTCTGATGTTTCTTTGCATTACTATTTTCCAGGATGGCCACCAAATCCCTGACGATATGCAGCTTGAAACTACATTTGCCGCAATTCCCAATTCTGTGCTTCCTTCCTGTGCATGTCCCAATTAAGTGCTGCCCTGCTATTGGTCAGCAATCTGGTTCTGAAAGCTATAGAGAAAAAAGCCATCCCTGGTTGTGCCTACTGAGCAAGCACGTCATGTAATGCTGGAATGCCTATTGTCATATCCAGGACAACCTGTAAATAAACACTTCTGAAATGCCGGGAGACGGTAATGGTTTTTAGTGTTCTTCATCTTAATCAGCTGGGCAATAAAATTGTCCCAATTTTCGCCAAATTGGATCGGGAAAGTCTAAACTGATTCTTGGCAAAATTCACAGGAAAATCGAATTTACCTTAATGCCTACTGGAGAGGTCAGCATGCAGCCATTCAGTAGCCAGGGCATATTGATGATGTCACCAAATGTGTCCTTCATCTTGCATATGGTAGCAGTTTCATTGGATGCCTCCATCCATATATAACATAGGCACATAGTAACCAGCAGCCATATTACAGTTGAGCCCAGGACAGAGTAACTGCTTCATGTCTATATGCCTATATAACACGTGGTCTGTTGTTAGGGAAGATATTCTACAGAAGATATATTACTTCTAGGTGTGAAAGAGTGTATACCAGCAGAGAACTTAAACAGGGTTTTATTGTAAGAAGCAGAGAAAGAAGCTGCATCACATTTATATGTCTATATAAAGTGTGGTCTACACATTGGGAGATGAGATATTTCTGCTGCTGTCAACATATGTAGCAGCAAAGCAGACAGACAAACTACGCTTCAGGGCTTTTTTACACAAGCGTATATCAGTCAGGTTTTCACGGCCGGCCGATATACGCTTCCATCTAAGCAGTTCCGCCCCTTCCCTCCCCCTCACTGGCTTTCTGTCTCTCTCCTCCAGTCCTTCGTTTGCAATGGGAGTGGGTGGGATGAGCTCCGCTCTGCTCTGTCCTGCCCACTCCCATTGCTGGCTATGGACAAGGGGCGGGAGCTTAGCTCCGCCCACTCCCATTTAAAACTGCGAGAAGGGGAGGATTGAGACAGAGAGCCAGTGAGGGGGAGGGAAGGCGGGAACTGCTAAGATGGAAGCATATGTCATCCGGGCGTGAAAACTTGACTGATATACGCTCGTGTAAATAAGCCCTTAGCATGAAGAATATTGTAGTTCTCTGTTTGTGGACTCAGATGTTGTTCAAAGTTGCCAGTCTAATCACTACAAATTATTTGCACATCTTACACTTCTAGTAGTGGGGTTTAGAGAATTCAATTATGCTGCACCAAACAGGGACAGTGCACAAATATACAAGCTGTACTGTGTTGCCTTCTGTTCTCATATATTATGCCACACAGAGATGGTGGCTTATTTAGTTGTTGTTGGGGTTTTGTGTTAATGTAAAGTGAAAGGAAAACCAAACAGGGAAACAGCAAATACACACAGTGCGTGTCAGCAGCCTCAGACATCATTCAAAGTTGCCTGTTTGGCCACTACAAATTATTTGCAGGCTTTATGCAGCTAGCAGTGTCATTTGGGGAAGTTAATACACTACACCAAACAGGGACAGCTCATGCAAGCTATACTCTGTGGCCTCCTGTTCTCACATTTTGTATAGAACCAAAAATAACCCAAATAGGGAAACAGCAAATAAACATAGTGTGTGTCAGTGACCTCAAACATTGTTCAAAGTCCAGTCCGGCCACTAAAAATTATTTGCAGATTTTTCTGCAAACTACAGTTAGCTGATGAGTTACATAAAACTACACTAAAAAGTAAACAAAAAAAGAACTAAATAGAAAGAAAACATTAAGAAAGCAAGGGGTAGAAGGGGTGTTCGTGGTAGTCATGGAGATGGTAGAGGATGGGCCAAGTTGGCACTTCAAATGGCTCCCACTGAAGCAACAGCTTCAGGTTCTGCTGGAGGCAAAACAAGCCCACTTCCTTTCCTTAGAAATGATTCTGCTCATGTGTTACACCCACAGCACACAAAACAGGTTGTATAGTGGATGACACAGCATGCTTCAAGTACCATCACCTCCTTTCCTGCCAGTTGCAGGCCCACAACAGTCAGTAGGCCCACAACTAGTCCGCCATGAGCATTCTCCCTCTACTTCACCCCATGCCAAATTCCCCACATCCTCCAAAGTAGTCCACATTGATCAGTCTGAGCAGCTGTTTGATCATTAAGTGTCATGGATGTCAACCAGGCAGTTCAAACAGCCATAGGAATGAGACCAAGACATTAAATGCACTAATGCCCAGTGCGTCAGCCCTCCACAGTTAATGTGTACTCAGGCGGATGCGGAAACCAAGGTGCCAGCCTGTGACATAGAGTCCACTCAGGAAAAAAAAGGATGACGAGGAGGAAGAGAAGGTGGGAGATGATGAGGTGCTTTACCCAACATGGACAGACAGGGATAGCCATGATAGCAGATCGCAGGTGGAGGAGGAAGATTTGGACGTTGCAGGGCAGCACCATGCTAAGACAGGGAGTAAAGTTTGTCAGACAACATAAGGGCTTTACCGTCAGCCTCAGCTGCTACTAGCCACAGCAGCAACAACATCAGTCCCACAACTAGGTTTGTTCACAGGAATTTTGCAGCCTGGATATTCTTTGAAACCACAGGCGATAACAGAGGGGTCATCTGTATGATCTGCAGTAAGCATTTAAAACATGAAAAGAACATAAGAAACCTCAACAAAACATGTATGAACAGTCACATGAACTCCGAACACCCGCTGCCTTGGTGAGCCCACCTGGGCCACAGGCGAAAGAGTCAGGCTGAACATATATTAAAACTAACTGGCTCTGCTGCTGTTCCCGTCCTCCACTGCTAGAAGTCAGGTGACCGCTGCTGACAATCAGGGGCCACAGCATCACCTTCTGAACTCCTGGCATCAGTGCTCATATCATGGGTGCCAGGAGTTCATTGTAGCATCTTATTGGTGGCAGCAGTCACCTGACTTCCAGTGTCGAAGGACAGAGATGGAGTACTGCAGCCAGTTACAGTTGCTGGAAGGTGGGGAAGGGGTGGTCAATGACAGATGAGTATATGTTATTATTATTTTTTTTTTAACACATGCCCAGCCCATAAGGCTCTTAATAACCCAGACCTTACACAACTATGTTAATGGAAAAATAGAAACATTATGGCTGTCAGAGGATGGCGTCACAAAATAATGTAATGTTTTTAATTTAATAAGATATTTAACTTTTTAAGACTAGTACAGAAAAAAAATAACTTTTTAAATTTGGTATCTTTGTAATCATACCTACCCATATAATAAAGTGATCATGTCATTTTTGCCGCAGTCTGCATGCTATAAAAACAACCCTCCCCAAAGATGGCAGAATTTCATTTTTTTCCCCATTTAAAGGGGTTCTGACACGAATCAGATTTTTATGCTTTAGCAGCCATTGTTCCCTGGTCTGCCTAATGGACACAGGGAACCCAAGATTAATGGCTGCTAAAGCATAAAAATCTTACACTTACCTTTGTTCCTGATGTTGTTCTGCAGCGGGGTCATCTCCCAGCAGGCTCTTCTTCATCCTCCGACGAGCCGCCTCCCCTTCGGGAATCCGAGCATGCACAGTGGAGAGGTGCCCTCTGACAGGAGTCAGGACAGGCTGCGTCTCCACTGCGCATGCGCAGAACTCTGACTTCAGCCAGGACGGATGGGCCACCCACAGCAAGCACTGCTTGTGACGTGCTTGCTGTGGGCGGCCTGTCCGTTCACCACGGAAGTGGCTGACGGACGGAGCAGAGCAGGAAGCAGTCATTTTGACCACTCCTGCTTTGCCAGGCAAGGTGAGTAAAAAAAAAATTTTCGGGTCAGAACCCCTTTAACTCCATTTTGAATTTTTAAAAAGTTTTTCAGTTTGTTATATTGTACATTAAATAATACCATTGAAAAAATACAACTCGTCTCACAGAAAACAAGCCCTCAGACAGTTGTGTCAATGAATTAATAAAAGAGTTATGAGTTTTTGAAAGTGGGTAGGAAAAACTGAAAACAAAAAAGAAAAAAAGGGTCACATCCTTAAAGGGTTAAAGGATTTTCCAAGTTGTATCATCTCAGGACAATCCCTTCCCCATGAACTAACATAACACATAGTGATATACTTACCTCTCCCCGCTCCCGCTGTGTCCTGCCCCGGTGCTTGGTCCCTTACTCTGGCTCTGTTTATAGCTGCAGTTTCACCCATCAATCCCTTTAATAACATTTGATTATCATTTGACAGCAACTTTCGGTTATCAGAATACCCCTTAAACCCTTTCCAATCCACTGTCTGCCCTCTGAAGACATTATGATTTAAGGCTGTACAGCTCCGATGTTGGAAGACGTCCGTTAGGGTTCTCTTACTGTATACTCTGCTGTCTGAGCCTATCCAACGTGTCATCTCATGCAGTACTGGCTTTAGCCAGCATATAGCGCCGTTGTATAATGGCAGAAAAAGAGTAAGCCCCCCTAGGAAAACCAGGATATAAATTGGATTGGAAAGGGTTAAGCACCCAACAGTCTTCCCAGAAATTATCACTCCTGTGCTTTCAAACAGCAGCGATGATCACTCAGTTAATGATGGTGGAGTGCGCTGAAGATCACTTTGCCTCCATTCACAGTAAACAGGTAGTCCTAGATGAACAACTGCCTGTTTACATAGGCAGATTGTCATTTGATTGTCATTGTCATCTGCCTGCAAAAACGGAATGAAAAACAATGAGAGAATGAATTATTGCTCATCATTCAGTTGCTGTCAGTGTTTAAACTGATTATTGCTCAGATTTGCGGAATCCAATGAGAATCTAAAAGATATAATCGTTCAGCGTAGAAGGGCCCTAACTCTGTAATATGTCCTGCAATTTGATCTTTGTGAGATATAGTTTTTTCCTATAAATATTAACATTTTCTATTATTTCTTTTTACTGCAGAACACGCTCCCACATTACAATTAGAGAGCTAGGTTTGACGGAGAGCAACATACAATTATTCTGTCCAGTCAATACATCATTTGTGTCTGGCAGTTGCTACACGATAAATGATAATCAGCATACGATTCCCGCATGATTTATTCAAGGTCTGGGAAATACAGTCGTTCACATGGATGGGATGGAGATCCATAGAGTCACGTATGAGTAGACCTGCAGCTACAACCAAAGACGATTAATTCCAGAGCTAAGCACAGGGTCAGACCGGAGGGCAGGTTAACAGGATATCTGTGATCAAATATAAGAGTCTAGAACGGACTACAATAAGGAACTGTGATAATGGTGACAATGTATAGCCTGAACCGTCCAATCGGACCGGCCACTCAAGAGTAGCACCCAGCCTGAAAAAGGCTGCAGACGAGAAGCCAAGTCCATGTCAAAGACGAATAAGCAATATATATCAGACCAAATGTCCAAAGGCCAAATCAATAGCCCCTGGTTACATCCCTAATTAAAATCTAACATGTGTTCCAATTCATTAAAATGACCGAGGCAATGAGTTAAAAATACAAGCAGCAGCTTGGTAGTAGATTAGGAGGGTTTTTGTACTTCAAACTAATATATATTGTGGATGCTATGTGCCAACAGTTCAAAGTACAACTGTCTAAACTTGCCTATATATCTACAATAGAAAATATTACGGGTCATTGCCGCAGACAATTGATTCTGTCTTATTGGTAAAGCTACGTTCTGCTGTTTGAGCTAAAACCAACAGTAAATACCCCCCCCCCCCCCAATATGTTGTCCAGTGTGCTGGCGTCCTTAGGGGTATGGGGTTGAAAGCTATTGTATTGTTTGGGGGAAGGGCTTTTCCCGTTCTGCTGACCAATGAGGTATACTTATACAGTCACTTAGTTAAGTGATCGGTAGCTATACCAATCACATACCTCTAAGTCCATATATGAGCCCATTTCCCGATGACATGAGTATAATCTAGTCTAATCAGACCACAGCTCCTAAACCTGAGTTCTCTGATGGCACATCACCTGATATGCGTTCACATGTGCATGCGCTGTAAGGCAAAATCTACACTTAGTACCAGAGGCGTAACTTGAAGCTCCTGAGCCCCAATGTAAAATCTGTAACGGGGCCCCCAACTATAATGCTTTATTCATAGTACTGGGCTCCCTATATGGAGAAGAGAGGCCTTATGGACCCCTAAGGCTCCTAGGCCGGGGTGCAACCGCATCCCCTATAGTTACGCCGGTGCTTAAAATCGTTAGTCAGTCGTAATAGGTGTTCTTGTACGCTGTATAGCAAATTCTGTACTAAGAGGATTCTGCTCACTGATAGAGGGTGCATGTTCACTTCTGAGAAATGCCATACTCATATATCGCCAGGCACAGGAGCTGAAATCCAATGGAAACACCTCTTCTGTCCACACTAGATATTTAGATAGATGAATAAGCAACCGGCCACGACCACCAAACCATGAAGTACTTGAGTACTAGGCATGAAATACATGGAAACTGAGAACTAAACTTCTGAGTACAGAACCTCTGAGGACAGGTCCACTGAGCGCAGAACGCTGGCCAGAACACAAGAAGTATAAGTGGCATCTTCTGCACAAAGGAGTCGGTTCAAATACCCTCATAGAGAAAATGGTAGAAAGAAAAATGACCCCAGCGCTCGCTGGAGAAAAATTCCTATATGTATGGAAATAACTAGTTTATTTTGCAACGCGTTTCAGCCACTGCACGTGGCCTTTTTCAAGCCTCATAGAGAAAATGATAGGCTGACTGGGCCGAAAGACAGCCCAACCAGCTTTTAGCTCTGGAGCCTAAGGGAAATGTTAATCCCTTGGTATCCAGCACTAAATGACACTACTCATGGGCCGCTTGTGCATCATGTGGTCTGTGTCGGATGTTATGAATTCACCCTTGGCAAGCACCAGTAACCTGGAAGTAATGGTGCTGTTGACGCCATGACAGTTAGGTACCTACGTGCTTTGTCTATGGACAATTGGATAGAAAAAAAATTACCACTTTACTTATTATTGGCTCAATCGCACAGGCGTATTGTCTCTGTGTGCTACGCATGCATTTGTCATACGTCTTTGCTCTGTATGTTAAATTGCCATAGCCTATAAAAGTGCATATTACATGTGTAATACGCACCAAAGTAGGATACGCTGCATTTTTTTTACACGGGTAAGGCCCACTTCACATGAGCGTATTTGCACACACAAATTTTGCACGCACACTAATTAGTGAATAGCACCCATTGATTTCAATGGGTTTGTTCACATGAGCTTATTTGGTCACACAAATAAAAAATGCACAGTATGCTCTAATATACGTGTGCACCAAAGTCCCCATAGAAGTCAACGGGGATGTGCAAATGTGTGCGCAATATACTAGGAGATGCATGATATGTTGTATAATTGTGCAGGAAATGAACTCATCATGAACTCATTAGTATAATTAGCCATTTCAATGGCTGGGAGCATCTGTCTATATTTTTTGCGCACATGCCTTACATGCAAAAACCAACAAAATAAACGGCAATGTTTGTTCAGCGAATACATGGCGCTCATGCACAAGTAAATACGCCAGCCAAACACATGCAGGAAAAGAATACAACTGTGAATGCCCCCCCCCCAAAAAAAATGAATCGACTTTTAGCCCCACGTATTACGAGCATGAAAATTTTGCACATGATGCGCAGTGACAATACACCCGTGTCAATGAGCCCTTAATCAGATAGCATTCTTGTAGGTGGACTACAAGTCGTCTGAAGCAGTTATACAATCAGTGAACTAAGTATAAGGAAGGTTTCAGATAACCATAGGCGCTACTATGCTCACCGGTATGGAGCGTAGTTGCACCTAAACGAGGTTTTTCACCGGCCATTCAAACATTGCGCCATAGCGCAGGAGTTTGAAAAAATAGCGGGAAGATAGGTGCTGCCCAATCGTCCCCGCATGTAGTTAATACTACGTGTGGGCAAGATAGAGCAAATCCTATATTTTTTTCGCCTATATTATTAACAAGCGAGAAAAGAGCTAGTGAAAACAAAGCCACTGAAATCCATTGAAATCAGAGGTTTCATTTTGTCCTGTTATGTGGCCCTGATTATTACATTCGCCTGAAACTGCCCCCCCCCCCAAAAAAAAAAAACAAAGCCAGGATCAGTATAATGAAGAAAATAGTTGCAGGTCACAATTCACACGGTTCCTATAGTGTCGCTAGAAGGGGATCCAAGACCCGCTGTGCTCCGCCAGTTATTTTATAGGACACAACAGATGACAATTAGAGAGCGAGCGTACTCACTAAGGCAAACTACTCGAGCGAGTATTGCCTTATGCGAGTACCTGCCTGCTCGTCTCAAAAGATTTGGATGTCGGCGGGGGAGAGCGGTGAGTTGCAGGAGTGAGCAGGGGGAAGCAGGGGGGAGAGAGTGAGAGAGAGATCTCCCCCCCCCCCCCCCCCCGTTCCTCCCCGCTCTCCCCTGCCACTCCCCGCCCCCCACCAGCACCCGAATCTTTTGAGATGAGTGGGCAGGTACTCGCATAAGGTACTACTCGCTCAAGTAGTTTGCCTTAGCGAGTACGCTCGCTTATCTCTAATGACAATGTGATGTACTTTGAGGACCAGTCTGCCATCTACAGCCAGATATAGGTGGACAAAAATACATAATCTTGTTGTCCAGTGCAGGAAGATTCCCAATGCCACTGGACACAAAATTATTCCCATAGCAAAAAATAGGATAGATTCTGTCAGACATGTATGAAGAGGGCCTAAACACTATGCCAGCAAATATATGCCTTATACAGGGTGGGCACAGAAAAGTAGCCAGCACCACACTCTTATGGAAGGCAAATGGGAGAGGGAGAAGATGATACAGCTTTCCCCGGATACAGGCTTCTGCAGAGGGAAAGCATGGTCTAATCATGGAGTGTGTCTGTAGTGATGGTGGGATGGGATAGGATACCCAGGGGAGTAAATGTAGAGGAGTTGGAGCAAATGTATGTTCAATGGAAACCCACTGTTTTAGAGAATCATGTCTGCACCAGACCAGGACTGGTTGTAACATTGATGCCTGATGGTAGCACTGTAGGTCACGTAAGCCCATCCCCCTTGAGATTTAGGTAGTAGGGAATTGAGAGTTAACTGCAGCAGGGGGATTTAACCCTCAGCAAACCAATTTACATTCAGGGTTTCCTAGGGGGCTTTCCCTTTCTGCCATTTTACAATGGTGCCATCTGCTGGCTAGAGCCAGTACTGCGGTATGTGACATGCTGGAGAGGCTCCCGACAACAGAGTGGCCAGTAATATACAGTAAGAATACCCTGCTATACGTTTTCCGACGTCAAAACTGTACAGGCTTCAACCAGAATGTTGGAAGATGTCAGACAGTGGATTGGAAAGGGTTAAAGAACTGACCTGGTATTTTAATTGTGAGGGTTTGGCAAAGGTATGTATAAAATGCAGGATAAAACATTCAATTTATAGATGGCGCAGCGCCTAAACCATGTGTATAGGCCCATGGAAAGCAAGTCAAGTCCTCTCTGATTTTTTTTAGACAGCTTTCATAAACGTGTGCCAGGCTAATTTCCCATGCCCACCCTGTAGTTTCTTTCTTTAGTATGGGGTGGCATTCTCATTCTAATCCAGCAACTATTATGTATGAATCAATACATATATCAATAACTATTAATAATGATTATTATTTATGCTCAGGAAAGCTCTAATACTAGTCCTAAGGTGACGCAGTCCATATTTGTTGTCTTTTTAATGATATCTAAAAACAGCATTCACATGTTTTGTATAAGTAAATGGAAAAAATATGAATGCTCACATTATACAGTATTTTAGTTTGATGTATTTATTTGTGGATTTTTTCCTATTTGACTTAAGAAAAAATAACAAACATTTATAAACTGGTGCATTTTTTTTGAATTTTTACTTCTTACAAGACAGTTAGGCCCAGGACATTAATAAAAGGCTGAAAACATAACAGGCCCATGTGCTAAAGCAATGCACATAAACCGCACCAGAACTGAAACACAGAAAGTAAATGAATTGCAATTAATGGATGTTTCTTCCTGCAAAAGCTAAACATAATGCCACCCCATGTGTGGGCCAATCCCTAGAATATCTAAGACTTAACTGTCTAACTGTAAATCTAATAACATGTAATATTGTTATTATTACATCTGTGGGAGATTCACCAGCATTACCTTACAGTAGAGTAATTTACTGCATATTGTGGATATCACTATTTTAAATGTGCCAACACTCTGTATTCCTGTCCTGTCACTGTAGTCTGATATGTTTCATTATTGTACATAGTGAATGAGGATAATAAATTATATCAGCACCTGCATAATGACGGCCCCCATATTTACATAACATTCCTCATGGCACATATTTGAAGTTTGAGGGTTGCTTACAAGCAGCAATAAAATACGCTGATCTATAAAGTGGCTGGAAATGTCTTGTAATGATAGCAAGGGGACTGGGAAATAAAAGAACATGCTGTAATAGATTAATATTGTGTATAATAAAACATCGGATTCATCATTCATACTATGTGGGCTAATAGCAGGTCTTTTTGATTCACTCAATTACAAGCAAATTGACAGCAGACATTTATACCAGCAAGCTTAAAACCCTTCTAATGGAGAGCCTAATGACTAATTGATCAGGTCCCTGAGTGGCCTAGAGGTATGCATGCAATTAGTTTTGGTTTGGTGGAAATTGAGTGCATATAAAGTAAGCCTTTATGGACCTGATTGATGATGTATAGTCATTTTATTTATCTGTGTGGAGACATGGAGAACCACTGTGGTGGACGTTGGACACAAGCTTTATGTTTTCTTCAGATTTGAAAATTTTGGTTATTGGGTTTTATTCTTTAATATGTATGTATTTATTTATCCATCAGTCGATTTTGCTATACATACCAGCTGTGCTAATATACAGAATGTATATTGATAACGATAATATGAAACAATATACTTTAGTGCTTGAATTTGTGTTTTCAGAATCTGTAAATGTATTTGTAAACAAAATACAAGATAGAGATGATAGATAGATAGATAGATAGATAGATAGATAGATAGATAGATAGATAAATAGATATGAGATAGATAGATAGAACGATAGATAGATAGATATGAGATAGATATATAGATAGATAGATAGATAGATAGGAGAACAATAGATAGATAGATAGATAGATAGATAGATAGATAGATAGATAGATAGATAGATAGATAGATATAAGATAGATAGGTAGGTAGATAGATAGATAGATAGATAGATAGATAGATAGATAGATAGATAGATAGATAGATATGAGATAGATAGGTAGGTAGGTAGATAGATAGATAGATAGATAGATAGATAGATAGATAGATAGATATGAGATAGATAGATAGATAGATAGATACATAGATACATAGATATGAGATAGATAGATAGAATCATTCATTGTATGTACATATTAAAATCTATCAGACAGAAATTAAACTATCATAATTAATCCTGTATTTGTTTTACCTAATACATATATAGTGTTATACTATACTTCAGACCTTATCATATGAGATCTAATGCTTATCTAAGATGCTGTAATATACCAACAAACGCTGTTTACTCTGTTAGGATAAAAGAATGTCATATCATAAGAAGTGAAAGTGATTCCTTTAGAACTTCATACATATATACATAATAATAAATGTGCAATTTACATACAGGAAAAACATAGAGAAAGAGAGAAAGAGATATAGAAAGGTGCTTTCTAATATACAATATACTAGCCCAGCTGTATATGTACGTGTAAAGACACATCCTGAGAGAGAAAAGTATTTGCGAACTCCACCAACCCTTTGTAATCTAAAAAGATTTTTAAACGGAGGCAATAATAAGAAATAAGTATTAATGTTTATTGCCTGCTATCATCCTATCAGTTATAAAAAGAGTGAAGTGAAATAGCTGTAATATATATATGCAAACATATGTTGTATTCCATATGCTGTTTTAGTTATGGTCCTATGGTATATCGTACGATATAATAAAATAGGACCGTTAAGTTAAGTTTCTAATACTTATGGAAAATGTCATTAATAAGGACAGAGGGTTGTAGGTAGAACTGGAATCTCCGGTGCTGGCCGCAGGAGGGGACATACATCAGTAGCACCGAACATATATAATTGCACATGCTGCTGTCCTTACCTGTGTGCAGGGCGAGGTCCTGGTGGGCTGGTGGAGCAGCCTTGTGTGTAGTGCTCTCTATTCCCTGCTATTTTATACCTCTACAGCCAATTAATATTGCATCAGGCTTATTTTAAATTTTCGAAAGCCACAATATAAAGTACTGGCATAATGGCATGTATTATTAAAGCGCCGGGGATCGGGCAGGGATGATTGGGCTGATTAAACCCAATATTAATCTAATGATTGCCACCATCCTGCCTGTGGATTTCTCCCAGTCTCTTCTTCTTCATGATGGGAGGTTTGATGTCTGACACTCATTGAAATGCTACGGTGAAATATTCACAAGATGCGGCATTAATTTTTAATCTTAGAGAAGAAGAAGCTTGTGGGATTCATGAATAAAGCGCCGGTTTAGAAGACAGAATCACAAATGAACTTTTGCCATCAGCATCTGATTGTGAATTTGAACCTCTGTTAACTTTACAAGTGGCAGGGAAATGTTTTATTCCAGCTAACAGGTGAAAACTATAAAATACAGCACTCGCCACCTCCCGCTAAATAATGGATCTAGTAAAGGTGTGCATCAGATGCCCAGTGTGTGTATAGTTGTATAGTAGGTATATATAGTGTGTATAGATGTATAGTAGGTATATATAGTGTGTGTTCAGACGTATAGTAAGTATACATAGTGTGTGTGTATAGACGTATATATATACTACGTACATGTAGAGTGTGTATAGATGAAAAAGAGGGAATAGTGTGTGTATAGCTGTATAGTAGGTATATATAGTATGTGTATAGATGTATAGTAGGTATATATAGTGTGTGTTTAGACGTATAGTAGGTATATATAGTGTGTGTATAGATGTATATATACTACGTACATGTAGAGTGTGTATAGATGAAAAGGAGGTATAGTGTGTGTATAGATATATAGCAGGTACATGTATAGTGTGTGTTTACATGCATAGTAGGTACATGTATAATGCGTATTTAGATGTATAGTCGGTATAGTGTGTGTACAGTACATGAAATAGCATGAAAGAGCCGTATAGAAAGACACCTGATGATATCTGTAATACCGTTCAGTCTGTCACAATACTTGACTATCCCCTGGCTATAAACTCACCTAACTTACATATGCAGAATTACAAACATATTTATATTATTCTATAAAAGTCAAGATATTCAGTATGTTCTGACCACCCAAATTATTGTGTACCTTGTACATATAAGACGCCCAATTTTAAACCTTCCTCTGATCAGTAATAATGATTCTAAAAATATTAACAAATTATTATAAATCTTAGGAATCATTTTTATCTTAAAAGTAATCTAAAAAATATCTATTTATCCATCGATATATCTATCATCTCAAATGCAATCTATAAAATACCAAAGCATCTCACTATTTATTTCACATGTAATTATCTCTATATCTATCCTATATGGAATTATCTATCTATATATCTATCTCTATCATTAATCATACTTTTATATGCTTTGTATATCCTTATATTTAACCTTTAATCCATTTGTTCTTCGATCTATCTATCTCTTATATATTATCTATCTATCTATCTATCTATCTATCTTGCATTAATCTATTTATCCATGTATCTATTTTGGTTGTAGCTTAATTCCCAGATTCCATCTACATATTTCAAACAAATCTGTCGACCAAAAGAGTTTCAGCACTGCATTAGCACGAATTCGCATATCACAATTTCCAATAAAAATGTAGGTAGAGTTCAAAAATAAAGTATTTATTGCAGAGGTTGATTTGTGGGAATAAAACACTTTTCCAGGTTGTATTCAAAGAACAAAAAATATTCACACACAAACACATGAACTTCACAAAATACAATGACATAAAATATTAAATGCAGACAAGGGCTGCGGATACAGAAATGAAGAATTTACAAAAGGACCTGATATATCCCGTACTGTGTGTATAATACAGAGAACGAATAATGAGTGTCATCATCATCATCGGCATCAAAGGAGGAGAAGGCAACTGTTGCACATTGACCATCACTAGACTGAGACACCACCACTAGAAAGTTACAGTGTATTATCTCTAACACAGTGTCCCTACAGTTACATCTCCCATTTTACTGTCAGTGACTACATATGGTGTGAAATTAGTAGAAACTAGAACTGAACTGCTCTGCGCTTCTCATTTATTATTTATCACAGTTGTTGCTGCTAGGAAGAAATAAAACTGCTTACAATTCCCTACTTCATTCTGTTTGTGAAAGTTAATCTTGTGGTTGTGAACTTACCAATTGTTGCTAAGATTCTGGAGGGAGGGGGTTAAGGAGACATTAGAGAAGTCTAGAAAACTGTCAAATAATATTGGAGACCTTGGTGGGAGGAATGTGGGCTTATAACAAGCAATTTCATGTAAGGGAAGAAAACGTATTACAAATAAGAGAAGTATCTACCACCAGAACCCTGAAAGAATGAAACAAAATTGCTGCGCCTAGTTGAACCAGGCTCTGGAAGTGCTAGAAGAAGAACCAGGTTCTGCAGGTGCTAGAAGAAGAACCAGGTTCTTGAGGTGCTGGAGTTCTGGCTATAGAACTGATGGAATGGAAAAACAAACGAGTCAATTGATGGCTTCTTGTATATTTACTGCAAGTTCTCAGAAGTACTCAGTAAAGATCCCTGCTCTTTTTGATTATATCTCTAATAAAAGTCAAGGTTCTGTAGACCCAACCAGTTAATGGACCGCAGAATATTTCATCCTTTTCTGTTTTTGTCTTTGATTACAAAACCAGACTCGAACCACGTTCTTTTTAAGGTCCAGTTTCTCAGCAATGGCTGCTATTTTCTCCGATGAAGGTCTGGGCTGGATGGAAAAGTAAGCTTCTAAGGACCTCTTCTCTGGTGCTGCAATAGAGGTGCGTTTGCGCTTTCGCTCACTCCCGTTAAAGAGCTCTGGTTTTGAGTTCTTCTCTCTGTAGGCAGCCTCAGCTTCTTCCAGCCAAGCCTGGAGGACTGGTTTCAGAGCTATCATGTTGTTATGGGACAATGTCAAGGACTCAAACCTGCAGATGGTGCTCTGGCTTAGAGACCCAACACCTGGAATCTTGAGATTGGCCAAAGCTGCTCCAACATCTGCCTGAGTAACTCCAAGTTTTATCCTCCTCTGCTTGAACCTTTCAGCAAAAGCTTCCAGTTCCCTTGGATCTGACTCCACATCGTTGATGCAGGACATCCCATTATGAGCAGAAACTGAGTGAGGGTGACCCATGCCCATGGCTTGATGCAGATGCCCCATGGCACCTAGGTGATGTGGATGGAGTTGTGAGGACATCACTGTGTGGTCAGAGGTCCCCATGCCACTTACAGTCAAGGTAGGTGAGATATGGTCCAGAAGGTCCCCCTCCAAGCATTGATGCACTGAGTGGTGAGGGTGCGTTGTCAGACTAGAGGGGTGAGAGATGGGCACTGTAGAGGAGGTAGAAGTGCATGGGACACTGCTCATGGTATGGTAGGTTATGTCTGGTTTGAAATGATGATTCTTGCCGTGTGAGACAATATCCACAGCCGCCAGAGCTTCAGCACGGGCCAGCAAACTCTCATCAAAGCCTCCAAATATATTGCCCTGGAGCTGCAAGCAAGAATGCACATATTGGTGTCAGTGGGGAATACTGTCAACTCAGGATTAAAAAACATTTTCAAGCACACAGATTCCTCCTCAAAGCCCAGGTCATAAAAATTAATATGAAGGCAGAAGCTTTGCTTGGATAGACATGTGGATCTGAGACAAGAGAGGGGGAGAGGTACTAAGGGAGCAGGAGAGAGGGAGGAAGCTTCAGAGATCTGCAATTGTTCTGATGACATGAAAAAAACATTAAGCAAGAGCCTGTCAGAAAATGTGCCTTAAAGCAGTAAGTAATTGTGGCTGATGCCCATACCTGGGGGGCTGGCAGGCAGACCCTGCGCATAGCTTCTGTGCTGGAGTGCAGGCTGGAGTACTTGGGTTCCTGCAGGATGGGGTGCATGGAGAAGGGCTGCTTACTGTTCATAGCCATCATCCTGGCTCACCTGGCAATAGATCCAGGGCTGTCTCTGTGGCTTGCCACTCTTAAAGTGAGCTATGACAGAGCTGCTGTGCAGCAGAGTCCCTCTCCCTCTCCCCACCTGCTTCTTCACTCATCTTACAGCCTGTATGCCAAGAATAGGTCCAGCCGGAATGCGCCTGCGCCGCTCTGCTGCCACTAACTGCTACAGTAAGTAGTCCGGGAAGGGAAGCAGTCTCTCCACCGGCACACGTGTCACAGGCTGCGAGGAAAAGCCAAGTGCTTCACTAAGTAGGGCAGTGGGACTCACAGAGCCCTCCAGTGTATGGTATGGTAGTGTTGGGATATTAGGAAATCCGTGCCAGTCCCATCAGATGTGCCCAAATGAGTTTTTTTTGTACAGCATAAGTTGTAAACCTATAAAACAAATGTTCCATCACTGGTGGGAAAAGAATGAATAGAGATAGATAGATAGAAAGAAAATATAGATATATAGATGGATAAATATAGATAGCTAAATAGAGATAGATATAAATAGATGGATAGATACATATAGAAATAGAGATAAATATAGCAAGTTAGATAGATAAATATAGATAAATGTGAGATAGATAGATGATAGATAGATAGATAGATAGATACTGATAGATATAGCGATAGCTAGATAAATATAGATAGCTAGATATACTGATAGATAGTTATATGTATATAAAAAGATAGATAGATATTGATACCGTAGGTACAAGTAGATATAGATAGATAAGTAAAGATAGATGCAGATAGGTACATATAGATACAAATAGATACAGATAGATAGATATAGACAGATGTTTGCAGATAGATAGATATAGATAGATACTGATAGAGATAGATACATATAGATAACTTGATATAATGATAGATATAGAAAGCTACATATATACAGATAGATAGATAGATATGAGGTAAAAAATATTAAATAGGTGTTACATAGATATAATGAAAACTATCTGAAATGATAAATGATTGTTGTTGCTGTTATTATTATTCCACTAGTTTTTACTAAATTGTATCAATACTGCAGTCAGTGCTGTAGCTTCACCCTTCCAGAGGAGTATACAAATACCTGTACAGTTCAGCAGTCTCCTGAATTCACAGGCTCTATGTGTACTCTGTCATACAGTGACAGAACTGATTTTTTGGATCAGCACCATGTTTTATATTATGTTTTATAATGGAGCACTGAACGTTCTCCAACTTTGTCATATGATTTATGCTGAAATCCAGGCACTGAATGTTAGTGTGGGCAATGTAAAAAAGTTGGAGGGAGTGCTGCTGTTATGTATGTTACTCATTTATATAGCACATACATATTCCATAGTGCTGTACAGAGATTGTCATCACTTACATCAATTCGTGTCCCCACTGGGGCTCATATTCTAGATTCCAAACTAAGCTGTTAGGCTGTACCTATGGGGGCGGCTGCGATGTGGGTCAGCGATAAACTGTTTACCTTACAATTTCACTGCAATTTTCCTGCATGAATGGTGCATTTTTTTATTTTTTTTATTTTTTTATAAATCAGTTTTTTATTAAAGTTTTGACAATTAAACAGAAATATCAAAAGATACAACATGTATCAAGCATACAAAGGGAAGGAGAGTACAAACATGCCAGTATTAATAATTTCATACTCAACTATTCGTTCTGCAGTTGGCGTTATATGAAACAATATTTGTAACCAAATGGTGCATTTTTTAAAATAAAAACATACACCAGATTTACATAGGTTTTTCATGTGTGTGAAAAAAATCCCATATGGTTCCAATAGTAAAATACATGCAAAATCCATCGCATTCGCATGCGAATCACATGGCATGCGAGACTACTACCTTTTTCTCATGCTCATATAGAAAATAAATGAGCTTCTTACAGTAGAATTGCAGAAAAACATTGCATTTTTTTCAATCCCAGACTGTCAAGAGAAAAATCGATGGATGCTTTTCACGGATGAGTTCTGTCCATCTCACCTTTGGACAGAACTTGTGCAGGAAAATCGCCTGTGTAAGAACACCCTCAGCATGCGGGTTTTTTTTGGAGTGTGGGAGGAAGCAGAGACCCAGAGGAAAGCCATACAAGCTCCATGCAGATATTGCCTTAAGGGCTTAAATAGATGAGCGTGATCCGCCACAATTATGGATGCAGGAAATTCCCATGCGCACAATGCGGAGAATAGAACCTATTATTTTCAATAGGTTCATTCTCTCTTTTTTTTAATTTGTACCCTTTTTTTTCTGCAGGCGCTAAAAAAATAGGACCTGCCCTATCTTGTATGTGTTTGCATACCAGGAAAACCCATAGAGCTCTGCACGTCTGCCTGCGCGGTATGCACAAAACACAGCGCATAGCCGCCATCAACAAGGCTAATTAGCTTTTAAAATCAGGGGGGAGGGTAATTCCCCCGCCTGTGTGAACAAGCAGTGCCTGCGCAAATACGCTGCATATTTGCGCAGGCACGAGCACTAAATGCATTTGTTCACTGTGCATAAAAACTGTGCGGGAGGGAGCGAATTATGTTACACGCTTGTCTGTCAAAGCCCTTAGTCGCATTTTAAACCAGGAACTCCGTGATGCAAGGCAGCAGTGCTAACAACCACATCAAGGCAAACAATTTTCCTACATACATCCACACAGAGGGTATATGAGCGATATGTATGCTGATCTCCGTGCCTACACTGTGCTCATATAGGTCACCATATGGATGGATGTAAGTTACTCAATAGTGCACACTACAGTCCATCATTAGGATTCCCATTTATTGTGCTGTGGTTTTCTACACACATATAATTGGGTTGAAGAATCCTGCCACATAGTACCTTTAATTGGTTGTGTGGTGCCACGGCTTTAGAGCAGCTTCACATGGATGTATGCGCATCCAGATGTGCACTTTTCCCTATGGTTTTGTGCTGTATTTCGGACTTGCTTTTGCATATTGCATGTGCATTTGCACATCCCTCATAGACTTCTATGGGGCCCTTCTTGATGCACAAATAAAGCCTGTTGTATTTTTTCTGAGTGCGACTAATGCACATGCTAAAAAAGGAAATGTGAATGAACCCATTGAAATCAATGGACTCTATTCCCTGCGTATTGCATGCTTGTTCGTTAATAGTACGGGCGACAAAAGATAGGGCTTGCCCTCGCTTTTCCATACATAGTTTTAATTAGCACCTATCGTCCTGCTGCTTTTTCAAACTCCTGCACTATGGTACAGAGTTTAAAAAGCCAGAGAAGGAAAAAAAAAATGATGTGCAACTACGTTCCATAGCAGCGAGCATAGTTGCGCATACGGCTATGTGAAACCCTCCTCAGTATTAGAATCCATATTCAGAGCTGAAACAGATGGGCATATGCACAACTATGCTTGCCACTACGGAGCGTAGTTGCGCATGAACAAGGAAAATATTTTTTCTCTTTTTACCTTTTTAAACTCCACGCTATTGCACGCCACTTCGAGAAAAAAAAGCGGGAATAAAAGTCCTGCCCTATCTTTCTCGCCCGTAGAATTAACTACATGCAGGAAAGATAGGGCAAGTCTTATCTTTTCTTGGGTGGAATATTAACACCCAAAAATACCAATAGGGAAAATGAAACCATTGGCTTTGTTTCATGCCATCATGTGACCAATGGGATCTTTCACACAGCCAAGAAAATGCGCAAGATTTGTGGACTGTGGGACACACAAATCTTGTGTGAATATGAACCTCATTCTATTGAATGGAGTCATATACACAAGCAAAGAATCCTGGTATACTCTAACGTTTTGCGTTCCTTGGAATGCACAGTCCATTGATTTCAATGGGAGCTTTAATGCTGTGTGATGTGCATGCGAGTGCGATGCGAGGTTTCATTTGAAATCAATGGGAAACACTTTAGATCCTCTATCGTGCCTCAAACTCGTGCGAGAGGATTGGAGTTTTGATAGATACGATGCAAGGCATTTCTATCTGTATAGGTAGCCTAATAAAGAACAAAATCACATCACACTTGCATGATACATTTACTTGTGGGTGTGATGTGTGTTTTTTTCGCCTGCCATAGGAAATAATGGGCGATTATTAAGCAAGAATCAGCCAAAAAATACGAGATGAAGGGATCTTTATGTCTTGGATCAGTCCGAGAGAAAAATTGCTCATGTGAATAAAAAGATGGGAAGACATTGGTGTCTTTCACGTACAAGCCTCGTCCATATTGCAGTCTGATGTAATTCACACATGGAAATCCCCCTTGTAAACGTACCCATAGGGTTTATTCAGATGACCATATATCGGCCGGGTATTCACGCCGGCCGATATACCCCGTCCCTCTCTGCAGGGGGAGGAGGCTGGAAGATCCAGGAGCAGTGCTCTGAGCTCCCGCCCCCTCTCTGCCTCCTCTCCACCACCTCTCTGCTTCTCTGCACTATTTGCAATGAGAGGAAGCAGGTTGGGGGCGGGGCTAAGTTCCGGGAATTAGCTCCACCTCCACCCCGCCTCACCTCATTAAAAATAGTGCAGAGGGCCGGAGAGGGGGTGGAGAGGAGGCAGAGAGGGGGTGGGAGCTTAGAGCACTGCTCCTGGCTCTTCCAGCCTCCTCCCCCTGCAGAGAGGGACGCCGTATATCGGCCAGCGTGAATACGTGGCCGATATACGGTCGTCTGAATAAGCCCTTAGGACAGATTTAGATGAATGTGGTTTTGTCCTATGCGGCTGTGATAACCTTATAAGCCTGAGGAAGGACCCTGCGCAAATCTGAAAGCTCGCTATAACATTGTGTATTTTTGTTAACCATTGAAAGGCATCATATCTACAAGATTACTTGATTTCTCTTGCTGAGAACAATGACATTTAAAACGAAGCCACAAATATCAATCGGATTTCAGTGGTTTCGTTTTCACTTGCAGGATTCTCACCCATTAATTGTACGGGTAAGAAAGATTGGACCTGCCATATATTTCCCGCATGTAGTGAATAAGAAGTGCGTGAAAGACCAGGCGGCAGCTGTCTCTCTGCAGTTATTTTCAAACTTCTGCTCTCCAATGCACAGAGCTTGAAATGCCGCTGAAAGGGAGGGGATTTCCCATGTTCAGTCACAACTACGCTCCGTGCCGCTCAGCGCAGTTGCACCCACACTCGTCTGAATAAGCCCTTAGGATGTATTTACACAGGTGAATGAGATATTGGTCCGAGTCTTACCCTTGTAAACCCATGACTTATTTAATGCAATTACAATGTGTTTTGTGAGAAAAACACATAACATCCTGCACTTTCAATCTTCACATGTATGAAAGTTGCATGTTGCTGCAATAGTAAAAATAGAAAATCACAGTGCATTTACATGCGGGTGCGATGCGATTTTTTTTTTTGCTTCCATAGGCTTTTTTTTTTAGGTTCAAATAGATTTTATTAAATATTTTTCAAAATAAGTATACTTTGTCATAAATATAAATGCAAAAGGGTTTTCGGGGGGGGGATGAGGGTGGATCAGGGGTAATGGGGGGGAAAGGGTAGTCGTGACTTTTATTGTCCAATAATAGTGGGTGAGTAAGGCGATGGGATTGTCCTTTGAGTCAGTTTCACTTGTTCCGTAGCTCGACCAATTAACTGTCTTGAGCTAGATCCGAACCTTAGACTTGCAGGGGTCGCTATCTGTATGGGGACCTTGTTTTTGTCTTTTCCCGCAGGTTGCTATTGAGGAGACTCCTTGCAATGGGATGGGTTGGTCCTATCTATGTATCTAATTAACCCTTTATTGTCTGCTCTTAGTTACTTCGTCTCTCTCTGTTTTCTTAGAGCATTTCTTCCCAGGTTTTCTTCGCATGTTCCTAGTCTTTCCATCTGCTCTGGTTTTGGGGCTAGACTCAGAGCATATAAGCGTGTGAACATGTAGCAGGCCCACCAATTTCTTCGTATTCCTGTGGGGTGTTGTAACTGGGATTAGACACAAGAGGAAGACACATAAGGGGGTGGGGGGGGGGGGGTCAAAGGCTCATGCGTGAGTCAGTTCTCTTAAGTATTCTCATCTAAGGCTCTCGACTCTGTTTTTTAGAGGGTCCCTGTTTCCAGCCACTTTACAAATGAGTCTGAGAACCTGAATGTTATCCATGTCTGCCATGTGTGGTGGTATTCCTCCCAAGTTTTCGGCTCGTCCGCTCCCAATTCCTCGAAATGCATTAATGTGTGGATCTCTTCCACCCACATTATCCGGGTTGGAGCGACATTAGATCTCCACAATCTCGGGATAATCCTCCTTACTGCAATGATAAAGAATCGGAGGAGGCCCCTCTTAATTTTGCTTATTGGTCCTGGTAGCATAGAGAGTAGAGCCAGTTCCGGGGTAGGGGACACCTCCCCATGGCAGACATGATTGTATAGTTCTATCACTTCTTTCCACAGGTTTGACACCTGAGAACATTCCCACCAGATATGTAGCATAGTGCCTCTGCTGTTGTTACATCTCCAACAGGCGGGAGAGATCTGGGGAAACATCCTCTGGAGTCGATCTGGGGGTTCTGTACCACCTTGATAATATTCTAAAATTCAGATCCTGGACTTTACCCGCCGAGGAGAGCTTATGGGTCAAGAGCCATGTTTTGTTCCAGCTTTCTGAAGGGAAGCTTTTTCCCAGTTCCCTCTCTCATGCCCCTACGTAGTCAGGTTCTTTGCCCTCCGGAGTCTGGAGATCATATGTTTAAGTTTTGCAGTAGAGAGGAACATTCTTTCAAATTCTGTTAAGGGCTTTGCCTTTAACTCATTCACTCGTGGCATCAATTTGTTTACAAAACTCCTCAGCTGGAGATATTGCATCCACATCCCTGGCTTAGTCTCGCTGTCTCCCAGGATCTCCTGCATCGACTTCAGTCCCGAGTCTGACATCACATCTCCCACCCTTGGGATTGGGTTGTTTGATAATGTCAGGATGTGGGAGCCCCTGAAAGTGGCCTCTAATTGAGGGTTAAAGATTAGGGATGTGAGTGGGCCTGGTATTCCCGCAAGGCCTTTTGATGCTGCGAACCCTGTCCAATTCTCGAGAAGCTGAACACAGAATGGGGACAGGATAGGTAGAGTTTTGATCAATTTAGAGGGAATCCAGGAAGCTGCCTGTAGATATCCCTCCACCCCTTCGTGCTCCGCCTCTACCCACAATTTTGTAGATTTATGTTTTAGTATGTCTATTATGCAGTTGGAGATGCTGGCCCTATAGTAGAGTGTGAAGTCTGGGAGGCCAAGACCGCCTATTTCTTTTTTTCTTGTTAAGAGTGTGAAGCGCATGCGGGGTTTACGCCCTCTCCATACAAACATTGTTATTAAGGCTCTCAATTTCTTCAAGTATGTTCTTGGGAGTTTGATCGGTATAGTCTGGCATATATAAAGGAATTTTGGGAGTATGTCCATCTTGATCACATTGACCCTTCCACTCCATGTAAGGAACAGGGGCCCCCATTTACTTAGGTCTCTCTCTATTCCCTCCACAAATGGAAGGTAGTTAAGTCTAAATGCCTCTGAGACATCTCCTGGGAGTTGAATACCTAAATATTTTATGCAGGTTTTGCGCCAGTGAAAGGGGAATGATTTTTCTAGGTGAGACACCTCCGTCTGTGGGAGTGTAATGTTCAGAAGCTCAGATTTTTGGGTGTTGACTTTGTAATTGTTGACCCTGTTGAATCTTTTAAACTCTTCGAGGAGGACCGGCATGCCAACACGTGGTTTAGACATGTATAGGAGCAGGTCATCCGCGAAGAGGGCCATTTTATGTTCTATGTTTCCTATTTGAATTCCTTTAATGGACCTATTATTGCGGATGGAGTTGGCCAGTGACTCCATGGTCAGGACATATAGGAATGGTGAGAGCGGGCAGCCCTGTCTGGTTCCATTTCCAACTCTAAAGGTCCCCGACAGCGCCCCGTTTACCCTGACTCTGGCTGTGGGGCTATGGTATAGTGCCACTATCCACTGTTTCATCCGTTCTCCCAATCCTATGCTGTCCAATGTGGCAGAGAGGAAGGGCCAACTTACTCGATCAAAGGCCTTTTCGGCATCGATTGCCAGTAGGCATAGGGGGGTTCCATGTCGTTTGGCTCTATCGATTGGAGATAACGTCTTTATGGTGTTGTCCCTAGCCTCTCTGCCTGGGACAAAGCCTACCTGCTCTCTATGAACAATTTTTGGTATAATGTTCTGGAATCTGTTAGCTATGAGTTTGGCAAACAGTTTAACGTCCAAGTTAATTAATGAGATGGGTCTAAAGTTTCCGTAGAGTGTAGAGTCTTTGCCTGGTTTGGGGATGACCATTATATGTGTTTGTAGTGCCTGTTGGGGAAAGGGCTGTCCCTTGCTGATTGCGTTGAATGCTTCTAGTGCCAGGGGGGATAGTTCTTTCTGGAATATTTTGTAGAACCTGGCCGTGAACCCATCTGGCCCTGGGCTCTTGCCTATTTTCAGGTTTTGGATTATTTCTGTCAGTTCCTGGGTGGTAAAGTCCAGCTCCAGGTCCTCTTTCTCGATATTTGACATTTTTCCTGGGGCGTTGGCCGCAAGGTATGACTCTAACTCTGGGTTTCTGGTTGTCCCCATTACTTGTGTTTCAGGTTCGATATTATGTAGTTTGCTATAGAAGGTCCTAAATTCTTCTAGGATGTCTTCTGTCTTATGGATCAAGTGTCCTTGACGTGATTGTATTTTAGGGACATAGGTTAATGGCGTTTTAGGATGTAGGGTTCTAGCTAGCTTTCTGACGCATTTATCACCATAATCAAATTATCCTCTTCTTAATTTGTCTCTGTATATTAGGGATCTCTGATCTAGGATGTTTAGGATTTGCTGTCTAAGGGACGAGATTTGGGCTTTTAGTGTGTCTGATTGTTGGCATTTGTTAGTTGTCTCTTTGGTGTTTAATTTTGTCAGGAGGGTGATTAAGGTGGCTGATCTTTCTTTTTTGAGGCGTGCACCATGGGAGATCAAGATTCCCCTTAAAACACATTTTAGAGCCTCCCATTTCATGGGGGATGGGGTGGTGTCGTCACGATGTACCTCTACAAAGTCCTGGATTTTGTTCTTGATGTCTGCAATGCAGACAGTGTCTCTGAGAAGATTATCATTTTACCTCCAAGTGTGGCTCTTCCAGGCAATTTTTCCTAGGGCCAGTTCTCCAAACACAGGGGAGTGGTCTGACCACAGGAAGTTCCCATGTGAGCAGCTGGGAGAACTGTCCAGGAGACCGTGGGAGACCATGATAAGATCTATTCTGCTGTAGGAGTTATGTGACGCCGAGTGAAAGGAATAGTCCTTGACACCCGGATGAAGTATTCGCCATAGATCTACCAGGTGTAGTGCATCTAGTGTTTTTCTGAGGGCCCGTAGTGCTGCTTGGGAGACAGAGGACTTACCCGACGACATGTCAAGGGTGGGATCCAGCACCAGGTTAAAGTCTCCTCCCAAAATGATCTTTGAGCAGGCTTTTTTTTTTTTAAACAGAATTGCTCCAAAACAAGACATGGAAAGAAAAATAATCTGTGTAAATATAGCCATTTAAAGTAATAGGTCCTTTTCATGTGTGATTTCTCGCAATGCGCAGAAATCGCACGTATATATCTCCAGTGTAAATACACCCTGAGAATAAAAAGCAATGTGTTTAACTCAGACTAGTACAAGTTCAACAATAACATGCAGCTATTTCAGTACTGTAAAGACACGTAGGAGCACAAATACTGGGTCTGAAAATAATGCTGCTGACGTAAACGTACCACACCTTCCGGTCTGCTGAAATGTTCAACATTGGGTGGGAAACTTATTTCTGCTCCTCACTGCCTAATGATATATTTATCTTTATTAATTCAGATGAAATACAGATCATTTTAGACCATTCAGACGATATTCAATGCTCCTCCCTAAACGCCTGCTTAGTGTAGTACTTTTATTTCGGTTTTGAACAGGAATTTGGGGAGAGGAATAGAATTCTTGATTAAGATTGCTTTGATCCTCTTTAATTTTACAAAATAAATGTGAAAAGCCTGGAGACAAATCATGTAAGTTGTAATTGACTTATACACTAAACCTTCTGTAGAAACCGGGAATGTACAAACTGCACAACGCAAAAGCAAAAAACTGATTTTATAGAAGAGCTGAGGCCAAGGCTTAAAGGAGATGTCCCGCGCCGAAACGGGTTTTTTTTTTTTTAACCCCCCCCCCCGTTCGGCGCGAGACAACCCCGATGCAGGGGTTAAAAAAACCACCCGCACAGCGCTTACCTGAATCCCGGCGGTCCGGTGACTTCAATACTTACCGCTGAAGATGGCCGCCGGGATCTTCTACCTTCGTGGACCGCAGCTCTTCTGTGCGGTCCACTGCCGATTCCAGCCTCCTGATTGGCTGGAATCGGCACGTGACGGGGCGGAGCTACACGGAGCCGCTCTTTGGCACGAGCGGCTCCATAGAAGAAAGCTGAAGACCCGGACTGCGCAAGCGCGGCTAATTTGGCCATCGGAGGCCAAAAATTAGTCGGCTCCATGGAGACGAGGACGCCAGCAACGGAGCAGGTAAGTATAAAACTTTTTATAACTTCTGTATGGCTCATAATTAATGCACGATGTACATTACAAAGTGCATTATTATGGCCATACAGAAGTGTATAGACCCACTTGCTGCCTCGGGACATCTCCTTTAATTTCAGCACCATGGATAGTGTCAGTAATACATGCCGGAAACATAGAGACAGGCAGTGTTGTACACTGACACATCAACTGTAAGCAAAACCACGGGCAATTAATAAAAGTAAGGAGTCGTTTCTCAATTCACTTCCAGTTTCAGTTACAAATTTTCCAGTTTTTCAAAACAGTAAAGTATTTGTGATTTCTAGCCAATTTGTGCAGAAAAAGCAGGATGGAGGTTCCAGACCTGGATGCGTGTCGCAAGCACACTAGAAAAAGTGCAACACAACCACAACATGGATAAGATTGTGTGAATGATATTTGTACTCTGCTTGTTGTATGGGTTAAAAAACAGCTTATACAAAATCTATACATTATGTATATATAGGGTATAGTCAGAATGAATAGGAAGGCATGGATACATACACTATGTATGGCGGACGTGCCGTGTAAGATGCAGAAATCCGCTTTCCACGTCTCTCTAAGTCCCATGGGAGCGCTGCTTTGACTCAAGTAAGGAAAGCATACATGAAGTAGCCTCCTTTTTCTATGATACATGCATGGAGATGTTCTACAGAGCCGCCCAGAGCTAACACTATCACTGCACAACCGTGTTAGTAAATGGTGAAGCACCGATTCAGTGCAGATGTAGTATAACTTACCAGTGAGAACATGAGCCAATCAAAAGACAACGCAGATTTCAGCATAAATGCGCGAGTTGGAATTTGAGGCAAACGGCATAACACAGAATTGAAATCTATGTTCTGGGCCATGCAATATATCATTGTACGATGCAGGTATGCCCTTCTATTCAAGTACACTACTGTTATTTCAATATAGGACACCAGTACTGAGATATAGCGCTGGATCAGTCTTTTTGACTACGCCCTGTATATTTAAGTCTCCCTTATATGGAAACCACCAAAGCTGCATCGCTGGATTGTGGGGGCTAAGGACAGATAAGTACAACTCCTTTTCTTATTTTAGCACAGCTGGAGCAATAGAGCAAAGGTTGCCTGGTAACCGGACAACCCCTTTATCTTTTTGTTGTGCACTTTTCATCTATACATCACAAAATGTAGCAAACTTATTAAACATCATGCAACAGTTTGTTATTTTGTTTTGTATTTTGTGCTGGAAATGGGCAAAAGAGCATGTGGGGGAAAAAAAACAGCTTCAATCTTGCCACTTATAAGGAATATGCCCACAAAACATATGTCAGCTCAGAACTGGAGTAGGTTGGCACATAAGAAATGCAAAGCAGAAACCAGCTCCTCTGCAGACTCTCCCATGCATGGACTGGCTGGAAACCACAACTGATGCACAGGAAAATGGAGAAAGTCCAGCATCAGGTTAAAAGCTTCCAGTCTTTGTTAAGCGATCCAGGCAGACATAAAGGAACAAAGGACATGTGCCGTCTTATGTGTTTCAGGCAAGCATGTCGCCCCAATCATAGGTTTGCACATACACTCAGTTAAAAAAATCCCAATTGACCAATGTGTTTGAAAAATGTACTCTGACTAAACCACACATGCCCCTTTCCCAAAAATAATAAACCTACTGTATAACAAATCCCGCACAAACTTGAAGAACAATAAAAAAGATGCAAATTCCACCCAAAAATAGGTGCTAATCAAATTATAAATTAGCCGCATAATCTCTTGCAGAAGTAAAAAAATAAGTGCTTTATTAAGTTGTTATGTAAACCTGAGCACAAGATATTCACACAGCTGCACAGATTCATTCAATAACTTTATATTACAGTTAGCAACAATGTTACATGTGTATCTGATTAAAACAAATAACTCTAGTATTGGTAGCATTGTGTGTTGTTTAATACAGCAGAGTGTGACTTTCAGTGCGCTCGTAGTTTCACATAGCCTGAATTCCACATGGCTATGGCTAACATTGAATCTTTGTAGTTCCATACAATTGAAAAAAGTTTAGTACTGTGTTACCCAGTAGAGCAAAATGTGATTGTTCCCAGCAAGAGAAACCAAGTAATCTTGTAGATGTGAAACCTTTTAGTGGCTAACAAAAATACATGATGTTATGGCGAGCTTTCCAACCTCTCAGAATTCTTTCTCAGGCATTGAAGTTACACATGGTTGTGGTTACGACCCCCTGTGTCGCTAAAACTCTGTGCATTTGTGTGGTTGTGTCATCCTTTTACATCTTCCTGATAAGGCTCTTTAAGTCAGGAACTTCCATTGCAGATTCCACTATATTTTATGGAAAAAATAGTGCTGCATTATAAGTCAATGAAGTCTAGTGGATGCTGTTGGTATCTATAGTACAATGCATCTACCAGAGCACTGTGGCTTCCAGTATGTATAGTATGTTGGCCACCGATAGATAGATAGATAGATAGATAGATAGATAGATAGATAGATATGAGATAGATAGATAGATAGATATGAGATAGATAGATAGTAGATAGATAGATAGATAGATAGATAGATAGATAGATAGATAGATAGATAGATATGAGATAGATAGATAGATAGATATGAGATAGATAGATAGTAGATAGATAGATAGATAGATAGATAGATAGATAGATAGATAGATAGATAGATAGATATGAGATAGATAGATAGATAGATATGAGATAGATAGATAGTAGATAGATAGATAGATAGATAGATAGATAGATAGATAGATAGATATGAGATAGATAGATAGATAGATATGAGATAGATAGATAGTAGATAGATAGATAGATAGATAGATAGATAGATAGATAGATAGATAGATAGATAGATAGATAGGAGATAGATAGATAGATAGGAGATAGATAGATAGATAGATAGATATTAGATAGATATGAGATAGATAGATAGATAGATAGATATGAGAGAGATAGATAGATAGATAGATAGATAGATAGATAGGAGATAGATAGATAGATAGATAGATAGATAGATAGATAGATAGATAGGAGATAGATAGATAGATAGATAGATAGATAGATAGATAGATAGATAGATAGATAGATAGATAGATAGATATTAGATAGATATGAGATAGATAGATAGATAGATAGATAGATAGATATGAGATAGATAGATAGATAGATATGAGATTGATATTAGATGGATATGAGAGATAATTAGATAGCTATGAGAGATAGGTAGATATAGATAAATAACCATACTCTATGACCCTGTTTACTATGGAACAATTTTTTCCATGGTCGTATGTATTGTGGGACACTTTGGCGGCACTATTTATGTAACTGTATTACTGTGCGGCACTATCCATATGACAATTTTCACTGGGGAACATTATCTTCGGGCTGGATAATGCCTCCATGATGTTTAGGACCAGATGGAGAAGAAGTAAAAAAGCAAATTGCTACCATCCGAAATGTCAGCTGTAAGTCATTGGATTTAATTGTTGCTTATTCTGCCCTTGAATCCAGCTGATTGGTCTTCATTATATTTGTGTGGTATGCAGCCCTGCAGATTGGTTGTCTGACGGCTATATGGTCACTGTATCAGAGTGTTCTTCTGTTACAGTATGATGGAGAGCATTTTTCATTCTGTCAATCTTTGGTGATCTCATTTGGTGACTACATAGCATTATTATTCAGTCACTATATGGTGCTATTGTTCAGTCACTATGTGGTGGTAATATATTGCGATTTTACAGTTGTTTTATACTATCCTTCTATGTATTTATTAGTGGTATGCTATTACAGGATATTGAATGTAGATTTATTTTCATGATGGGTCAATTATTTAGTGCACAGCTTAGGAGGAATACTACCCACAGTACAGAATGGCAAGACTTACTTGGTGTTGTTCACCTCGGTTCTTCTAAGGCCTCGTTTACATGAGCGTGTGTTTTGCGTGCGCATAATGCATGCTTTTAAAAGAACTAATGGGTTCTTAAAGAAGCGTTCATATGCGCGAAATTAGCAGTGCAAAATAGCACGCACCTAAAAAAAAAAGGTCATCGGCGCACTGGCAGGAGTTTCCATTGACTCCTATGGGAGCAGGAGTTAATGTAAGCTTCTGCACTGGGAATAGATACCCGCTGCTTACAGAAGGACATTTAAATGTTGCTTCTGGCCAGAAGCATCTTTTAAATGTCCTGCAATTAACTCCTTAGTCCCCGCAGGGATGATAGGACTCCCGGAGGGTTCTGTTAATTCCCGCAGGGAGTCCCCTTATCACTGCACACTGTGACAGCACTGTCACAGTGTTCAGTGATGATGGAACTCCCCGCAGGATTGAAAGAATCCCCTGCCACAGCAATGACAGCTGTGGTAGAGGACCACAATGCTATCCCATTGTTTTCAATGGGGCCAGAGCTGCTGCCTCCCCATTAAAAGCATTGGGATGAAGGCAACCCCTGCAGCGATGATTGTCGTGAGGGGGTGGGGGGGCTTAAAAATATACGCCCCACCCCGAAAATCATCCCTAGCTGCAGAAAAACAAAAAATCCTAACTCACCTAGAAGCGCTGTGAGCAATCAGAGGCAGCACTCAGCTGTCATTAAATGAATGGCTGAGCGCTGCCTCTGATTGGTCACTGAGCTCAGCCAATCAGAGGCAGCACTTACAGGAGGCCCACACAGTGCTTCTAGATGAGTCTGATGGTCTTCTAGGTGCTGACCACCATCAGTAGCATGCTCTATAAATTTGAGAAATGCAAAGGCATTTAATTACTTTCCTTGTTTTAGCCCCCATATTTCTTTGCAAAAACTCCAGGGCAATGTAGTATGACATGCAAACCATTTAAATGAATCACCAACCAAGTAATATATATGGATGGGCCAGGTTCTCCGCTCTGGATGATCCAGAAAACCGAGTAGTAGACTTTCCTCTATAATATCCCTATATATTAATAAGGGCTCCTTCAGACAACCGTGTAAAACCTACTGATTTCAATGGGTTCGTTCTCATGAATGTGTTTTGCATGTGCATTTCGCACAAGCAGAAAAAAGTAGGACCAGTGCAAAAACACAAGGGAAAGCATGAATCACTGAGCAAAATGTGGGGACAAGAAAACACCTGGACCTCATTAGGCTAATTAGGCTTTTAATCCATGGAAAGGAGTGTAACGCATGTTTTTAATACATAGACACTGGCAGGTACAAATCCCTAATGTGAAGTCCCTGTGGACCCACAGCATGGGTGGCTCCCTGGAACCCATCGGCAGTACATAAATGTATCCCATTGCAGTGCCCTGCTCAGCAGAGCTAACGTCACATACAATACAGGTGTGCTTCGGCCTACAGTGCATGCCCCAGTCAGAGTGGTAATATGTTCCTTAACAGTAACCGCGTTGGTGGGAATGTGGTGGCGACTGTGGACCTAGTAGCGCGGTTTTGTGAACTGGTCATGCATGCGCAAAAAGTACAGTACTATGCGCAGACGTGCAGAAATGTACCTCATCCAACCTTGTTCATGCACAAATATGCCATGCTGCTCATGTGTGAAGCTGCCCTAAGGGCTTAAACATCTGGACATGGTTTAGTTCTGTTACGTGGCCATGAAAATCACTACCATATAACGGGATGAAAAGAAACGAACGATATAAATGATTTCATTTTCTCTAGTCATAAGGCCGGTTGTACACGGGTTGGTCAGATTCCACAAGCAGAATCTCACAGCGGCATCCAACCCTGTGCTCAGCTGGCAACTGCACGTACCTGCTTTTTCTTTTTGCTGGCTGTACTGCAGATGGTCCATACACCTATCTTTTGGCTAGAGAGGAATTACTATGAGAACCCCCTCTAGCCCCGCCCCCTCTCTAGCCCTACACTGTCTCACTCCGCTCTTGAGGGAAGCCCTGAGGGAGCCCCGCACCCTAGGTCTCCAAATATGGGAAGATCTCTAGGTGATCCACAGTAGCTCCGCCTCCCCCTCTCAGCTCACAATGGGGGATTCCTTCAGCCCCGCAAGGATGCAAGGCTGTTTCCATGTGAAATCGCCTCTCATCCAGGGGTTCAGAGAAGGATTGCGAGGGCGATATTAGGCTGTGAATCACAGCCCAATATCACTCTCGCCAGTGTGCCCTTATGGTGGCTTGACAGAACATATTTTTGTAAACACACTTGGGTTTTTTAATGCAGTTTTTCAAGGCAAAGGCAGACGTGGATCCAGCAGGGAAGAGAAGTAGAAGACCTTCCTTTGTGGTTCTGATTATTTTAGAACCAACTTCGGGCTTTGGCTCAAAAAATTGCATCAAAAACTGCAAGTGCATTGTCCAAAAAATCCTGTATGTGAAGCCCCTTTTAAACTTGCCTGTAACTGAAAACAAAACTTTGATCTGACATCTTGAAAAACAGACCTGTAATTCCTCTTCTACCAAACTTAATTGTTGAAACTGATTTGGATTCGGGAAGGAAGCCCTTGGATTCTGCAAAACGTGATTAGTCCATCAAAATACTAGAAGTAGAATTGTGGATAATCATTCCAGATAATGGCTCAAAATTCAAAATTCCATCGGTAGTGTTAATATCACTCTTCCTGACACTTGGTCTTGCACACAATGACCTGAAGTTTGAATTTAGCTGCTCAGTTGTGGAAATGCAATCTAATATTTGGGTTGGGATTGATTCAAGAAGCAGTATGGATCCTAGTAGTTAGATGAATGATTTTGTTGTAAATCACTAGAACCTCCTGTTCTAACCTCTGTGGTCTACTGCTTCCTGTTATCAAACTGGACATAGATCTGTTATCAAACTGGAAGATCTGCACTATGCTAATGTTAATCAGAACTGACTCCAAGTTTACATGGGACCATCATCACAATTCACAGCTCAATATCAGCTGTACATTGTAAGGAAAGGAGACAGCCCTAGGGTATACCCGGCTAAACAAACAATTACCAAGAAAATTGCCAGAGGCAAGAGAATAGCCTAATGGTTATACCCTCCCAAACACAAAATAATAAATTGTATACTTAAGTAACATATATGCACTCAAAAAAGGACAAAGACACTTTAAAATAAAGGAGTAGGTGGCTGAACTAGATCTGGAGTATGTTCATAGAAGAACTAAGTGTGTGTTAGCTAGGCAAGCTGATAGGGTATGATGCAAGAGTGTTAATAGAGATAATATGCAAGCAGCCTGATTATGGCTGGGTTCACACAGGGCGTATTCCCGGCGGAAATCTCGTGGTTTGGCCGCTGCGCAAAACAGCGAGATTTTTGCTGGGAAAGCGCTTCTCCAAAACCCGCGGCACTTAGCCATGGGTTTTGAAGCAGCTTGGCCGCGCACTTTTCCACTGTGGCTGGTGCTCCCATAGATGAGAGCGCGGCCACAGCGGCAAAAAAAAAGGAATGGACATGCTGCGGGCGGCGAATCCACGCCACAACGCTGGCTTCTGCCGACTTTTACCGCAATGGATTCGCCATCCCGTGTGGACGAGATTTCTGAGAAATCTCGTCAAACATGGCTGGCTAATCCTGGGATTAGCGGCCACAGGCGGATTTGCTGCGTCAAAATTCCGGACGCAATTTCCGTGGCAAATCCGCCATGTGTGAACCCAGCCTATAAATTTCTTAGGTAATCTGAAAGGACAGTCATTTATATCCACTATTATATTCACACAGCATGCTGTCCTGAGGAAAACAATATACCTGCAGGCAGCCTGTACTGGGATGCACAGGGTGTTAGTTGATAGAGGTGCTATAAGAAGCAACCAAAATATAAGATTCAGTCCATTGCTATGCTAATTATGTCTTAATCACAGTTGTAACATAGGCTGGAAATATCAGAGAGATATCTGTATATTCATATAGCATATGAGCTACTGTGCTAGTATACTGTGCTGCTGTGTTATCTAGTACACTGCCATGCTGATTGTGCATTGAACACAGTTGTGATAGAGATTTGCAATGTCAAAGTGCTCTCTAGTATACACACACAGCATGGAGTGTTTTGGGAAATGGTGTGACTTTTGGCAGTCAGAGAAGGGACGAGCTGCCAGGCATCATTTGCCCAACAGCTCATCCGATGTAAATGGACCTTTAGTTATGAGCGATGCAGACATTGCTGAATCTTTTAATTTAGAAATGTGTTGAATCCATTTAATTAATAGGGCAGCCCTTAACAAAACAGAAGTACTGGCACCTGGTGTGATAAAGTCAGATACAGCAGTATATTGCATAGTGACTTGTATAGTTGCAAGAATAAGTAAGTGAACCATTTGGAATTACCTGGATTTCAGCAATAAACACTAATTAAATGTGTTCTGACTCTTATCTGAGTCGCAATTATAGACAAACACAATTTAAGTATAATCAATGCAATCATTTTCCCAATAACTAAATATGAATGTGAAAGCTGGACACTCAAGAAAGTAGACAAAAGAAGTCTCAAGGCCTTTGAGCTGTGGTGCTGGTGGCATATTCTGCGCATACAATGGACCAAGATGGTCACAAATAAGGTGATCCTAGACCGTGTCAGACCAAACGTATCACTAGAAAGCAAAATCACCAAACAACAGCTTTCATACTTTGGTCATGTCATACGAGCCAATTCTCTTGAAACAACACTAATGCTCAGCACAGTCAGTGGGTCCAAAAGAAGTGGATGTCAAAGAACATATTGCTAAAAGACAATCAAGGTTGACATGAACATGACTGTGGAAAATCTGAAGGAAGTAGCAAAAGACAGGGAAGCATGGCGTATGCTGATCCACAAGGTGACCGAAGGTTGGCAACGACTGAATGGATAAATGATCATCAACAACACACAAACAGTTGTACTGTTCATGCCTTTTATTGAGTAGACTAAATAAACATCTGCAGTGCAGGGAGAAAATGTGAATTAACCCCTGTAATAATAACTTCTCCAAGAGCTAACTGGCCAAAGGTGTTTCAATTAGATTAGATTGGAAGTATGGGTTTCACAGGTGCTTTGCCTATTAAATAAAGATACATAAAGCCTGGTTACTGTCAAACCTGTTCTACTCAAAAAGGATTCGTTAGTATGAACTATGCCTCAATGCAGATAAGGCTCAAAAGACCACAGAATATGTGTTATAGAGATGCATAAAGTTGGAATAGCTATACAAAAGCACTGCTAAAGACCTGGGTGTACAGTAGTCAGGTCTCTTGGAAAAGTCATTAACACAGCGGTTCACTTACCTTTTCTCTCTACACTATTGATGCTTACTCAATGTGCTCAATAAGGGACATGAATGGTACATCTGTTTGTTTGTTGTTAGTTAAGGTGTTTCTATCTATAATTGTGACTTTTAGATAACAAATCACATGTTCTAAGTAATCAATGCAGAAATCCAGATAATTCCAAATAGTTCACTTTTTCTTACAACTAGCATAAGACCAGTGCACAAGGAGTCCAACACAAATCACCACCTCTTCTTACTGAACATAAATAACACTAAATGGCTTCGCTCTTTATTGTATTCAGTTGTCAATAGTAATACACTATAAGTAGTTTTCACCGACTTTTCAATTCTCTTCCCAATATAAATACACTTAATATAATCTTAAATTGAGCTCCTAAGTTTCAAACCACTAAGTAATCGGAAATAATAAATGTGTATTGATCCTGACAGTGGAGGAAGGTAATGATTCAGTGCAAAGAGACTGTATCTCGTTTTTGCTTTGGCTTAATGTTTTTTTTTTAACTTTAAAGTGTAGTACTAGTGATTCTAAGCCAAGTACCCCTTCTCGAATAAATTGCATCAAAGTACCCCCATAGCCATGATCATGCACTGGACAGTAAAAGCACAATATGAGGATAATTCAAGTACCCCCTAGAGATGCTGTGCACCCACTGAGGAACACATACCACAGGTTGAAATCGAAATATTAGCCCTTTCCAATCCAATTTGTATCCTGGTTTTCCCAGGGGACTTACTCTTTTTCTGCCGTTATACAACAGCACTATATGCTGGCTAAAGCCAGTACTGCATGAGGTGACACGTTGGATAGGTTCCAACAGCAGAGAGGCTGGCAATATACAGTAAGAGAACCCCGACGGACATCTTCCAACATCAGAGCTGTACAGCCTTAAATCCTAATGTCTTTAGACGTCAGACAGCGGATTGGAAAGGGGTAGTGTATTGACATCACATTTGTGATCTGCCAAAAAGTCTAAGATGGCATCAGTCACTGTAGTGGTAGTTTTTTTTATTGTACTACGTATACTGCTAAAGCATCAATAGATTTTACTGTGAGAAAAATCAGGGATCCTTGAGTTACCAAGAGCAACTTGCAGTCTAAACCAGTAAAAGTTGTGCCAATTTTGGTGGTGGTGGTGGGTGGTAGGAGGGGGTTACGAGGTACAACACATGGTTTGCCTACTTTTTCATTACCTGTGTGCATTAGATTTAGTTTGATAGCATAACCAGGGAATGGCATAATGAGAAGAATTCACCTTATTTGACTACGTTCATATATGCATGGAATGGATATTTTATAATATATACCCACCGGTAGAGCATTGAACCTTCTTTAGCCTTTTGAACTGTAGCAATTCCTCATGGCATAGTTTTCACTAAGTGTTGAAATACACTAGTGGTCAAAAGTTTTAGAACGCCTCAATTTTCCAGTTATTTTTAACATTAACACGGTACAAATCCAGCAAATAACGTAGTTCAAAGGTTCAAAATTATGTTAAAATCTTATGAAATTTAACTGAAACACAACAATACTGTGAATTTATGATTTTAACCAAAGGGCTTTTTTCAAGCAACACATCAAGGATAGCTGCGCTGCAGCACAGAAAGCAAATTGTGGTTTGAAATTGGATGCAAACTATACCTACAGGTGTCTCAACTTTTTTAGTTTACTTACAAACCATCTGATTCTATATAACCAGTGTTGGAACAGACTGCATTAAAACACCCTCTAGGGGAGGATTTGGGCAGCTTCGCTCTCTAAGACAGAGCCCATTGCTATTATAATTGCAAAAAAAAAGCAATTAGCCAAAGATGACAAACAGACAATTAGAACCCTTAGAAGTATAGGTCTGTGCTAGAGAGAAATTGACAAGTAAGCCAAGCTGGCACTTGGAAAGTACAGGAAACTGACATGAAAATGATAAGTTTTTGAGAGTCAATAGTTTGTGTGATCAGTGCCTCATGGCACGAAGTCTTCAAGCACAGCTTAAGGCCTCTTTCACATGAGCGTATATCGGCCGCCGTTTTCACGGTCGGCCGATATACGCTACAATCTGGTGCATTGGATTCCAATGCATCAGATCACATGGCTGCATTCCCGCAGTGTGAAACCGCCCAGCCAGGCCAATATAGCGCCGAAAGCTTTCACGCTGGCCCGCAAAGATAGTCCTAGAACTATCTTTCGGGGCGAAATACATTGGCTGCTGCATGGGCTCCTATGGGAGCCAATGACAGGGGCCGGAGAAGGGAGGTGGGAAGGAGTTTAGCAGCATGACTTCTCTCCTTCTGTCTCCTCCCTTCCGACTGTTTGCAATAGGAGGGTGCAGGAAGGGGGTGGATCTAAGCTCCACCCCTTCCCACACCTTCTCATTGCTGGCTGTGGACAAGGGGTGGGGAGGGGGTGGTAGCTAAGCTCTGCCCCTGTCCTGCCCCTCCCATTGCACACAGCTGAATGGAGGAGAGAGCAAGTGAGTGGGCGAGGAGTAGGGAGGCCCAACGGCATTGCAGGCTCGGCGTGTATGGGCCGGGGCCCGTGCCTACTGAACAGGTGCACAAACGTTAAATTTGTGCACCCATTGACATGTTTTTACGGCGCCGGCGGGCGCACGTAAAAATGCCTATGGCCATGTGAAAGATACACCAAAAAATTAACAGGCTTCCATTTCAACTGGGAAGAGAAGTCTTCTATCTGCAGGTTTGACAGGTAAAGGATCAGTAAGAAAGCCAATGCTAAGATTGCAAAACTAAAAAAAAGACTTGTCTGGGCCAAGCAGCACCTCTAGTGGACTACTGAGGATGTCAGAACTACTTAAGACGTCAAGAAGAAGCCAGTAGGCTGCAAAGAATGCCTGCATAGTCTCCAGACTTAAACCCCATTGAGCTTGTTGTTTGGGCTGAACTGGACAGAAAGGTAAAAAGCAAAGCAACCTACAATTGCAGCACATTTGTGGGAACTTCTGCAACAATATTGGAAAGACATTTCTGAACAATATCTGAATGCAATTGTAGAAAGAATGCCTCAATTGTGTAAAGCTGTTATATCAGCTAGAGGTGGCTGCATTGAAAAGTTAAAATTTTAGACTTAATTTGGTGAAATGAATTAGTTAATCAATTATTTTTATTCATCTTGAAGTGTTCTAAAACTTTTGACTGGTAGTATAGGTCTGCAGAAATATTAGCCCATAGGGACAGGATATCTTCTTCCAGTTGCTGCAAATTAGATGCAGGTACTGACAAGCTCTATACAGCTGTCAGGAAGGGTCCATCAATTCATGCTGCTTGCACCAAATTCTGATCAACCAATCAGCATAGTGCAACAGAAATGTTTTTCCATTGCTCAGTGATCCAGCTTTTACCCTCTTTTGCACACTGGAGTCTAGCCTTTCTGTTTCTCTTAGACAGTAATGGTACTTGAATTGGTCTACTGTCGTTTTACCCCATCTGTGCTAAGTAATGGCAAATGTTATGTTCGGACATGTTAGTTGCAGCACAAATGTTGTATTTGGCTGCAGTTTACTTGGCTTCCCTACCTGTTTATTAGATCGACTCTTGACATTTTCCTCTGACCCTTTCTGTCGACAAGTTGTTTATATCCTCAGGATCCCCTTCTGATGGATGCTTTTACTTGGTCACACCATTCCTAGTATGCTCTTGACATCATTGCATGAGAGAACCCCACAAGGTTGGCAATTTGTGAGATTCTGGTCCTGGCTAGTCTAGTACCAATGGCAATGCTCACATTCTTTGAGTTTTTTCCATTCTAAAACTGATCTACTGAAAACTTGCTCACTTGATTTTATGCTGCACTGTTGGGTCACGCTTCTAACTAACATATAGCAAAGCTCCATTCATGAAAGGGCAAGTGTAGGAAGATTTAGATGTAGGTGTAGGTCATTCAGTATAGGAAGAGCTTGATATTAAAACTCCTTGGTTTTATTGTAAAAACTTTCTTGATTTTTGCCCCTTTTCACTTCATGATGCCATAGTTCAGCAATTACAGTTGTAGGGATAGAAGACGGAGGTTGGGCCATGCATTTGTATGAAGTGTTTGTGACCCTATGACAGAATTATAGCTGTTGAAATGGCTGATGACTTGGACAGAACAAGAACATTTCTCATGTATGTTTTCAGTTTTGCTTTGACCCATATGAGAAAAGCTCTGCCTGCCTAAGGATTTGTGCATCCATAGCACTAAAGCAGCAGATTGTCCACAGCAGATTTTTGTGAGGCAATTCTGCAGCTGATATGTTTTCCCCCAAAGTAACTGGATTTTAATGAAATGTCATATACAACGCTGTGGAAAAAATCAGCTGCGTTAAATTTGACTTGGTGTGGATTTTCGGTTGCGTAATAACTACAGATTTTAAAGGGACATTCCAGCTATTAAAAGTGAAAGTGATATGCTTCATATAAGCATATAACATATACTTTCGCAATATAATGTTATATCTTGTTTACAAAGCTGCAGAGATATTCCTTTACCTGTGGTCTCCCCCCGCCTAATTTCCCATTGGTACCCAATGGTTATGACCTGTATGCTCCACTGTGTTACTGGTCAGGCATGCTCAGTGCCTTCACATTCTGTAGTGATGACACTCTTTGTAGAGTTGGGAATAGAGATGAGCGAACGTACTCGGTAAGGCCGATTTCGCAGTCGAGCACCGCGATTTTCGAGTACTTCACTACTCGGGGGCGCTGTGGGTGAGTGGGGGGTTTCAGAGGGGAGTGGGGGGGAGAGGGAGAGAGAGCTCCCCCCTGTTCCGCGCTGCTACCCCCCCCTTCCACTACGCCACACCTAGCCCCACAGCGCCCCCGAGTACTTTTCACCCGAGTAGTGAAGTACTCGAAAATCGCGGTGCTCGATTGCAAAATCGGCCTTACCGAGTACGTTCGCTCATCTCTAGTCGGGAATGCACACTCATAGCCAGTGCTACAACTGTTGAGGAGGAGGCACTGTCTATGATACAGAGAGTAGACAGTGAGGATCAGTGGGACTGCATTCTGGTTTCCTTCCAAAAGCAGTAAATGCACCCAAATCCTCTCTCGCCTTTGTGGTTGTTTTTAAGCAAACATTATATTAAAAAAATTCAGCAGACAGAAATGTAAAAGCAATTGTAACTTCTTAGTGATGGTCCCATTGCCTTTTTACATCCTGGGTTTGGGGGCTTTAATCCTCAGGGACGTAAAAACATGCATCCTCTGAGGATTAAAGCCACATGAGCTGAGGAAGTGACAGCTCCATGCTGATGGTTGCGGGAAGTAGACGACAACCTGGAGCTGTCGTTGGGTGCCGCTGGAAGCCCACCCGGCAACGTGATAAGCCGATCACAATAAAGTAAATAAACAGTGAAAAACGTTAGAGTTTCAGCTCCCATCAGAGTACTCTCCCCCGTTCTCTACGATGTTGCGCAACAATCTGGTCCGAAAAGGACCTTTGACCGTCTTCTGCGCATGCGCGCCAAAGGAAAAATGGCGATGCATGGGCAGAAGACCAGATCGTCGCGGGACATTTGAAATCACCTGATTCTGGGCTACTGCAGGTAGCCCAGAAGCAGGAGATGTACCCGGGACCCTGATCACCACTATCCAATAGATAACGGCGATCACGGAAAAGTTAAAAAATAAAAAAATAGTTTAAGTTTAAGTTAAAGTTTCACTTCCCCTCATGGATCCGAACCATGAGGGGAGGTGAAAATACTCACCTTCATCCTCTGTGATGTCCCATGGCGATAAGGTCCTTCCAGGACCTTATGTCATCTTCTGTGCATGTGAGCCTGACGTGCACAAAAGGGCTCGCGCCCACTGCTGATTTAAAATCCCTCTGCTCCTGGCCAGCATGTGCAGCCTGGAGTGGAGAGATGTCATCAGGGACCACTGTTTGCAGTTCCCGATCACATGATCACTGTTATCCAATGGATAGCAGTGATCATGTAAAGTAAAAAAAAGTGTAAAAAAAAAAGAAATTAAAAAGTTTAAAAAGTTAAGATTTTATCTCCCCTCATGGATCATATCCATGAGGGAGGATGAAATTACATACCTAAGGCCCCCGGATCTATCCACGGACCTTACCCCAGTTTCTGCGCACGCGGCTGTTGCCAAAATGGCGGACGCATGCGCAAAAGTCTGCATATTGCCCGGGTAATTTAAAATCTCCTTGTTCTTGACTACCAAATGTAAAATCCCCCTGCTCCTGGCCCCATTGTGCAGCCAGATATAAGATTAGGGCCACAATGGCTATGTTTCTGAACATGGAACAAACGGGTGTATCCATTTTGGGGCGCAAGTCTTCATTCATGTATGTGCTGGACAGAAAAACCTGTTTTTTAAAATGACACGATTGCCAAAAAATTAAAATTGTAATTTTTTCCTTCTGCTTTGCTTATATTCATTTAAAAACTGTGGGGTCTAAATACACAGTACACGCCTAGAGGAATTCTTTAATGGGTCTAGTTTTCAAAATGGGGTCATTTGTGGGAGTTCTCCATTATTTGGGCCGATCAAGGGCTCTACAAGTAGGCAATGGGGCCTAAACACCTTCAAGCAAAATGTTTGTTCTAAAAACAAAGACTGCCCCTTTCGGTTTGGGCCCCATTGTGCATAAGAGCATACGATTAGGGCCACAATTGTTATGTCTCTGAACACATGACAAACAGGGGTATCCATTTTGGGGTGCAAGGATTCATTCATATGTGTGCTGTACAAAAAAAACTGTTTTTAAAATGACACGATTGCCAAAAAAATGAAAATCGTAATCTTTTCCTTTTGCTTTGCTTAGATTCATTCTAAAACTGTGGGGTCATAATACGCAGTACACCCCATTGATGAATTCATTAAGTGGTCTAGTTTTCAAAATGGGGTCATTTGTGGGGGGTTCTCCATCGTTTTGGCCACTCAAGGGCTCTACAAGTGTGCAATGGGGCCTAAAACATCTTCAAGCAAAATCTCTGTTCTGAAAGCTACTGGCTGCTCCTTTCTGATTTGGCACCGTTGTGCATACAGACATAATATTAGGGGGACAATGTCTCTTTCACAGGACAAACAGGGGTGTCCATTATGGGGTGTAAATCCTCATTTTCATGTGCACCATAGAAAAAAAGTATGTCTTTAAAATAACATATTTGCAAAAATATGAAATTTTCATTTTTCTCCTCTAAATTTCATTAATTCCTGAAAAAAAATGTGTGGGATCAAAATACTCATGAAACCCCTCAGTGAATACATTAAGGGGTGTAGTTTTTAAAATGGAGTCATTTGTGGGGGTATCTATCATTCTGACACCTATGGGCCTCTGCAGTCTTGGCTTGGTGTAGGAAAACATAAGTAATGTTAAATTTGTATGTCTATTAATGGTTAAAAAAACAAAGTTTTTCAAATGTGCGCCCAGAATAAAGTAAACAAGATGGAAATATATATCTTAGCAAAAAATTGTACAGTATGTTTGCACATATTTAAAATATTACAGTTGAAAATGTGAAAAAATAAAGTTTTCCTAAATTTTTTCAATTTTGGCACTTTTAGTAAATATAGACAAATTCTATTGGTCTATTTTTAGCACCTAAATGAAGCTAAATGAAGCACAATATGTGGTGAAAAAACAGTTTCAGAATCACTTGGATATGCAAAACCTTTATGGAGTTATTCTATGGTAAAATGACACGTCAGATTTAGAGATGAGCGAACGTACTCGTCCGAGCTTGATATTCGTGCGAATATTAGGGTGTTCGGGATGCTCGTTACTCGTAACGAGTACCACGCGGTGTTCTGGTTACTTTCAGTTTACTCTCTGAGACGTTAGCGCGCTTTTCTGGCCTATTGAAAGACAGGGAAGGCATTACAACTTCCCCCTGTGACGTTCAAGCCCTATACCACCCCCCTGCTGTGAGTGGCTGGGGCGATCAGATGTCACCCGAGTATAAAAATCAGCCCCTCCCGCGGCTCGGCTCAGATGCCGTGTGAGTTAGTGAGGGAAAGTGCTGTTCTATTGGAGTTGCTGTAGGGAGAGTGTTTGTAGTGAGTGTAGGCTTCAAGAACCCCAACGGTCCTTCTTAGGGCCACATCTACCTGTGTGCAGGCTGCTGTTAGCAGTGGAAATTTTTTTTTTTTTTCTCAAAATCGGCAGTGCAGAGCATTGCACCCGGTATTAGGGACAGAAGTGGTGCTTAGGCAGGGAGAGTGTTAGGAGTGAGTGTAGCCTTCAAGAACCTCAACGGTCCTTTCTAGGGCCAAATTTAACCGTGTGCAGTACTGTGCTGGCTGCTGTTAGCAGTGTTGCATTTTTTTTTTCTTCAAAAAATCGTCTGTGCAGAGCATTGCTCCCTCCATTGATACTACAGGGACAGAATTGTGTAGGCAGGGCCACAACACAGTTATTGTTCATTGAATATCCGCAGTGGGCCCTCCCTTTGCAAATTTGCGAAAAAATTATATTTGGCCTGCCTGTGTCAGTCCTAAGGTCTCCGTGTACGTGTGTGCTGCGTGGAGAACGTACAAAAATCAAACGCAACCAGCTACGGTTTACTGCAGGCTTGCGCCATTATCTTTCCTGACTGGCAAATACCTGCTCTGCCAGAGTTAATAACTCTGCTACACTAAAGTTGTGTGACACTTTTTCAGGGCCACACTACAGTTATTAAACGTATTGTTCATTGAATATCCGCAGTGGGCCCTCCCTTTGCAAATTTGCGAAAAAATTATATTTGGCCTGCCTGTGTCAGTCCTAAGGTCTCCGTGTACGTGTGTGCTGCGTGGAGAACGTACAAAAATCAAACGCAACCAGCTACGGTTTACTGCAGGCTTGCGCCATTGTCTTTCCTGACTGGCAAATACCTGCTCTGCCAGAGTTAATAACTCTGCTACACTAAAGTTGTGTGACACTTTTTCAGGGCCACACCACAGTTATTAAACGTATTGTTCATTGAATATCCGCAGTGGGGCCTTCCCTTTGCAAAAAAGCGAAAAAATTATATTTGGCCTGCAGGCTTGCGCCAATTTATTTCCTGCCTGGGAAATCAAATCACTGGTAATACAGCATGCTGAGGGGTAGGGGTAGGCCTAGAGGATGTGGACGCGGCCGAGGACGCGGAGGGCCAAGTGAGGGTGTGGGCACAGGCCGAGCTCCTGATCCAGGTGTGTCGCAGCCGACTGCTGCGCGATTAGGAGAGAGGCACGTTTCTGGCGTCCCCACATTCATCGCCCAATTAATGGGTCCACGCGGGAGACCTTTATTAGAAAATGAGCAGTGTGAGCAGGTCCTGTCCTGGATGGCAGAAAGTGCTTCGAGCAACCTATCATCCACCCAGAGTTCTGCGCCATCCAGTGCTGCAAATCCGAATCCTCTGTCTGCTGCTCCTCCTTCCTCCCAGCCTCCTCACTCCACTACAATGAAACCTGCTCAGGAGCGGGAACACTCCCAGGAACTTTTCTCGGGCCCCTGCTCAGATTGGGCAGCAGTGGTTCCTCTACCACCAGAGGAGTTTATCGTCACTGATGCCCAACCATTGGAATGTTCCCGGGGTCCGGGGGATGAGGCTGGGGACTTCCGGCAACTGTCTCAAGACCTTTCAGTGGGTGAGGAGGACGATGACGATGAGACACAGTTGTCTTGCAGTGAGGTAACATAGTAACATAGTAACATAGTAACATAGTAACATAGTATGTAAGGCCGAATGAAGACATTGTCCATCTAGTCCAGCCTGTCTATCCTACTGTGTTGATCCAGAGGAAGGCAAAAAACCCCAAGGCCAGAAGTCAATTAGCCCTTTTGGGGAAAAAATTCCTTCCCGACTCCCTAATGGCAATCAGACTGTTCCCTGGATCAACCCCTAATAGTTCCTACCTGCCTATATACCAGGATTGACGCTTAACCTAATATTTATATCCTGTAATATCCTTCTTCTCCAGAAAGACATCAAGTCCCCTTTTAAACTCCTCTATGGATTTTGCCATCACCACTTCCTCCGGTAGAGAGTTCCACAGTCTAACTGCTCTTACAGTAAAGAACCCCTTTCTGTGTTGGTGATGAAACCTACTTTCCTCTAATCGTAGCGGATGTCCTCTTGTTACCGTCGTGGTCCTGGGTGTAAACAGATCGCGGGAGAGATCCATGTGTTGTCCCCTCATGTACTTATACATGGTTATTTGGTCGCCTCTTAACCTTCTTTTTTCTAGAGTAAATAGTCCCAATTTTGATAGCCTCTCTGGGTATTCCAGTCCCGTCATTCCATGTATTAGTTTAGTCGCTCTTCTTTGAACCCCCTCAAGCACGGTGACATCTTTCCTGAGCACCGGTGTCCAGAATTGTACGCAGTATTCCATGTGAGGTCTGACAAGTGCCTTATATAGTGGGAGGATGATGTTCTCGTCCTTCGCCCCTATTCCTCTTTTGATGCACCCCAAGACTTTATTTGCCTTTGCAGCGGCTGACTGGCATTGGTTACTCCAGTTTAGTCTATTATCCACTAATACCCCCAGATCCTTTTCCATATCACTTTTCCCTAGTGGTACCCCATTAAGTGAATATTTGTGACATCCGTTCCTCTTGCCCATGTGCATAGTCTTACATTTTTCAACATTGAACTTCATTTGCCATTTTTCTGCCCAAGCCCCCAGCTTATCCAGGTCCGTTTGTAGCCACATATTGTCCTCCGTTGCATTAATTACATTGTATAATTTTGTGTCATCTGCAAATATTGATATTTTGCTGTGCAGCCCCTCTATCAGGTCATTAATAAATATGTTGAACAGAGTGGGGCCTAATACTGAACCCTGTGGCACCCCGCTAGCGACTGTGGTCCAATCAGGTAGTAGTAAGGGCAGTAAGTCCGAGGGAGCAGCGCACAGAGGATTCGGAGGAAGAGCAGCAGGACGATGAGGTGACTGACCCCACCTGGTGTGCAACGCCTACACAGGACAGGTCTTCAGAGGGGGAGGCACGGGCAGCAGCAGGGCAGGTTGCAAGAGGCAGTGCGGTGGCCAGGGGTAGAGGCAGGGCCAGACCGAATAATCCACCAAGTGTTTCCCAAAGCGCCCCCTCGCGCCATGCCACCCTGCAGAGGCCGAGGTGCTCTAAGGTCTGGCAGTTTTTCACAGAGACGCCTGACGACCGACGAACAGTGGTGTGCAACCTTTGTCGCGCCAAGATCAGCCGGGGAGCCACCACCAACAGCCTCACCACCACCAGCATGCGCAGACATATGATGGCCAAGCACCCCACAAGGTGGGACGAAGGCCGTTCACCGCCTCCGGTTTGCACCACTGCCTCTCCCCCTGTGCCCCAACCTGCCACTGAGATACAACCCCCCTCTCAGGACACAGGCACGACCGTCTCATGGCCTGCACCCACACCCTCACCTCCGCTGTCCTCGGCCCAATCCAGCAATGTCTCGCACCGCACCGTCCAGCCGTCGCTAGCGCAACTGTTGGAGCGCAAGCGCAAGTACGCCGCCACGCACCCGCACGCTCAATCGTTAACCGTCCACATAGCCAAATTTATCAGCCTTGAGATGCTGCCGTATAGGGTTGTGGAAACGGAGTCCTTCAAAGCTATGATGGCGGCGGCAGCCCCACGCTACTCAGTTCCCAGTCGCCACTACTTTTCCCGATGTGCCGTCCCAGCCCTGCACGACCACGTCTCCCGCAACATTGTACGCGCCCTCACCAATTCGGTTAGTGGCAAGGTCCACTTAACTACGGACACGTGGACAAGCACAGGCGGGCAGGGCCACTACATCTCCCTGACGGCACATTGGGTGAATTTAGTGGAGGCTGGGACAGAGTCAGAGCCTGGGACTGCTCACGTCCTACCCACCCCCAGAATTGCGGGCCCCAGCTCGGTGGTGGTATGTTCGGCGGTGTATGCTTCTTCCACTAAAGCACCCTCCTCCTCCTCCTCCTCAACCTCTGTCTCGCAATCTAGATGTGTCAGCAGCAGGACGTCGCCAGCAGTCGGTGTCGCGCGGCGTGGCAGCACAGCGGTGGGCAAGCGTCAGCAGGCCGTGCTGAAACTACTCAGCTTAGGAGATAGGAGGCACACGGCCCACGAACTGCTGCAGGGTCTGACAGAGCAGACCGACCGTTGGCTTGCGCCGCTGAGCCTCCAACCGGGCATGGTCGTGTGTGACAACGGCCGTAACCTGGTGGCGGCTCTGCAGCTCGGCAGCCTCACGCACGTGCCATGCCTGGCCCACGTCTTTAATTTGGTGGTTCAGCGCTTTCTGAAAAGCTACCCACGCTTGTCAGACCTGCTCGTAAAGGTGCGCCGGCTCTGCGCACATTTCCGCAAGTCCCACACGGACGCTGCCACCCTGCGCACCCTGCAACATCGCTTTAATCTGCCAGTGCACCGACTGCTGTGCGACGTGCCCACATGGTGGAACTCTACGCTCCACATGTTGGCTAGGCTCTATGAGCAGCGTAGAGCTATAGTGGAATACCAACTCCAACATGGGCGGCGCAGTGGGAGTCAGCCTCCTCAATTCTTTTCAGAAGAGTGGGCCTGGTTGGCAGACATCTGCCAGGTCCTTCGAAACTTTGAGCAGTCTACCCAGGTGGTGAGCGGCGATGCTGCAATCATTAGCGTCACCATTCCTCTGCTATGCATCTTGAGAACTTCCCTGCAAACCATAAAGGCAGCCGCTTTGCGCTCGGAAACCGAGCCGGGGGAAGACAGTATGTCGCTGGATAGTCAGAGCACCCTCCTGTCTATATCTCAGCGCGTTGAGGAGGAGGAGGAGGAGCATGAGGAGGATGAGGAGGAGGGGGAAGAGACAGCTTGGCCCACTGCTGACCGTACCCATGCTGCTTGCCTGTCATCATTTCAGCGTGTATGGCCTGAGGAGGAGGAGGAGGAGGAGGAGGAAGAGGAGGATCCTGAAAGTGATCTTCCTAGTGCGGACAGCCATGTGTTGCGTACAGGTACCCTGGCACACATGGCTGACTTCATGTTAGGATGCCTTTCTCGTGACCCTCGCATTCAACGCATTCTGGCCACTACGGATTACTGGGTGTACACACTGCTCGACCCACGCTATAAGGAGAACCTTCCCACTCTCATTCCCGAAGAGGAAAGGGGTTCGAGAGTGTTGCTATACCACAGGACCCTGGCGGACAAGCTGATGGTAAAATTCCCATCCGACAGCGGTAGTGGCAGAAGGCGCAGTTCCGAGGGCCAGGTAGCAGGAGGGGTGCGTAGATCGAGCAGCATGTACAGCCCAGGCAGTGCAACAGTCTTTAAGGGCCTGGCCAGCTTTATGGCTCCCCAGCAAGACTGTGTCACCGCTCCCCAGTCAAGGCTGAGTCGGCGGGAGCACTGTAAAAGGATGGTGAGGGAGTACGTAGCCGATCGCACGACCATCCTCGGTGACGCCTCTGCCCCCTACAACTACTGGGTGTCGAAGCTGGACACGTGGCCTGAACTAGCGCTGTATGCCCTGGAGGTGCTTGCTTGTCCTGCGGCTAGCGTCTTGTCGGAGAGGGTGTTTAGTGCGGCTGGGGGAATCATCACAGATAAGCGTACCCGCCTGTCAACCGACAGTGCCGACAGGCTAACACTCATCAAGATGAACAAAGCCTGGATTTCCCCAGACTTCTCTTCTCCACCAGCGGACAGCAGCGATACGTAAGCAATACGTAGGCTGCACCCGCGGATGGAAGCTACGTTCTCTCTCACCATCCAAAACGGGGACATTTCTGCTTCATCAATCTGTGTCTAATATTCCTCATCCTCCTCCTGCTCCTCCTCCTGAAACCTCACGTAATCACGCTGAACGGGCAATTTTTCTTAGGGCCACAAGGCTCACTCAAATAATTTTTCTAAACAATTTTTATATGTTTCAATGCTCTTAAAAGCGTTGAAACTTTAACTTGAACCAATTTTTCGTTAAACTGGGCTGCCTCCAGGCCTAGTTACCACTTAAGCCACATTAACCAAAGCGATTAATGGGTTTCACCTGCCATCTTGGTTGGGCATTGCCAATTTTTACTGAGGTACATTAGTACTGTTGGTACACCAATTTTTTGGGGCCCTCACCTACAGTGTAATCATAGCAATTTGTATGTTCTTCGCCTGCACTCATGGTACAGAAGTGTGTGTGGGGTTGGCCTACACTTTAGCTACATAAATGTAACTTGGGCCTTGGCTATACTGCAGCTACTGAAATGGAACTAAGACTGCGCTCCCACTATACTGCTGCTTCAGAATTGTTACTGGGGCCTGTCTTGAGTGCTACTATTGCTGACATGGAACGAAGACTGCGCTCCCGCTATACTGCTGCTTCGGAATTGTTACTGGGGCCTGTCTTGAGTGCTACTATTGCTGACATGGAACGAAGACTGCGCTCCCGCTATACTGCTGCTTCGGAATTGTTACTGGGGCCTGTCTTGAGTGCTACTATTGCTGACATGGAACGAAGACTGCGCTCCCGCTATAATGCTGCTAGTGATATGTTAGTGGGGCCTGTCCTACTGCTACGGCTGAAATGTTACGAATTATGGGCTCTGCCTATACCGCTGCTAATGGTATGTCTCTGGGGTGTGGAAACAGAGGCTTCCCAAAGACATGATGGCGGCGAGGCCATTTCCCACCAACGCGGTTACTGTTAAGGTGCATATAACCACGGACACGTGGAGAGGACACGTAGTGCCTCAAAAACATCCCCCTCCTCCTCCAACAGGGAAAACATTCTTGGCAAATCCCTTTGCATTGGTTCGTCTGGTGGCAGTCCAAGAATTTCACCTTTACCGACACTACAAGAGAGCCCCCCCACCATCCCCCCGCCACGGCCCACTTAATCCTGGCCACATTCCGAAAACCAACAAAATAAAACCGCGCTACTAGGTCCGCAGTCACCACCACATTACCACCAATGCGGTTACTGTTGAGGTGCATATAACCACGGACACGTGGAGAGGACACGTAGTGCCTCAAAAACATCCCCCTCCTCCTCCAACAGGGAAAACATTCTTGGCAAATGCCTTTGCATTGGTTCGTCTGGTGGCAGTCCAAGAATTTCACCTTTACCGACACTACAAGAGAGCCCCCCCACCATCCCCCCGCCACGGCCCACTTAATCGTGGCCACATTCCGAAAACCAACAAAATAAAACCGCGCTACTAGGTCCGCAGTCACCACCACATTACCACCAACGCGGTTACTGTTGAGGTGCATATAACCACGGACACGTGGAGAGGACACATAGTGCCTCAAAAACATCCCCCCGCCACGGCCCACTTAATCCTGGCCACATTCCGAAAACCAACAAAATAAAACCGCGCTACTAGGTCCGCAGTCACCACCACATTACCACCAACGCGGTTACTGTTAAGGTACATATTACCAGTCTGACTGGGGCATGCAGACACCTTGACAGAATGAATAGTGTGTGGCACATAGGTTCCCCATTGCTATGCCCACGTGTGCAGCTCCTGATGGCGGTGGCACAGGATTGGATTTCTCATTGCTTCTGTACAGCATTGTGGGCTATCGCCCCGCCCCTTTTAAAGAGGGTCGCTGCCTAGCCGTGCCAACCCCTCTGCAGTGTGTGCCTGCGGTTCCTCCTCATGGCAGACGCACTTCTAAATAGACATGAGGGTGGTGTGGCATGAGGGCAGCTGAAGGCTGCCCAGGGACACTTTGGTGTGCGCTGTGGGGGGGAGGGGGGGCGGTTGGGCAGCATGTAACCCAGGAGAAGTGGCAGCGGAGTGTCATCCAGGCAGTGATTGTGCTTTGTTGTAGCTAGTGTGGTGCTTAGCAAAGGTATGCCATGCTAATGAGGGCTTTTCAGAAGTAAAAGTTGTTGGGAGGGGGGGGGGCCCACTCTTGCCGCTATTGGGGTTAATAGTGGGACCTGTGAACTTGAGATGCAGCCCAACACGTAGCCCCTCGCCTGCCCTATCCGTTGCTGTGTCGTTCCCATCACTTTCTTGAATTGCCCAGATTTTCACACATGAAAACCTTAGCGAGCATCGGCGAAATACAAAAATGCTCTGGTCGCCCATTGACTTCAATGGGGTTCGTTGTTCGAAACGAACCCTCGAGCATCGCGAAAAGTTCGTTCCGAGTAACGAGCACCCGAGCATTTTGGTGCTCGCTCATCTCTAGTCAGATTTCCAAAATTTGGCTCTGGCACTAAGGTACAAACAGGCTTCATCACTAAGGGGTTAAAGCAAAATGTGATAATATAATCCTTTATTTTAAAAAAATGTAAAAATGTGAAATTTATCTGACAGTTTCACTGCCATCTAACTATTCTAATGATATTCTATGGATTCTGAAAACGCACAGGCCTATGGGGATTATTTTGCTTCTTTTTATGGGCAAATAACTAATACTTGTGAAACACTCTATAGCAACTTTTTTAGGATGACTACCCACTACAGTTTTTTTTCACTGTGAAATTCGCAGCGTTTTTTTTTCTGCAGGGGTCTATGGGACTAGTAATGTTAAAATCGTGATCGCACAAAATCGCAATTTACCACAAAATCGTGATTTTGTACGATCACAGGCTTAACATTACAAGTCCCATAGCCCCCTGCAGAAAAAAACGCTGCGAATTTTGCAGTGAAAAAAACTGTAGTGGGTAGTCACCAGGCAGGAAATGACCTATGAGATGGGATCTATTTTTCTTTTCAAACCAAACATTGGAAAATAAGTTTTTATTTAAATGAATGCACTTTTGGAAAAAGATCAGGCCATCTCTGCAGTGTAAAATCTGCAAGACAAATGCAATGATAACCAACAACAAAATTTGCCTAAGGCCTTAGTCAGACGGGCGTTATTAGCCGCGATTTGCGCATGCGCATGCGTCCGGTGATTTTATAAAACCATTGCTTTGCAATGGTATCGGACACATGAGCGCTTTTTATGCGCTCGTCCGATAAATTATAGAACAAAAATCGCAGATCGCACCTATCTGCGATCTGCGATTCCTGTTCTCTTCTCTATATACGCTCAATGGGGCCGGCGGCAGCAGCGCCGACCCCATTGAGAACATATAGAATACAAATCATTCTTCTCTGCCACAGCGCTGAGCCAATCAGGGGGCAGGTCTGACTCACACCCCCTTCACACCCACTGCAGGCCGGCCGCGCGGAACTCCGGCTGCCGGGAGCAGGTCAGTACATATATATTTTTTATTTTAACACTTTTCTGGATGAATTGCAGGGAAGGGCTTATATATTTAAGCCCTTCCCGACAATTCATCCCACACTCGCCCGCAGCGCATTGCTTTCAATGGAGCGGGCTGTATTGCTGGCTCCATTGAATGCAATGCGCTGGACAGCTCCGGTCCGTTTCTAATAAAACGTGGCTAGGAGCAGATTTTCGGGCGATTTTCGGGCACCGGTCACGCGATTTGCGGATGCGCATCCGTCATGCGATCCGCAAATCGCGCGAAAAAGCGCCCGTCTGACTAAGGCCTAAAAATGCAATAAAAACTGTAGAAATGTGATAAACTTGGATAAAAAAAATTCTGCAAGATTTTACAGCGGGATTTCAGAACAGTTCTGTGTGTTTATTGTGGAAAATCCGGTGAGGACGACCTGCGGATCTGCTACTTTTCTGCTATGTGTGCTCATACTTTTAAAGAGCTACTCTGGTGAATTTTTTTCATTCATCATGTAACTAACCCCCCAGTATATATAAGTCGACTAGTATTACCTTATTTAGTTATTCCATTCTATCTGAAACTTGCCAGAGTCCTTCTCCTTAGGAGGGTCATGTGATTTCATTCTGACCACCTAAGAATTACTTAGCTTTATGTTCCCTCAAAAAGGCAGTTTTTTAGTGTGATGGACCCTACCACACAAGCTCTTTAGAGGGACACACACAAACTCCTATCACAGTTACTACTGATGATTAGAGGCTCTTGTCAAATAATTATAACAAAGGAGATGATAGCTCACCCTCCGGACGGTGTACTTATGATCCGTATCTTATTTAAATGAATATAGAATACAGAAGGTAATAGCATTGTCCTCCCAGCAGGAAGAGATGGTACAGGCTCTAGCTGCTCATGTGATGTTGTGCTGATACATCAGGGGACTGATAGCACAGAATAGTGAAAGAGAAAGCAGAGAGAAATCTCAACATCAAGATGATGCCTAATAAGTGTCAGACAGAAGGCTGCCCTGCATAAAAGTGACTGCAATGTACAGAGGAAATCTCCAGAGGATGACAATCAGGAATGGAAAACTGTGTATTCATCAGAATGGCCCTCTAATACTATTCTGAGAGTATTAGCAAATAGAAGCTAACAAATATTAGTAAGAAAGTCAAAAGTGTTCTAGCCATGGATTAAATGTCATATATATATATATATATATATATATATATATATATGACTGATTATTTAAGCACAATAGTTGTAGTTGCTCAGAGCAACTCATTATTGGTCACATGACCAACATTTCTACCTTTATTCTTACGGCTGGGATTCAATAACCCCTTCAACTTACAACTTAGCTAAATATCACTTTTGTATATAGCAGCTTCTATGACGTTTGCCAGAGTGTTACAACCTGCAATGTCTTTATGGGAAATGTTTGTGGCCTAGAACATGATATAAAAAGATCTCAAAGAGCTGAGAAGAAACCACAGAACAGACAGAGTATAACCACTCACCACAAGAAATAGCAAAAGAACTGGGATAACCTGCTGATATCATGCAGTAAATGGCATAAAAATGGCATAATTTGACCTACTGAGAAAGGTTTGCCCCATTAAATACCGGATGTTACTTTGGAACATTGCCCATGTGTGCAATTTTTTTCTTCTTCATGTTAAAGCTGGTAACACTGTGTTATAGCTTGGGTTTTTACTACATAATACATGATTATCACTGTGCAGAAGCAGAACTCCATATGCTAGGGAATTGTAGGTACTGTAGAACATGGTTATAGAGTACCTCCAATGATGAGGCCAGCTGCATCTTCCACCAACACTTTTAGACTTCTGGCTGGAGATCTGCTTGACCAGGACAGTAGACGGGTTACCTATGTAACTATATGACCCCAAAAATCTCTTCTGCAAAGTAGTTTTGCCACTACTAGAAAAAGGATACTTCCCTTTGACAGACAATTCTAATACATTACTGCACTTAGCCAAATGCTTGCCAATAAAAAAATGAAGTAATGCATAAAACACAAACCCATAGGAAGGAAGAAGTGTTGTACAAAGGATTTTGTCAAGAGAAGGTGGTCAGAATGAAAGACACATACAGTATGCAAGAGCATGCCTTAATAAGCCCCCCTTTGGCAATCACAGTGCTTAGTAAAGGGGCTGTCCTACAGCTCCATGCATTGAGCAATGGCCCTGGTTAGTACTACAGTCCTCCTGAAGTGAAGTGGGATAACACCTTTAAAGCCATCCAAGTCACATCCCCTTTTAACAGTGCAGCTCTATAATAGTGCCGGATATGTTTTATTACAGTACAGCCCTCTTGCTTATAACAGTATTACAGTATAACAGTATTAGCCACACCCTCCATAACAGTGATAGCTTCTTGTCTCATAACAGTGCCAGCCTACTTACCCATAACCGAGTCAACTGCGTGATTAGTAGGTAGTACCAACCACATCTGCGCTAGCCTCTTGCCTTCACATGCAGTCACATGCCTCTTAAACAGTAGCAATCTTTTGCTTTCACATGGCCAATAATAGCTTGGATGCAAACTATTCCTACAGGTGTCTCAACTTTTCTAGATTACTTTCAAACCCTCTAATTCTATATATCCAGTGTTAGGACAGACTGCATGGCAACACCGTCTATGGCAGGATTTGGACAGTTTAGCTCTTCAGGACAGAGCACATTGCTATCATAATGGCAAGAAAAAGGAAACTAACCAAAGAAGACAAACACACACTTATAACTCTTAGAAGGATAGGTCTGTCCTACAGAGAAATTGGCAAGAAAGCCAAGGTGGCAGTCAGTAGAGTTTCCTATACCCTCAAAAGGAATTAAGAAACTGGAGGAAACTCTGACAAGAAAAGGTCTGGCAGACTAAAGGCCTCAACAAAATCCGATGACAAGTTTTTGAGAGTCAACATTTTGTGTGATCGGCACCTCCCAGCACAAAGTCTTCAAGCACAGCCTAATGCAGCAAAAAAGTAATCATCAATTTTCCATTCCAACTATGAAGACAAGACTGACTTCTATCTGCAGGTTTGACAAACATGGATTACTGAAGATGTCAGAACTACTTAAGACAACAAGAAGCTGGTAGAATTCAAAGAATGGAATGGGTTGAGCAGTCTTCAGACTTAAACCTCGTTGAGATTGTTTGGGACGAACTGGACAGAAGGGTAAAAGCAAAGCAATCTGCAAGTGCAGCACATTTGTGGGAACTTCTTCGGGGGCGCTGTTAACCCCTTCCCTGCTGCAATCTATATAGATCGCGGCATGGGAAGGGTTCACAGAGGGAGCGCGCTCCCTCTGTGAAGTTGCCGGGCTCTTGCGATATAATCGCAGAGAGCCCGGCCTGTTGCCATGGCAACAGGACACCAGATACTGGCTTTCTGTGTTGCCAGTGCCTGGGATCGCTGTATAAGCGATAAGGCATGGCAGGACAGAGCAATCATCAGTGCGGTGCTTTAAGTCCCTCAGAGGGACATAGATGGTGTAAAAAAAAGCTAATAAAAATGTACAAAAAAGAAAAATGTAAAAAAAAGTTAAAAAAAAACCTTTTTAGTGCTTTTTCTCATATTAGCATAAAAAAAAATTAAAATGGCACATATTTGGTATCGACGTGTCCATAACGACGTGTACAATAAGTTGAATATGCTTTTTATTTTGTACAGCAAAATGCGTAAAAAAAACGCTAAAAAAAACAGGCAAAATGCCAAAAAATGCAATAAAAGTGATCAAAAAAGCTGTATATTCCCCAAAATGGTACCAATAAAAACTACAGCTCGTCTTGCAAAAAATAAGCCCTTATAGAGCTCCATACATAGAAAAATAAAAAAAAGTTACAGGACTTTGAATGCAGCAATACAGAAAAAAAAAAGATTTCCAATAAGGGTTTTTATTGCAGAAAAGTGGAAAAATCTAAAAAAAAATATGAGAATTTAGGTATCGTTGTAATCATACCGACCCGCCGAAAAATGTATTGTATCATATATGCTGCATGATTAACGCTGTAAAAAAAAATAAAAATCTATGGCAGAATTGATGCGTTTTTTCTCCCTGCGATCATAAAAAAAATAATAAAAGTGTTACAATATAGTCTATGTACCCAAAAATGGCACCCTCAAAAACTACAGTTCGTCGCGCAAAAAACAAGGCCTTATACGGCTGCGTCGACACAAAAGTAAAAAAGTTATGGCTTTTGAAAAATGGAGATGAAAATCCATCAGAAATCATTGCGTCCTTAAGCCCAAAATAGGCCATGTCCTTAAGGGGTTAATCTTAACTTGTTTATTTGTTCTGTGCTTTCATTTCAAACGTACATTTGTGACATTAAACTGTGTAAATAGGAAAAACTGAGGTGTTCTAAAACTGTTAACCAGAAGTGTACATGAGAGAATCACGATAGGATAGTTGTTTGTGTTATTAGGGGGTCACACCTTTCTGGTAGATGAAAACAACCATGAAGCAGAGACCCCTATATCAGGGCAACTGCCTAACAGTAAGGGACTTTATTGTGGACAGACTAAGGTCATTTATTTCAGGTTGATACCCCTACTTGTTTATCATGAGGTCCAATTCGATGTCCATGGTACCATAACATCTTACATGATACTTTTCCTCCTATCATATTGTCTCCTGTTTACACAGTTGGCATTATTAGTTCTGTGTATATTTATTTGTTTGTGCTATTAATTATGGGTAATTCATTTTAATGTATTTAATAAAGTAGTGAATTTTAACACTAGTGTTTTCTGCAGTGCTAGCTTTGGTCCTTGCGGCTTCTATGGTTATATTTGGTTTGCAGTGAATTATAAAAATCGCTAATTAAGGCCCCTTGCACACGGCAGATTTGCATTGCGAAATCCGGAGCGGGCGCCTGCCTCCAGATTCCACTGCAAATCCAGCCTGTAGCATGCTATGACAATCCGTGATTTCCTGCCCACGAGCGGAAATCAATTGCGATGTTCCGCTCGTGGGAAGAAATCGCAGCATGCTGTGATTTTGTGCGGGCTACGTGTGAACGGCTTCCATTGAAGTCAATGGAATCCGTCTGTCCCGCAGCCATTCCGCAATCATCATTGCAGAATTGCCGGGGGAGCCGCATCATCGCCATAGCGAGGGCCGAGCGTCATCCCTACGACGCATGTGCACATCCACGCAGGGACAAGAAGACAGCGGAGAGGTATGCTGGGGTTGCCTGCCGGATGTCGGGTCGGACTCCGCTGTGGGATACCGCACGCGGGGTCTGGCCCGCCCATGTGCAGGTGGCCTATTAGAATATGTATGGATTATTTTGCTTAGGTAAATGAATACTTGAATATTGTACTACATTTCTAATAATAGTGAAATGAATTGAAAAAAAAGAATGGGGCTCAAAGCGAGAACAATGTACGGAGAGCTTCATGAGTCCTCTCACTTTTGGATCAATAATCAGTTTTGACTACAATAACCAACCTTGTTTCCCTGAAAATAAGACCTATCATGTTTTTTAAAATAGTGTCCAGGCAGCTATACATGTAAAACAGAAGTATTTTGGCGCAAACATTAACATAAGACCCTGTCTTATTTTCAGAGAAACATGGTACATACAAAACCTGCTTTAAAAAGTAAGACCTGGCAGCCTGTTTAGCTAATTTATCATTAAAGGCCCGTCCACACTGTCATGTGGTCATCCCTGAAATGCAAATGTTACTCTGAAAACTGGATGAAAACACAGTTAAAAGGCCCCATAGGCGTGGGTTAAATGGAATGAAACAATGCATACATTAGGTTACATTAAGCAAGGCATACATGTCTGTGCATTTTTTGTGAGATTGAAAAGCATAGCCTACTACACTTCTCTGTCCCTCAAAGAAATGTATGGAAACATATACTTTTTTCTTAACATTGCAATTAATGTAAAACATATGGAAACCTATAGCCATACGTTTCCATACACTTAACATACAGGCCTTAAAGAGAAAAACAAAATGTTGAATTCAAAACATTAATAAGAAAAAAAAGGAATTTTGATTGAAAAATATATACTTTTTAAATAAAAACTGTACCAAAATGTATAGCACACATATGATTTTGAAAACACAAATGTATGTTTAAAATGCACGTGTTTTTATACATTTTTTCATGCACGTTTCTCGCATATGTCATAGGTACGTGAACAGACCTGTTAGCATATTTCATGTTTCTAAAGTGAGTCTATTCCACATCTAAAACATAAGTGACATTTTTGTACTTTTTCAAAGGGGTTAAAGGGGTTGTCCCGCGAAAGCAAGTGGGTCTATACACTTCTGTATGGCCATATTAATGCACTTTGTAATGTACATTGTGCATTAATTATGAGCCATACAGAAGTTATAAAAAGTTTTTCACTTACCTGCTCCGTTGCTGGCGTCCTCGTCTCCATGGTTGCCGTCTAATTTTCGCCGTCTAATGGCCAAATTAAACGCGCTTGCGCAGTCCGGGTCTTCTTTGTTTCTCAATGGGGCTCCGTGTAGCTCTGTGTAGCTCCGCCCCGTCACGTGCCGATTCCAGCCAATCAGGAGGCTGGAATCGGCAATGGACCGCACAGAAGCCCTGCGGTCCACCGAGGGAGAAGATGCCGGCGGCCATCTTCAGCAGGTAAGTAAGAAGTCACCGGAGCGCGGGGATTCAGGTAAGCGCTGTCCGGTGTTCTTTTTTAACCCCTGCATCGGGGGGTTGTCTCGCGCCGAACAGGGGGGGTTTTGGAAAAAAAAAAAAACCCGTTTCGGCGCGGGACAACCCCTTTAAATCTAGAGATGAGCGAGCACCCAAATGCTCGGGTCCGCGTTATTCGAGTCGAGCTTTTTGTAAAATTCGAGAGCTCTACTCGAGTAACGAACCCCATCAGCTACAATGGGAGACTCGAGCATTTTTGTATGTGGGACGCCGGGTCCCGAGCTTTTCTCTCTCTCTCTCTCTCTCTCACCTGCCTGCCTGCCCAAAAAATTTGCCATTGACGCATGCAGCGTCGCGGCGGTGAGGGCCAAAACAGGCACGTCACAGCGGAGAGGAGCCAAAAACTGGGGTGGGGTCGAACACGGCTTGATGCTCGTTCGGGTAACGAGCACCATCGAGTACGCTAATACTCGAACGAGCATCAAGCTCAACAGAGTACGTTCGCTCAACTCTAGTTAAATCATAACTCCACTTAACAAAGGATCCATTAGATGAAATAAAGTATAAATACATATATATATATATATATATATATATACACACACACAACACACTGTATAATAATACACATTGAAAACCTGTTACCAAGTCAGCAATTGTAAATACTGTATAATGTTATTATTACTATTACTAATATTATTATGATTGTCCTTTTTATTTGTTTTGCCATTACAGTGAGATTTATGGGATTTGGCAAAACATAATAAATAAACAAGCATCTACTCAAAATAAAGTCTAAATGCCCATTTACAGTAGCTGAAGCTAAAACAGGTCCAGAAAGTCAAACTCTGCCTACAGTCCAAAGATGCCGGCTGAACATTTACAAGCTCCTTCTGGCAGAGGTTTTCTCTGTCTGCTTCCCTACTAAAATAACAACCTGGAACATAACGGGGTGAAAGAGAATCAGAGTCTTGTAGCAAATCCTAATGCCCTGATTTATAATAAAAAATTTAAAAGAAATCATTTATATTTCATTGGATCTAAATAGCTCCATCAAAGTTTTATCCAAAGTGCCGCTGTATTTATAGTCGGCTCTCCTCTGGTGAAGGTAATTAATAGACAGATAATTTTCATGAATATCTTCCCAAACTCCACATTATCATCTCTGTTTGTTTTTACAGTAAGTACAATAAAATTAGAATGAAATACCGACAAGAGAATATTATTTACTGACAAGCAGGAGCAGCCAGCACAATTGCTTCTTAACATCCCTCTGCCCAGAAGGGAAAACAAGCCTTATATGTGTGTTAGGAAAAAGTTAACAACATGATCATCCCGGCTCTGTTGTGTTTTTGTGTTTTAGATGCTGTAGACAGACTGAAGATGACAGTGGGACATGAACAGCTTGCAGTGAATATTTTAAAGTTACATTCCTCTTTTGTAAAGAGCAGGGCATCCGGTGTATATAGTAGGACAGAATGTGGTTAGCGGTATTTTTTTATGTTATTAGTAATTTAGACAATCTGAAAGTTACAATTTGCTTAACCCCTTAAGGAACCAGGGTGCTTCAGTCCAAAAGGACCAGACACTTTTTCACTTTTTATCCATGTATTGGTTTTACAGCCCTATTTTATTTTTCTTCAACTACCAAAATTTATTTTGCTGCTTTTTTTCTATGACATATATGGCTATTTTTTTTCCTTTTTTTTACTGAATTTTATTATTTTTTATTATTTTATTAGGGGTAAAAAAAGCTAAAAAAAAAAAAATATATATATATATATATATATAGTTGTTTTTTTTATAATTAGTATATTTACGCTAAAATAAAGTACAGGAATGGGTTTCTCATTTTGTTTTGGACATTTTGGCATATAATTTGTATAGGCTCAGATTACAGGGCACATATGGCAATAGTTTGGGTTGCCATCAAGGGTGGGTCATTTTTTTTCTTTTTTTTTAATTTAATTCAGTTTTTTTTTTTTTACTTATTTTTGTAACAAATCTTTTTACTATCTATGATCCCAATGATGGCATATAAGACCTATCGGGGTCATTCCGATTGTAAAATTGTTTTTACTGTCAGCCAGGATTAAAGCCCAGGACTAAGCGCAGTAAACCCTTATTGGGTTGAAGGAAATCATACAACCTACTTAAGACAGCATTTTGTCTGACGTTTTTGGGATGAAGGATACCTGCGTTCTTCTCATGGCATTTTTAAGTGGAGCTTTTTCGTTATAGTAACATAGTTTGTAAGGCCGAATGAAGACAATGTCCATCTAGTCCAGCCTGTTTTATCCTTCTGTGTTGTTGATCCAGAGGAAGGCAAAAAAAAAACAAGAGCAGAAGCCAATTAGCCCTTTTGGGGAAAAAAATTACTTCCCAACTCCCTAATGGCAATCAGACTGTTCCCTGGATCAACCCCTAATAGTTCCTACCTGCCTGTATACCTGGATTAACAATTAACCTAAGATTTATATGTACATTCTTTTTCCTATGGAGAAGCTAATGGGAAAAGACCAGAAAACCACCCACTCAGAGAATGCTGCAGTTTGGAAAAACTTCCACTAGTCTCATAGAATGTCATTAGAGAAAAGCATAATGTTAGAGTGCGTTCCATATTTTAGCTTTGACCTATCAGAAACATACGGGCACAGCATTTTTGCCTCAAAAAGCCACTGTGTTAAAATGGTAAAAATTAGCCTTTTTTTTTACTAAATAGACTACATGTGAAATCAGTTTAAGACATAATTTTGTAAGAAGTTGTCATATCTACTGTATGGAATTCCTTTGTATGTTTAGCTATAGAATCAATAATATATAAATAAATACCTATATTTGATAAAGCAAATATCAGAGTATAACATAAATAAAGATTTGCATGAAATTGATTTCCCTGCATGGTTTATTGATACAAAAGGATACAGCATCTATGAGGGAGAAGCTAAATACTTGTCTATATCTTCGTTATTCTATTTGTTTTGGCAGAAATTAAGCCGCAGACCATTTTGCGTTAATCATATAGCACGTTTTTTTATATTTATGGCCGCTGTTTAATTAGCAGATATGTATTTGAGATATTAGTACGGAACAGTAAGACAAGAGGCAGTAAGTGCATGTGGCTTCGTTGAGGTTTTGCTGGTTATTCTGTTAAGTCAGCTTTCATGCTATATTACTCAATTTAGGCCTATGGAGTACATAATGGCTTTGGAGAATACAAAACAAATAGCATTTATTTGCAGCAGACTTCCCCATATATCTGAGAAGATAGCTTTAATTAAAGCCCTGAAATATTTATGCTGTTGGCCATCCTATTGCTTTGCACAGTAGAAACTGACAAGAGAAGCCAGGGATAAACAATAGGATCCCAACTGCACTCCCTGCAGACTATATCCCCAGACTAAAAGGTGTCTGCACAATGCATACTGTGTCCAAAAGAAGAATACATTATCTTACTACTTCTCTTAAAGTGAAATTACATTTTTAACAGTCATATTGAAAGTGATTATGTCTTGCAGATGTCTGACCTTGATAAAGAAGGTGTAAAAGAAAGGAAATCAAGGCACAGAAACACATGACTAAGAATAAGGTCACTGCGTTCACTTTCCCAGGGCTCTGAAACAAAAAAGAGTTGAATTCTGATTGGTTGCCGTAAACAGCTTCTCCCCTTTTCTCGTTCACTACCTTGCTTCTTTTGGATGACATTTCCATGGTCAGGGCTGAAATTATGTTGTACAATGCCCTGTGTATGGTCATACAGTGTACAAGTAACCATTAGGGTCATAGCTAGCTGCAGGTATTTGGGATTATGCCCCAAATTTTAAGTCTGGTACTCCAGATCATTGGGGTAACTGACACTTTCAACTGCATCAGTGTCCTCAGGACATCAATGAATCTGGATACTAAGGTGGAGGAAGAAGCCGTTAGCTCCATCATTCTCTGTGATTGTTCTCAGTAGGAGAAATCAAGCCATCTTATAGGTATGATACCTTTTATTGGCTAACAAAAATACATGATGTTATAGCGAGCTTCAAACCTCTCAGGGTCCTTCCTTTAGGCATATTGGAACAAATCTAAAGACATATTTAATTAATACACATGATCACATGGGAGGGCAGGAACATAGTGAACTTAATTTGCACTAGATAAATACCAGAAACAGAGGGTAAGAGAGCACAGACATGTTGGGATTAATAGCATTTACATAAATAACAGCGAGGGATGACTATAACAGTAAATAGTTAGTCAAGTTACAAGGAATGTGAAATCTCTCCTTCAGCCCTGCAAACAAGGAAGATGTAACAATACTTCTGCAGCGCCACCTATTGGATAGCAGCATTCCTTCAAATCAATGTATGACTTTTTAACAGTCTGTAAAACAATGATTGGGAAAAGCACCCCTTCTGGGTGCTCTTCTTGGGGAGAGGCGACACCACCCCCAACCCACTCACCACCCAGGTGTCTCCACTCACCCCCCGGGTGCCCACCCTAAGGACACCGCTCTTGACTTCTTTCAGACTTTTCATATTCTCCACTGATGCAAGAGCCACGCTCCAAGGTTCATTCCATTTTTGAGGGTATCAAAAATGGCCATAAATTTATACTTCCAAATTCTTCTGTGATGCTGTGACATAGTGCTTCAACTACAAAGATATATTACTCACCTAGCCTCATTCTCATGCTAAACGGAGGTTAGCTCCTTCAATACTGCAGCCGATGAGATGGCAGGATGGGTCTCCTGCATAGGCCGACACAACGCAATGTCATTATCGTTTGATTTAAAAGGCTGCACGGACTAATTAGTCCCTGATGTTATCGATTTCCCCACAAAATTGCATAGTTCATTGTGCAATTTTGCAAGGATCGGGTGCACATTTGCACACCCCCATAGACTCCTATGTGTTACGTCTAAACAAGATGCGCTGGACTGTAACCCTGAGATACTCATGCAACTACACACAAGCTAAACACCAAAAGAAAGGGAACTAGTGAACTGCGAACAGGACTCACAAGCAGACATGACACAAGGGCTAACAAACACCCAAAACACTAGCCTAACATACCTGCATGCATAAACAAACAAACACAGTAACATAATATGTTAGGCTGAAAGAAGACAATGTCCATCTAGTTTAACCTATTTCCAGCCCCACTTGTTGATCCAGAGTAACAGATGGAATTGCTACGGTACGAGGTATTGGTTCGTATATTGGCCAATATACTTAAGGCCAGGAGCCCGTGACAAGGGTTCTCGTTATCTCATGGGTCCTACTCTAACAAGACAACTACCCAATGAGTCCTGCCTGCAAGCAGGGCAATCGTCCCAATAGGGCCGGCCCCACGCTGGAATCAGCTTTCTGACACCTTCATGAAAAATTCCCTCGATTCAGCGAGGCAAAGATTGAAGAGGGAGTTTTTGTGGGTCCTCAAATTCGAGAGCTCAAGTTCAACAACTTGCTGTAGGGTGATGCAAAAACAAGCATGGAATGCTTTTTGCCTAGTGTCTACAAACTTTCTTGCGAATGTTAGAGCAGAAAACTAACAGGAACTAGTACAAGACATGCTGATGCAATATCAGAAACTTGGCTGCATAATGTCTCTAAAGATCCACTTCCTTCATTCCCATCTGGATTTCTTTCCAGACAACTGTGGTATGGTTAGTGATGAACATGGCCAACGTTTTCATCAAGAGATCGCAACCATGGAACAAAGATACCAGGGAGAATGGCCCACTACCATGCTGGCTGACTACTGCTGGACACTCCACAGAGATGTACAAGAGACAGGCAAAGACATCTAAGATGTAGTCTATGACTTGATGTTTTACAGGTATTACCCATAGGCCTATTACTATTGGCATGCATTTCGGGATGTAAACAATTATTGCAGATTCAGATTCCAAAATAAAATAGAATCAATTTTGCATTTTGACTGTCATATTCGTGTTAAGCGCATACAAATTGATAAGAAATGACTAATTTTATTTCAGTAACATGATTTTTGTAAAAATGTGTTGACCAGTGTAATACAGCACTTGTATGCAGCACAAAGCTGCAAAATAATGTGAACTTTCAAAAGACCAAAAATAGAAGTACCTCTCAGGCCCCCATTTACGACTGAGAACAGGATGTTTATTGTATATATTCAATGGAAATTAACTTTTGATTAATTAATGCAAACCCCTTGTCCTAAAGGCCCTTTGCAGTGAATGGATGATCAGTAATAAATTGCTAGATTATTACTTATTGGATCTTTCCTGCGGACCTAAAATTTATTGTTGGTGTGCCGCAGAATCATTTCACAGGTGTCGTATGATTTGCTGAATAGAAAGCAGTGGCACAAGGGTTGACAAAAGGTGCATTTATGTTCCCAAAACTCAATTATTGTTCAGTGTAGATGCATGCCAAGCTAACGATATACGATCACTACATCACCGCTAGTCACATGCTTGTTTATCTTGGCATGTAAGAGGGCCTTAACTATTATTCCCAGTTTCCATTTACACTAAGCATTATCTTTTATGTAGCAGATTCAATATTTACAGTGTAACTTATGCTGAGATTTAAATAAAGTATGCTGACTGGACTCTGACTGATTAGATGATGCCCTGAGATAAAAAGGGGTGATTTTAGCTGCACAGTGAGCTGTGCAGGTACCGGATGAAAGGTTAAAAGAGCTGCTGTCTACAAGTCCAGGAGGTGGAAGACAGAGAGGAACTTCAACGGCTCTGGACCTGGGAGCACTGGGGTAACTATAGGGGATGCAGGGGATGCGGTTGCACCCGGGCCCAGGAGGCTTAGTGGGCCCATAAGGCCTCTCTTCTCCCTATAGGGAGCCTCATACTATGAATAAAGCATTATAGTTGGGGGCCCAATTACAGATTTTGCATTGGGGCCCAGGAGCTTCAAGTTAGGCCTCTGCCTGGGAGGGTCTATCAATAATGGCAAGGTAATAGAGAGAGGAATGAAGAGTAACACTTCTGACCCCAGACAACACTGTGAAGAACATTGCGTCCATAGACGCTGCGACTCACACACATCGAACTGTAAGTGAGGCCGGCCTTAGTAAAGATGCTAGGTGTGCACATCAATTGGGATAGGTACTAATTAAACAGTAGGCCTGTTATACCCATAACTAATTACATTGGAATAGGGACTGAACTGTAAGAGAAGCAGCACTTGAGGGAACCTGGGAAGCCCCATATTTTGTGGACTGAGATACTGCATCACAAGGGATATAGATAATGATGGTATATGTCTTCACCCAGAGAGACTGAGCGTTATGTTTTGAACTCTGTATTACTGCTAAACAAACCTCATATTAGTAAAGTAGTGTGGATATTACTACATTATACTTGATAGTACATTGTGTTTAGATAATACTGTGCAACACAATTTTTGTAACAGATAAGCAGATAGGCGACTCATAGTAACTTTAGTGTGCTGAAATCAAATATGATATCTGCTTTTTTTTGCCACGTAAGATTTTCCAATTATCGGAAATAATATATTCAAATTGCCATTGTATTGTATTTTTTAGAAATCTGCCTATACAATTAATCCAGTGGCTCGCCATAAACCTTGCTTAATAAAAAGAATAAAAAAGTGATTGTGCAACTATTTGGCAATCACTGTAACACACTGCATGCTGACTGAATACTATAAGGGTAGGTTTATGTAACACATAGGGTATGTTTCCACGTGGCAGAAACACTGCGGATCATCCACCAGTAAGTTGTAATTGATGAACTGTGTTTTACAGGTCACTGATTAGACTAAATAAAAGAATCAAAATCATAAAACAAAAATACATGTTTAGTATCACTGCGTCCGTAAAAGTCTGATCTATCAAAATAATGCATTATTTACCCTGCATGGTGAACGCTGTCCGGGAAAAAAAATAAGAACACCAGAAATGCGCTGTTTTGGTCATTTTGTCTCCAAGAAAAAATGCAATAAAAAGTGATCAAAAAGCCATATGTATTCCACAATTTCACCAGTGTAATCAGCATGGTTTAATTTTATAGAAACATATCAATTAATTTCTGTTACAAATTTTTTTTTTTATTTGTTGCGCAGTGTAATGGAAGGTGAAAATTCAATCGTTTACTGATTACTACTCTATGGTTCACTTTGATTTCTCTCTTCTTAAATAAATGTTGTATACTTTGGTTACTCCATCTGCTGTGTCACATCCTGGTACCTGTGCGCCTGTTACAGAATAACATGGCACAATGTAGAGTTAGAAGTGAAATCCTCCAGGATTGTTAGTTTATGGGGAATACAAGTATTTACTAAAACACAAATAAAGGCTCAGTCACACAGGCGCTGATGCGCCCGTGTTTCAGGACGGGAAGACGACAGTGCAGACAAATCTCCGCACATGCCGGAAAAAGAACACATGGCTAGCAATGGAGCCGGTCATGCAAAGATTCATCCAACACGCGGTGCGGCTGTCTTCCTGTCCTGAAACACGGGCGGATCGGCGCCCGTGTGACTGAGCCATAAGTGAGAAGAGCTGAGCGCTGAAGGTCCTATTTAAACCATTGGCAATAAGTGTCCATAAATGCAGATGTAGCAGAGCTGAATTCTTCATTTAGCCAGTTCTTTTGCTCGCCCTGATAACACATTGCATGAAGACAACCAAGAAACACACAGGTAAAATATTGTGATATACAGTAACCATAAACTGAGCCAAACACAGCTCTTCTATATTGATACAATACTGTAATATCACCACTACCAAAAACACTTGCCTTAGTTTACTAATTTTAAATACTTTCCTGTGAATAGTTTTTGCCCCCTAAACCTAATGTTACTAACCTAACACACCCCTGCTGACCTGCCAGAGCTTGGTTATTGCTCTGCTAATCTACACCATATGCACCCAGGACTTCTAGTGCCCTTGGCAATGAACTTGTTGAATATGATTTGAATAGGATGAAAAGAAAGCATGCGACTGGTATTATTTGTTGTCTGACATCATAAAACAGAGAGAAAGAACCTGGAGCAGGTACGACATGGCTGTTCCATTGCATAATCTGATTTGGGATATGTATAGAATTACCCAGACAGTGAATTATTTATCAGCTAAACGGACCGGCATCAATTACCTGTCATGGTGCTCTTATTCATTAAGAAGATTGGGCAGCACACACTAACAAAAGGAGAGGAAGTTGCTAAGTTACAGCCGTTGATGGCCAATGACAGGAGTATCTGTCGACATGGCAAACTACGAGCACTGTATAGGCCCTGGAAAAAAAACTACGCTAAATGTACAGTTTACTCCATCCATAACGAAAGTCATAGAGCCATGAAGTCTGCCCCTTGTAGTGGAGGTGATCAACATTGCCCATGTTTTTACACATTAGACAATTCTTTGTATGTTCTGCATCAATCAAATGGAGAGGCTAGGACCTAAAGTCCTAGTGACACAGATATGTAATTGTGCTGTTTATTATACACTATGTAGTAGTATAATTATGTATGTATACTTGTAGTAAGTACAGTCAGCTATCTCCGGAGGTCCCATTGAAGTGAATGGAGCAATGGGACCGAGTCATAGCTGGGGTGTTTGCATCACAGGTAGAACCCCTTTAAATGAGCCACAACTATTTTATAATTTGTTGATGTAGCTGTATGAGGGCTGTTTTTTTGTTGTGGGATGAGTTGTATTCTTCACTGACACCATTTTGAGGTACATATAACTTATTAATTAACTTTTATGAACTGTTTTGAGGCTAATTGAGGAAGAAAAGAGCAATTCCGCTATTGTTTTTTTGCAATTTAAATCTATACTGTCCAAGGTGCAACTTAAATAACATGCTAACTTTATTCTATGTCCTGGTCAGGGGTGTAACTAAAGGCTCAGGGGCCCTGATGCAAAACGTGAGCTGCCCCCCCCCCCCTCTATCTGTATCTGTACCCATACCTAAACCATGCTGCACAGAGACATAACTTGAATCTTCTGGGCCCCAATGCAAAACCTGTAACAGGGCCCCCAACTATAATGCTTTATTCATAGTACTGGGCTTCCTATATGGAGAAGAGAGGCCTTATGGGCCCCCTAAGGCTCATGGGCCCGGGTGCAACCGCATCCCCTGCACCCTCTATAGTTACACCCCTGCTCCTGGTACAATTACAGCAGTACCGCACATTACTATGTTTTCATATGTAGGGACACTTAATTTAAAAAAAAAGTTTTTATGTCATTGCAATTCCTTCACTTATTTCCCTCTGTGTAGCTATATAGCGGCTTTTGTGTGGAGCAAGTTATAGATTTTAATTGAACAGTTTTGAGGTTTATGAATTATGAATTATTTGTTTGGGGGTAAAAAATGAGTTAAATAAATAATGCTTTGAAATCGTCAGATTAACAGTAAATCTACTGGATTTGGCCGTTTATTAGACATATAGTCATGGGGTCTTTGTTAGGAGCTCCCTTTGTCGAACCACTGAGATGCCGTGGACAATATTGTGGCAACCAAAGGGGTTAAACATCTGGGATCAGAGTTATCTCCAATCCCAACCATTGTGGCAACGTTCTGGCTATAAATTACAGCCGGCCGCTCCAGCTGATGGTGTGCAGATACATCTCCTGTGCCCTCACAATCCACTGGACATAGATGTATGTTCGTTTGTGGCAATGCAACAGCAAAAGGGATGTAGAGTTAAGTTTTATATTTTGCTGAATTTTCCTGCAGATCTATCACTAGATTTCACATTTTGACATGTAAAGGGTAAGATTTGTTTAAATTTGGGGGAAAAAATTCACGGCAAAACCGATAGGTAGCAAATTCGTATTTTGCCATGGATTTTTGCAACGCATCTTTACCAGAAAACTTCCATTGCATGTGGTCCTATCTTTGGTGGCTCTTGGATCTGTATTACAGATGTCTTACAGATGACATTATAACCGTATGTCATCAGTATTTCAACAGTATTTGATCGGTATTTGCCTCCGTATTTTTTATTTTCTACTAGGCAAATATTGATCCGTATTTCTGTGCTATTGTATTTCTAGTATTGTCTACCCAGTAGAAAATACTAGGAATAAGATGGCAAATACAGGAAAAATAAAGCCCCATTTACACGCAAAGATGATCACTCAAAATTTGTTCAAAGGATAAGGAGATTGACAGTTTTAGCGATCGTTTTGCATAAGCTGCTAATAGGCACTAATGCCCTTTAGTAGCTTATTACCTTCATTTGCATGTAAATGAGCCTCAGGAAGCTGTGTGCAGAGAACAGCAGGTGGTCTGTTCTCTGCATTCAGCTCCTTTGTTCTGCTACAGGGCTGCAAGCTGAATACAATGTAATCAGTGCTCCGATGGAGAACACACCATGCGATCCCTGCTATCAGCTCTCTGGCTGCACGATGGATTTAATGCTCACCTAAAAATCATCGATCGACTGAAAAGTAAACGATGGTAGCATTTACACGCAACAATTATTGCTCAAAAGACATCGTTTGAGCGAATCTTGAGTGATAATCATTGCGTGTAAATTGGCCTTTAGTCACGATATGTTTAAAATAATGGCACTGAAAAATACGACCATGTGAATCGATATATAGAGTTACATTAGCTTCGTATCATGGTCCACAAAACACAGACCAAATGCGGCGCTAAAGCACAGCGGTCTGAAAGTGCTCCCCAATTAGGCTGGCTGGAGCTGGGTGCACAGGAATAGCAAGAGATCGGTAATACAGACTGTCAGGGACACACTTACATGTGTAACAAGCACATACATATACAGCATATACACGCACAACATACTCGTCTACCTTACAATACTTATAGTAGAATACTTATAGCAGATTCCGAGAAAAGGTGCTAAGCAACAAATACATTTTCGACATATACTCTCCCCTTTACATATGGCATGCCACCAAACACCACTAACCAAATCACAAGTAGTACATATGACTCCTTTATGACACCACCTAATGTATCCATACACAGACTCCAAAATAAATTAAAATAAATACACATTTCACACCACAAAATAAATACAGACACCTAGAAAACAGCCCACGGAATCTGCAGACCCCAAAACAAAACATAAAAACAGACCAAAACACCAGACCTCAAAAGAAGTAGAGACCTCTAGACCAGACCTCTTAAACTAATACAGACCCCAGACTAGACCCCATAATAAAGACCCAAGTTCAGACCCTAAGATAAATACAGTTCCCAGCAGGCTCAGATTGGTCCACAAGGAAACAGGTAACGTCTCGGGTGGGCCCTGAACCAATATGAGCACCCAGCCCACCACTGCCACATGAACGGTGCCGTAAATCCGCTGCACTATTTATGTATGGGCAACCTACAACATCTCAGACTGGTAATATTTGCTTGTAACTATTTAATAAGCCCCCAAAATGAATTTTACTGGTGGCCCTTTAAGCACCTCATTTCACCACTGGATCCTCAGAACACAGACCCAGTTGAAAGCTATGAGAGCCTTTGGATCCCTGCCCTGTCAATCACTCTGGTAAGTTTCAGGCTGCTTTAGGCCTTGTAGCCTAACAGGGCTCTAGGGCATGCAAAGGACATCATGATGATATCAGAGTATTGGGCTATGGAGCGCAGGCGGAAGAGACTCAGTTGCTCATCATGCAGACAAGAGAAGTAAGTGTCACTTTTTGTTATTTCTATTGGCACAAAAGGGGCTCTATTAATTGTATAAGGGCACAAAGTGGGCATTATCATTTATAGAGAGAACAAACAGGGCATTATTATTTATGGGGTCACAAAGTGGACATTATTATGTGTCAGGGGCGTAACCACTGCCTTGGTATGCTGGAATCTTTTGAGCAATAGTATGGATGTAACAATTGGTACTTGTATTTAGATATTCCTAACTATATGGCTGTATTATCTATAGGTACGTAAGCATACATAGAAAATGGGCACATAGCTAGTGTTGGGTGAATAAACACTAGTTTATTTACTTGGGCGTGCTGTGAATTGATTGATATTATCAGGCAAATGTACTAACACTGGTTTTAGTAATTTCTGTTGGCGTACAATACACCTACGTCTGCTGGCATAGATTTCTTGTATTTATGCCAGTTTCTGGTTTAAATTAAACATAGATCTGTCAACCCAAGTTGGCCACGCCAGAGGGCATAAAAGTTGGGCCTTGCGCAAAATTTAGCAACTTTTCTATGCCAGTATATTAGTAAATGTCCCTGTATATGTTGACTCAGGATCGGTGTCTATAATGTGGACACACCATTTCTAACATTTCACATACATTCACGTGCTGCCACTTTTTGGCAATATACCTTCTCTTTGAGATAGATATATATATATATATATATATATATATATATACCCAGACAGATATTTATACAGTTGTATAAATATAATATAATAGGGGATTAGCCACCCAGGCTCGGCATCTTCTCCCCTCCAGATGATTGGCGTCAATCTCGGGAACACACTTTTACATCAGGAACTTCTCTAAGTCTGGCAACTGCCGGTTGTATGAATCTTAGCAATGGTTCACAATATTCCACACTGTACATTAAACAGCACACAAAATAAACCCTGACCGTCTGGTCACTCACTATACATCAATTGTGTCTCTCTCTATTTAGCCTTATGCCACAACTAATTAGACATCATCAAACAGTCCACTCTTGGGCTGCAGTACATTGGCGTCCCTCTTCTTTCTGTCAGACGGGCTAGTAGAACCCCAGGAGCTCCCTGCTCTGGCTTAGGGTGCTTTTACTTAAGACGATCTGTCGAGCAACAGATGCCTGACATGTTGTTCTAGTGATAATCATTCCTATGCTTTTGCACAGGGACGAGCATCGCTAGTGAATGGAGGTGGAGCGGGCTGGGGATCATACCGACCTGCCTGCCTCCATGTACAGTTATCAGACAGTTGTTCACAAGTGCATTATAGAAGTTGTCAACAGCACTGAATATTCCAAGCTCTGCTTGTGGAAGCTATACCATGTGCATGCTTTCCCAGGATTAGGACCTCGATAATCCACCAGACAACATAGAAATCAGGGTGGTAAAGCAGCACAAAGGAATCCTTACTCTTCAAGAAATTTCCATATCCAAATTCCAAGTTTTATTGACTCCAATGCATAAGCGGCGTTTCAACCATGCTTCCCTGGTCTTCCATAAGCTTGAGAAAAAACAGGGAAGCATAATTGAAACGTTGCTTATGTATTGGAGTTAATAAAGCTTGGAATTTTAATATGGAAACTTCTTGAAGAGTAAGGATTCCCTTGTGCTGCTTTACCATCCTGGTTTCTAAGTTGTTCATAGGTGAACGGTTGCCTATTTACACGGAAAGATACGTCGTTAAGTTTTCTGCATGCAGAAACTAAACAACGAACAGGAAGTAAATGATTTATCATTCGTTGTTCAGTGGCTGCAAGCATTTACACTGAATCTTGGAAATCTGAACAATTATCATTCCATGTTAAAGTACCTTTACGGCCCCTTCCCGCTGGCGAAATAGCACAATTTCCCAGCACTGCGAGGCTGCAAGAAATGTCAAAATTATGAAGCCACTAGCTTCCAATAGCTCTATTCACATGTGCGATGTTTTAACGCTTCCGATGCAGCATGAAGACAAAATTGTAGCATCTCGACCATTGTTTCCATAGGGGCCAGCGGCAGCAGCCCCATTGAAATTAATAGAAGATGATCGCAATCCTCTGCCACTGCTGTGACAGCAGTGGCAAGGGACTTCCCATGGTGGGGACTTTCGGGAGGGGGTGGTGGGGCTGGAATTATAAGCCCTACCCTGAAAATAATCCCTAACTGTAGAAAAAAATAATAATAATTAATACATCACCTTAGAAGCACTGTCATCTCTAGCAGGTACCCTTCACTCTTCTTCAGCTTTTTTTCTGGCCAGGAATTGAAAAAAACCCTGCCTCCTGAAAAGCGCTGCCTCTGATTGGCTGAGCGCTGTGACCAATCCGAGGCAGCTCTCAGCCAGAAAAGAAGCTGAAGAAGAGTGCCGGAGACCTGTTAGAAGAGGTGCCGCAGATGACAGCGCTTCTAAGGTAATGTATCATTTATTTTTTCATTTTCTACAATTAGGGATTATTTTCAGGGCAGGGTTTATATTTCAAGCCCACCCCCGAAAATCCTTGTCACAGGGAGTCCCCTGCCACTGCTGTCACAGCCACGGCAGGAGATTCCTTCAGCTGTGCTGGGATTGGAGGCTGTTTCCCTGCAGAAACGCCTCGCATCCAGGGCTTCAAGAAGGATTACGAGAGCGATATTGGGGCATCAATCCCCTCCCCGATATCACTCTCGCCAGTGTGCAGGAGCCCTCAGGTTGCTCCTCAGCTCTGGTTTAACAGCAAAAATGTGGTGGCACACCCACTCCTTTTACAACAGTTCCCCAGTCCAATCCTGGACCAACAGTCAGACAAACAAACAAACAAGTACAGACCACTGAGCAGACCCCAAATTGTACTATGTACAGACCCTGAGACCAAACTAAATATAGACCCTGAGTCTGAAAGTGGTGCTTATAAAATGTGAAACATCTACAGTAAAAGATTCAATGATGCAAACAGTAGTGCAGCCAGGGCTCCTGCAGACAACCCTGTTTTATCGCGTTTTTACAGGCGGGAAAATCCCGCACAAAACTCAGAGAATAGAACCCTTTGATTTCAATGCTCTTGCTCTATTTTGCCCACCAGAGAGCCCCATAGAGGTCAATGGGAGGTGCGAAAATGTGCACATATGTACACACTGGGCTGCGCAAACCCATGTGTACAGGGATCTTGTTTGGCTTAGGAGCTCCTGCTAATGAGCATAGGTGCATATACACTCGTGAGAGCGTAACATGATTGCGCTATGAAGGGGGCGCTATCAGGGGAATATCCGCAAATTCTGCACTGTTTTGCGCTGCCTGTGTCCTGCGCTGTGGGTTCTGCTCTATGCATTTTGCACAAGTGATTTTGCGTGTGCAAAAACGCGCGCAAAAGTGCTCGTCTGCAGAAGCCCTAATTGTCATTTAAATCAGGGAAGGATGATTCCCCGCCCTTGTGACCTAGTGGTGCCTGCGCAAATACATACAGTATTTGCATAGGCACGCACGCAAATTACACTCGTTCTCTGCGTTAAAAAAGTGAGCAAGAAGAGTGCGCAGGAGTGAGCAAGAAGAGTACTAAGCAGCCCCCTCTCGATATAAGCAAGGCCTGCATTCAACAAGGTTGCATTCAGAAGACTCTGTATGGACAACCCAACAGAAGCGACGTGGAGCAGATTTCCAGACATTGCATAAATCCTTGATTCTGCTGGAATCTGTATCTTTTTCAGCATCACGCTAGAAGAATCCATTAAACTCAGGATATGAAAAGCGGCACGCAAGTTAAGGGATGAGTGAAGTGGCGCTGTCATCTGTCATTAGCATCATAAGGCATACAGAAATACACAAGGTTTGGGAAAGTTCATAAGCAGTGGGTCGTCCTGGCCACACTTCATGTATTTCCAGTTGCAATAGCACTGCAAGTCCCAGGTAGATTGTCAAGCCGTCCTCTGCTGGCTGAGTATGTTTTATTAAGTAGGGGAATCCACTGGGCCATGTCATTGGCACTACTGCCAACAAACACACTCTGCATTCTTTTACATTGGCCAAGCTCCATATATTATGTCGGATAGTTGATCTTGGCATGTCATTGAAAAGAAAAGTGTAATTAGTGCAAGCCTTAGTAAGGTTAATTTATTATCAGAAGCCTTATTAATCTGAACATTTCATAATGTGAAAACTATTACCAAAACATTAATAACAGTAAAGGATGCCCTTTCCATAAGGTTTATTAGGGGATATTATAAGATCGCCTGCTCAGTGCCCGGTCCAGGTCTTAAAATGCCTAGTTCTCAGCTAGAGTTCCATCATTTTTTCAAAATTTTAAGTTGGCAGTGGCAGTATTATTGGCTAAGAGCCATAAGAGGCATTAATACTTGCTAGAGGGCATTATTATTGACTATGGGATATAGGGGCATTTTTACTGAATGGGGCAAAACTTATTACTGAATGCATAAAGAAGGCATTATTACTAAGAGGGGACATGTTTACTGTGTGGGGGCCACTATAAGCAGCACTTAATATGTGGCACCTACGGAAAGCACAAAAGGGGGGATATTATTTTATGGGGCACCACAAGTAAAATCACTACTATCTGGATACTACAGATAGGGAGATTATGTAGAAGTGTGGAAAATGTAGAGAGGGTGCTGGAAAAGCGAGCAGCCAAAAATGTCAGTGTGTCATTCTACTGAGAGAAGTTCTGACTGCGAGACGTCATCATAAAGTCATCATGGTGGTTTGGGCCAAATGGAGAAGAAAAGGGAAAGTAAACATCTCCTTCCCTCTATTACTCTAGATTGGATTCATGAATTTTGTCTCCAGATGACTATGCATCATTTGCCCCACTTGTAAAGTGTTTTGGATTGTGCTGCTGCCACTGTATCTATTTCTACTAGAAACTCACCTGTGATCATTGGAGGCAACTGAACCGTAATCACTATTATGGTCTGCAGAACACCTGTGAAGAGCTGGTTTCTACCATGTGTTATATATTGTCACCATATAGAGGTAATATTGGCATTGAATAGTATTTTTTGTCTGCAGCAGCATGGTGTATTATTTGGTGACTAAGTGGTTGTAATATGTGATTACGGTCAGGCAGTATTATTTATCATTGTTATCATTGGTAATACTGATCTTGGTACAGTGGGTTTTGTTGAGTGACAGTATGGAGAAATCCTGAATGGTGATAGCATTTGCACCTTGTATTTAATGAAGTCCGGTCTCAGGTAACATACGGTATTCGTGCGGTTTGCTACACTATTCCTAACCCTGTTAGGCTGTGGCACACATAATGGACTAGTTTTTGTTGTAGTTGTTGCAGTTCAGCATGATTCTGCAGGAAAACGTGTCCTTATCTGCACTTTTACACGGGACCGGGAAACGTTCATGCTCGAGAGAGAGGGAGGAGGGGTGTGCCCATTTAGAATTCTCCTATGGGTCCTAGCCTTTCCTATATATATATATATATATATATATATAATGATTAGAAATATATATTTTTTTAAAGAGGGGTGTGGTGGTGTGGGGTGCAGGCACATTTGCAAAGGAAACCCCTGCTCCGTGTTCTCCCCTGGTTGCAATATAGCTTTTTAACAAGTCTCACATGCATATTTCTTACCTGACTCATAACTTCAAATCTTAACTTTAGGCTCATTTACACACAACGATTATCGCTCAAAATTCGCTCAAACTATGTCTTTTGAGCAATAATCGTTGCGTGTAAATGCTACTATTGTTAGCTTTTCGGCCGAACGATGATTTCTAGTTCAGCATGAAAACCATTGTTCGGCCGGAGAGCTGATAGCTGGGACCGCACGCTGTGATTACTTTCCCGCGGGAGCGCTGATAACATTGCTTTCAGCTGCTGTCCCGCGGGAGAACAATGGAGTTGTATGCAGATAACAGACCACCTGCTGTTATCTGAATACAGCGAAGATAGCTTCATTTAAATGCAAATTAAGCTAATTAGTGGCTATGCAAAATGATCACTCAAAACTGTCACTCAAACTGTCTTTCGAGCGAATTTGGAGCGATCATCCTTGCATGTAAATGGGGCTTATCTATGACAAGTTATCTTATCTTAAGCCATTCAAAAGCTATTCTCTTATCTTAATACAGCTATTACCCATGGAAAGTAACCATAATGGTTAAAAGCGAAGTTAAGGTCTCGGGACCTATAAATGAGCTAGGTGAATGTGTTTATTTAGAAAGGACTGTAGGCCTTTTTTTTGTAATTTGATGTGTTTTTTAAAGCTGCCTATGCTGCTGCTGTTTTACTAGGTTACTACTTGTAGATCAATACATCAGGAATTAAAATGCATCTAGATATGGATCAAACACTTTTCATCTATTGTTGGTCAAAGGTAAAAATGAAATGCCTCATAACTGCTATTGTATATGTTTATACGTAGTGGAAATGGCGAAACATTCTGCCAAAATATATTCCTGTGTCTCCCAAGTATGATGAAATTGCTTAGGTAGCCATCCAACACACAGATTACGGGACACGTAACTGTGGATTTCATATCTATGAACACCACATACATGCATAATAGCTAAATGTCCAATAATGCTAAGCAGGCTTAGGTCTGTTTACACGCAGTGGAAATGCTACGGATGTCCCGTAACAGAACATTCTGCAGCATAATCCACAGCAAAAGACACGTAGTCAAAATCCACACCATCAGTGACTCTAAATCAGCCACGATTCTACAGCTGATTTCACAAGATACTGCGTTTCCTCTCACCTTTAAAGCCTTTGCACTCATGGTGCTTCCAATAGACCGAGCAGCGTCTATTGAGTGAAGTTCGCATGAAAAATACGCAGCTGTAAATGCACACATTGAAATCAATGGGCTCTATTCACTGCATATTACGTACATAAAAAATAGGCGCGTAATACAGAGCATATTTACACTCGTGTTACTAAGCCCTTAGTATTATCAAATGCATGCTATAAAATCTATGAGAGTTGGAGGTGGCCAAATAGACCATTTATATGGTTATGTTTGGCCCATAGGAAAATAGTTGAGCATCTCTGATGTACAGTTTCACGGTTGTAATGACCCGGTTGCCACATTTAAGAAGCCTTTCACAGGTTAGATTCTAAAATATAACTTTTATTGTTTATAAAAATTAAAGACTAGAGGACAGACAACACAAAAAATACAAAAATACACAAACTAGGTGTGTTAATTCCTATGAATAAACCCCTCAAAGGACTTTACAATTAGAAGGTCTAGGTGACTAGAAGGACCCAATGATGTATAAAGGTCCTTTCTAGAATACAGGCTGATGTGTATTAAAGGGGTTGTCTCGCGCCGAAACGTTTTTTGTTTTTTTTTTCCCATAGGCCCCCCGTTCGGCGCAGGACAACCCCAATGGATGTGTTAAAAAAAAACAACATATTACTTACCCGAATCCCCGCTCTGCGACGTCTTCCTTCTTCCTACCTCTTCCTTCACCAAGATGGCCGCCGGGATCTTCACCCACGATGCACCGTGGGCTCTGTGCAGTCCATTGCCGATTCCAGCCTCCTGATTGGCTGGAATCGGCACACGTGATGGGGCGGAGCTACGATGACCAGCTCTCCGGCACGAGCGGCCCCATTCACCAGGAAGAAGACCGCACAGCGCAAGCGCGTCTAAAAACGCCAGAAGACATCAGAATTAGATGGATCCATGGCGACGGGGATGCTAGCAACGGAGCAGGTAAGTGAATAACTTCTGTATGGCTCATATTTAATGCACGATGTATATTACAAAGTGCATTAATATGGCCATACAGAAGTGTATAACCCCACTTGCTTTCGTGAGACAACCCCTTTAATCACCAGTTCTTAGACCTTGCCACTGATTGGGGGTACTTTAGTATGAAGTGTCTATAATCGGGAGTAGCTCGACCAGGTGAATGCCCAAAATAACTCTGATGTAATGAGTATGTAGGCAAGAGCGATAGTAAGTGCTTAATGGTTCATAGTTCAGATTGATGTAAATAGTTCATCGTTCTTTAATCAGTGTAAAAAATTTATAATTCATAATTCATGCAAAGAACCTATAGTATATGATTCGGTTCATGTGAAAACACTTGTGGCTCTTGGTTCGACGCGTTTCAGCCATTTAATCGGCTCATCAGAAACCTATTGTGAACCAATTGTTTAGTAGCTTCTGATAAGGCAATGTGCCTAATGTGCCTAAGATGACCATACCTCTAAAAGGTGCTGGCCAACGCGATAGAGCAATATGTATAAGGTAGCCGCATTAGTAAAAAGACACGGTAACCCAATACCCTTGTTCGAGTGGTTACCCAAGTAGATAGGGCAATATGCGTAGGTTGACCGTAACAATCACGGTAACCTCTTGCCCATATCGGAAGGGCAGCTGTCTTAATGTGAAAAACACAACAGCCTTGTATCTACATTAATGTTTGCTAGCAACCCTACTGACCCTATAGGAAGGCTAGAGATCTCCTGGGGCTATGTACCCAGACAGGTGTACTAGGATCAGTCCTTGGCACAAGGCATGTTCTAGACTAAATAGTCCTACTGATAATAATAATAGTTGAGAACCTGCCTATAGTAACAAAAAAAGGGGGTATAATAACGCCCAGCTAATGGTGCATCAGAGTAATAGAGAACTAGCACCAAAACAAAATCAAAATGTAACAAAAAGGAGGTCAGATAGCATAACCTTCAGCCTTAATGGTAGACTGGAAGCATCTGGAATTTAAGATGGTATTAAAAAATATACTTGTTTCCAGAACTACCAATCTATTAACGCTATTCGGGACCTAAGGCTAAGACAATCTGCTCTCACATAGAAACTGAAAAGAGGAATAAAACTGTTGTCTGATGTGTTCACAGCCACAGGAGACCGTGCTGTGGTGCATTATAGTAAGATGTCTCCAAATAATTTTCACATGAATTACTAAAGTGCAAAATATGTATAATTTATTGGAATTTAAATAAATCACAGGGACAGAGTTCTGAGGTTATTGGCATAAGGTGCTCAGAATATTAAATTATAATTACTTCAAACGGACAACAACCCATGTAGCATTACAATGACAATCTGAGCGAAAGAGCCCATCTAGAAAGTACTTAATGCAGCACAATGTCGCTCCTTTTTTCTTGTACTTAATGAACCACAATGTCGCTCCTGTTTCATTGCGGACTACTCCTTTCTTCATTAAATCTGCACACTGGGTAACTCATCAACCATTTAAAAAATAATACTGTGTATTTGTGGTTATACCCGTATACACAGTTAATGTGTACACACAAGTCAATAAAATGGCAGATAGTACTATAAAACTTGGTCTAGACTTGTGTACATTACAGACTTGTAAAGGAGGGTGCCCTCCAGGGTTACCCCCTTACAATTGTGCTTCTTTCCCTATTTGCTCTATTGTTTGACGATTGCTAATTTTAAAAGGGAGGGGACTCAGACAGGAACCAACATGAAAAGGAAGCCTTACGGCGTCCTCAGTGGGAACAACAACTCACTAAAGCCCTGGTTGTTGTTCCCCCTGGGGACGCCGTAAGGTGAAAAACATGTTGGGATGGCTATAGGTCAGACGTCTAATAGGGTACTGGTGGCGCTGACCTACTAATTTCTACATAGGCTTTTGGAAGTTGGCCATCCAAGCCTATGTTTAAGTGTGTATATGCACAGTTACACACATGATACTGATTGATGGCTGTTGGTTACTCTATATTGCTCCACCTTTTGCCCCTTTATTTTATATTTTTGATGTAGTCCTTGTCTATTTTTGAGTAATAAAGTATTTATTTTTGAAGGGATATTACCTATGGGTATTTTTTGACTTTGGCAATTAGAATTGTGTTTATACAACCTAGAGTATTCCTAGGGCAATCTTACAATATATTCTTGAAGGTATAAAGACAGCATTGATCCAGCTGCACCAAATCTTGTTTGTCCAACACTAGATCACAGAGATTGGAGAAACCCAGCCTCAGGCAACGTTAGAGCATGTGACTTCCTACTGAAGTTAGAGCATGTGCTGCAGAGGTCCCTCACACAAGAGCTTAGCAGCTGCCCAAAAATAAGCAATAAAGACTATTTCCACCAGCCATAGAGACAAGCTGGAGTGATACTAGTGAGAGACCAGCACCAGTTTTCTTCAGCACCAGTTGAGCCTGTTACACTTTGCAACTGTTCAAGTTATATACAAGCTGCCCCCTGGAGTTCTTGCCCCAGGCATCCAACCCAGATCTCCACTTGCCAGCCTTACAGAGGCCAGGCCTACTTGAGCCGCTGCCCAACTCACCACTACAGACTTACAATATCAAGAGATGACTACATCACTACCTTTTTCATTCAAGCCCTTGAAAATTGGTAGGCGTACTGGTCACTCCCAAAGATCATTCCAAAAGAGAGAAAACTAAGGCATTGGATGGCAGATGCAGATGAAAATTGTCTTCCAGCACATCCAAGGTACAAATGTGTAATACTCACAACATTTCTACCATACCAGATGACTGACAGCCGAGGCAGACATTTCCTTCAGCCCTGCAGTGATACGAGGCTGCTTTACATAAAAACGCCTCGCATCCATGGGGCTTTCAAATGATGGCAAGTGTAATATCAGGTCGGGTATATCACATTGGTGTTTGTGTTTGCAATCCATATAAAATGGGCTGATTTTTTAATGTTATTTTTCTGCATAATTTTCTGCCGCTTTGCAACAGATTTTTTACCTAGTAAAAAAAAACAACATATATATGCCCTCAGGTTTGGCCTCCATGGTTACAAATATTAAAAAATGCATCGCAATTGCATCAAACAAGTGCAATCCATTTTTTAAAATGCACCCATAGACTTAAATGGGAAATTTTAATCTAAAAATTGAACAAAATAGGACACGCTGCGGTTTTTATTTTTTGCTTGGACTGTTCATCCAATTAAAAACCACCTATGTGAATAGAAACATTTAAAATACTGTTCTTTATTTCTATTCAAATTCGGTCCCAAAATCAGACAGAAAAAGGTTACATTATATTGCCCCCTAAATATATCATTGCAGTGTATTATGCAGCCTGTTGTTTGGATAAGGAAAGGACAGTACTGTCTGTTTCTCAGTAACCCTGTGTGTCCTGACAGACAGACTGCTAGGGTAGATTTTTTGCCTGATGAATCTGGATCTCGTTGATACTGTCACAATTGCTGCCAAATCTCCATGTATTGTTGTCACAGGTACCGCCTGCTCCACCTTCTTCACAGTGGTGGATCTCGCAAATGCTTCTTCAGAGAACCCCTTCAAGAGGACGCCCAGCTCTTATTTGCTTCCATACATTGTGGCAAGCAATATTACTGGTGTGTGTTGCTGCAGGGAGCAGCCAACTCCCCCGGGCAGTACTTTGAGGCACTACAGTTTTGCAAAATTGGGTCCCAAAATATCTCAGTGCTTCAATATGTTGATGATGTGCGATTGGATTGTGAACAGTGTTTGGAGAGGCCTATCAGTCTGTTACACTTTCTTGGCAAGAATGACTGCAAGGCATCCAAGTCCAAACTTAAAGGGGTTGTCTCGCGGCAAACCTCAAAATTTTACCTTACCCCATTCCTCCTGTCACCCCCCTGGCATAAAATAGCAAATTAAAGCGGTTTTTAAACCGCTTGCTACTCACCGATCCGATGAAATAAGAACTTTAAAAAATCTTCTCCCAAAGATGGCCGCCGGTCCTTTCCCAGGGATGCACTGCGGTTTTCTCCCATGGTGCACCATGGGCTCTGTGCGTTCCATTGCCAATTCCAGCCTCCTGATTGGCTGGAATCGGCACACGTGACGGGGCGGAGCTACGATGACGACGCGGTGACCAGCTCTCCGGCACGAGCGGCCCCATTCACCAGGCAGAAGACCGCACAGCGCAAGCGCGTCTAAAAAGCAAGAAGACATCAGAAGTAGACGGATCCATGGCGACGGGGACGCTAGCAACGGAGCAGGTAAGTGAATAACTTCTGTATGGCTCATATTTAATGCACGATGTACATTACAAAGTGCATATATGGCCATACAGAAGTGTATAACCCCACTTGCTTTCGCGAGACAACCCCTTTAAGTTTTGCCAAACCACAGTTGTGTTCCTAGGTCATGGCATTTCCAGGGCACTAGGCACAATTATTACTGACAAAATCCAGGCAGTTCAGGCATTCTCAAGAAAAGCCTGGAAATTGTGCACTTTCCTGGGATAGGTGGAATATTGCACAGACTGGATGCCTCAAGCCTCCAGCCTTCTTCAACCCCTCTATGACTGCCGGTCCTTCCTAAAATAGTGCACTCCCATCTCAGAATTAGATGTATAGTTCTGAATCCCACTTTACTACTTCCACTGAATTTAGAAAAGAGGGGAACGAAAATGTGAAATATCAAATGCAAATGCATGTTGAGTTTTAATGAAAAACGAGATCATGGGTCTTGAAAATGTTCATAGAATCATAGAATGGTAGAGTTGTAAGGGACCTCCAGGGTCATCTGGTCCAACCCCCTGCTCAGTGCAGGATTCACTAAATCATCCCAGATTTTTGTCCAGCCTTTGTTTGAACATTTCCATTGAAGGAGAACTCACCACCTCCCGTGGTAACCTGTTCCACTCATTGATCACCCTGTCAGAAAGTTTTTTTTAATATCTAATTTGTGTCTCCTGCCTTTCAGTTTCATCCCATTGCTTCTAGTCTTTCCTTGTGCAAATGAGAATCAAGGAATCAGCCCTGATCCCTCTGCAGTGTGACAACCCTTCAGATATTTGTAGACCGCTATTAAGTCTCCTCTCAGCCTTCTTTTTTGCAAGCTAAACATTCCCAGATCCTTTAACCGTTCTTCATAGAACATGATTTGCAGAGCGCTTACCATCTTGGTAACTCTTCTCTGAACTTGCTCCAGTTTGCCTATGTCTTTTTTAAAGTGTGGTGCCCAGAACTGGACACAGTAAGCCAGATGAGGTCTGACTAAAGAAGAGTAGAGGGGGATAATGACCTCACGTGATCTAGGCTCTATGCTTCTCTTAATACATCCGAGAATTGTGTTTGCCTTTTTGGCTGCTGCATCACATTGTTGACTCATGTTCAGTCTATGATCTATTAGTATACCCAAGTCTTTTTCACATGTGCTGCTTAGCTCAATTCCTCCCATTCTGTATGTGCTTTTTTTCATTTTTCTTGCCCAGCTGTAGGACTTTGCTTTTCTCCTTGTTAAAAACCATTCTTAGTCGCTTCCCACTGTGCAAGCTATTCTAGATCTTTTTGAATACTCTCTCTCTCTCTTCTCTGGTGTTAGCTATCCCTCCTAGCTTTGTGTCATCAGCAAATTTGATCAGTTTCCCATCAATTCTCTTCTCCAGATCATTTATAAAAATGTTGAACAAAACTGGGCCTAGGACAGAGCCTTGTGGTACCCCATTTGATACATTCTTCCACTTGGATGTGCAGCCATTTATGACCACTCTTTGAGTACGATCACTCAGCCAGTTCTGAATCCACCTAACAGTTGCATTGTCAATGCCATATTTGGTCATTTTTTCAATAAGTATAGTATGAGATACTTTGTCAAATGCTTTACTAAAGTCAAGATAAACTATATCCACCGCATTTCCCTGATCAACCCAGTCAGTGATACTATCATAGAAGGAAATTAGATTAGTCTGGCATGACTTGTTTGTTACAAACCCATGCTGGCTCTGGTTAATTACTCCATTTTCATCCAAGTACTTGCATACATGCTGTTTAATAATTTGTTCAAAGATCTTTTCCGGTATAGAAGTCAGGCTCACAGGCCTGTAGTTTCCTGGATCCACCTTCTTCCCTTTTTTGAAGATAGGGACAACATTTGCCCTTTTCCAATCTTCGGAGAGTTCTCCTGTTCTCCAGGAATCTTCAAAAATTATGGCGAGTGGTTCAGCAATTACCTCTGCTGCTTCCTTTAGTATCCTAGGATGTAATTCATCTGGACCTTGAGACTTGAATTCATTTAAGTTAGCTAAGTGTTCCCTCACCGTCTCTCTGCTTACAGATAGCCTGCATTCTTTTATTCCCCCAATAGCACAGGGAAAACAGATACAAAATAAGAATATAAAAGTTCAGTTTTCTCAACATCATTCTTAACCAATTCACCATTTTCATCTTGTAAGCATTCATCTTGTTAGCTTTAGCTTTTCTGACACTTGCCCTACAGTTTCTGCAGACCGCATTATATTCTTCTTTAGATATTTCCCCCTCTTACCATTTGATAAACATATTTTTATTTGTTTTTAACATGTGTGCAAGTTCTGCATTCATCCCTCCCAGTTTCTTTAAATGCTTCCCATTCTTCCTTCTTTTAGGGATTATTAACGATTGTGCTTTGAGAATCTCATTTCACAATATTTCCCAACCTTCTTGGGCATTTCTGTCTTTAAGAACATCCAGCCTTTGGATTCTTCCCACCCTCTGAGTTAATTGAAATCTGCCTTTCTGAAATCCAACCTTGAGGTCTGAGTCTTCTCAGGTCTTCCTCCCCTTTTTATCCAAAATTCAAGGATAGCATGATCCCTGCCTCCTCAGGTCCCAGCCACCCTTACTTACTCAACCATTTCCTCCCTGTTGGTAAGAATTAGGTCCAAGATAGCAGATCCCCTTGTTTTCTCTTCTACCTTTTGGAAGATAAAGTTGTTAGCAAGAGCGGATAAGAATTTGTTGGATCCATTACTTTTACCTGAGAGAGATTCCCAACAAATGTCTGGATAGTTAAAATCTCCCATAATCACTAATGCCTCCTCCCCTTTTTTGGTCTGTTTCTTATAAATAAGTTTTATCCTTGTGTTCCATTCATGTGTATCATTCCACCAAGTTTCCATGATGCCTATGACATCATATTTCTCTTCCTGTGTTAGGAGTTCCAATTCTCCTTGTTTGTTTCCCATGCTCTGTGCATTTGTATGAAAACATTTTAGTTTGTGATCGGTGTCTCTTGCTCCTCTCCTGATTTTTTTTTGTCTATGTTCTTTCTTTCCATTTCTAATAGTTGGGGTCTCAAATGTATTAATTAGCTGTATATTTTTATCTGGCTTTTCACTTCCCTTACCATATTGTTCTAGTATAAAGCTCTCCTTATAAGTGAAGCAAGGCGCCCACCAAAAATGTGCTTACCTGTTTTTGTAAGGTGCAACCCGTCTCTAGCAAGCAGTCCATCATATAAGTAATTCACTCCATTGTCTAGGAATCCAAATCTTTGCTGACGGCACCATCGCCATAGCCAGTTGTTCACCATAGAATCCTGTTCCATCTTCTTATTCCATGGCCATCCACTGGGAGGATGGATGAGAAGACCACCTGTGCTCCTAGTTCCTTTACCTTCTTTCCGAGATCTTCAAAGTCTCTGCAGATAGTTGCAAGGTCCTTTTTTGCAGTGTCATTTGTCCCTACATGTATTAGTAGGAATGGATGGTGTTCTGTAGGCTGTCAAGACTCTTCAGTCCTATCAGAAACATAAAATAATATCCAGGGGTCCCAGGCCCTGAGAGAAAAGGAGAGAGCTGAGGGAAGAGTGGGGTGGGAGGGGGGTGGAATGGGTTGCCAACCTTGAGGTGTAATATTTAAGACAATACAGTTTATTTGTACATGGCAGTTGCTGCTATGACTACCACAGCAGCTCTCAAACCGTTTCAGCACACTGCAGTGGTGCCAGAGAGAAACTGGTAGTTGTATTGAAAAGTTGAAGTGAGGAGACCCCTTCTCCTGAGGAAATCATGAAAATAAAGGAGGAAAATAGAGGGGTAATCAAGGAAGGAACTAGTAGGGAAGACAAACAAACAAAAAACAAAACTGTGGAAGAAGGGGGGGGGGGGGGGTGTAGAAAAAGGAAATAAAAAAAAGGGGGGGGGGGCAGATAATATATCTAAACAGCTTTTAATCATCATACATATGGCATAGCAATCACCGGTCAATGCGGACCAGACCTAAGCCCTTTTTCTTCTAACTGAACAACAAATCTGCCCCTGTAACTTAAGAACGTTCTCATTACATGTAGCCCCTGTTACCAAACTAAAAGTGAGCGAAATATACACTCAATTAGAACTTAAAGAATGATGAGAAATAACTCATCCAGAATGTCGCTCTAGAAATGTTACAAGAAGGACAATGTGACTAAGAATGTGGTAGTTCTCTGGAATCACATTCTTTCATCGTTGCGTGTACTTCAGGAGGATCTAGAGGGTTGAATCCTATTTGAGAGAAGGTGATGTATACGGTCACTGGCTAGACCTATGACTGTTACAATAGGTGACCTTTCTCAAAATTCATTGGGGAGATTTCGTCAAAATTCTACATAGAGTCAGTTGATTAAACTTTTCTTAAGTGTCTGAGCAGGTAGTAAAAGACGTCATGAAGTGTCCCAATTGGAGGGTGATAAGTAAAATTCATGACTCCTTACTTTCTGTGTAATCTCCTGGGGGATTTAGGAGGCTGGGATATAGGTGGGGAGCTTGGTTCTAGAGAAGGTTGTTGAAATTGCAGGTCCTCGAAACACCGTTGGGCATCCCCTATATATATATATATATATATATATATATATAAAAACAATAGCATGGGTTTAATCACAATAGCAAAATGTGAGCCTGAATGGGAACCCCCCACCTATATTGTATTCGTTTTTGTTGAAGGATCTCCAAATAGGGTTTGAGGGCTCTTCTTTTCGCCACTGTTGAGGGAGCTAAGTCTGGGAATAGTTGATATTCATGCCCCTGAAGGGTTTTACTATCTCTTACAGAGGCCACAACACAAAATTGAAATCCATGTTTCAGGTCCCACGGGGACCATCATGTAGCACATCCATGCCTTCCGATTCAAGTACACTACTGTTATTTCAATATAGGACACTAGTATTGAAATATAGCACTAGATCCGTCTTTTTGCCTACACCCTATATTTTTCCACTACATTGTATTAAGCAACAAAGAGGGTGCATTTTGAGGCTGTAGGCAAGGTCACCAGGTTTTCCATAGTAATATCATGTTGCAAATCAAAATGAAATAAATGTATGTGCTACTCATAAGATTTGATGTCATGTACGTCAAATCTCAGAAAAATCGCATTTACCGGGTCAGAAGAAATATTGCCAGAAAATATATTTATCTGTAAATTAACATAACTAAACAGTTTTAGATGTGGGTTCAATATAGACTCTCTAAGCAAGATACACTTCTGTGGAATCCCATGGGATGTAAATCACGGGGAGAACAGAGACAGGATTGGAGAATGCTGACGTTTGATAGACGCAAATAAAAAGCTTTAGCAAATAGTGACATCTTAGCTTTAGAAGCGCACGGCTGCAATAACTGGGGAGGATATGCAGAGAATTGAAAGGCTACATAAATAAAAATGGGGGAAGGGACTCCTCAACTAGATGAATACTGATCTAGTGGAAGATAAGGGATATAGAGGGGATAAAAGACAATACACAGTATATACCAATTTTGAATGAGGCTGATTGAGTTAGACAAGCTGCATGACTCTGAGGCCGCCTGTACATGGGCATATTCACATTGCAGAATATGGGGCAGGTGTCCGCTCCCGAATTCCGCAGCAAATACCGTACATAGCATGCAATGGAAAAGCGCTTTCTCCTGCACCCGAGTGAAAAGCAATTGTGATGTTCCGCTTGTGGACAAATCGCAGCATGCTCTATTTTTGTGCAGTGTCCGCTAAGACGACTTCCATTGAAGTCAATAGAAGCCGTCTGACGCACAGCCCCTCCCCAATTGACATTGTGGAAAGGTTACAGAACTCGTGTCATCACCTAGCGACGGTGCTGGAAAATCTGTACTACGCATGTCCAATGGCTTGCCAGATGGAGCAGCCGCAGTACAGAAGAATTCAAGAAAAGGCAGGTATATGATAGTCATTTGGGTTTCCGGGGAAACCAACTTTGCACTAACTGCTAGGGTAGGCAAATCTTCCACACCTACCGGGAAAAGAACATAGATATGCAAGCTCCTGCAGGGTCATTTCAATTCTTGACACCCATTTACAAAAAAAAAAAAAAAAAAATCAAAACAAGAGGGAAGGAAACATAAGTCCTATTGAAGATTTGTAATGGTAAGTGCTCCTAAAAAAAAGGCACCCAAATTGTCACCAAGTGAGGCACATAATTGTCGCAGCTATCCCTGTTGCATAGAGTATACCACACCCTGAATTTTCTTTATAATATCGCCGTGAGAGACAATCCCATTTGTGTGTGATGTAAGACTCAATCAGCAGGATAATACATGTTATGGAGATGCCCAAACCTGAATAGATACTGGGGAGAAGTACATTCTTTCATAGAAAATGTGTATGAGGTTACTTTTAGATCATACTCCCTTTGTCTGTGTCCTTGGGTATGTAGACGATTTACCAATAACTAGATATGAGAAAATAGGGGTGACAAGATGACTTGATGTTGCAAGGAAACAGGTAGCCCACCATTGGCTAGATGAAGCAACCCCCACAGTAGCAGATCAAGCGGTTACTGCGCTGGAAAAGAAGTTATACATTAACCGTAACACTGAGCACCAATACAATAGGATTTGGATAAAGGGGATGTTGACATTTGAACTAACACTTCTGAACCAATTGAATATTCGTGCTGAAAGCAATATAGACATGCAGACTTAAGAGAATCCACAATTAGGAGTGGGCCCAGCGAACAGGGTACACAGATAACCTTGTTGCAGACGCTAGTAGCTGGACAACACTAATGACGGTAGTGATCAGATGTAAAATGTCACTTTGGTACACAACTGAGTTGGGGATGATTAGATTCTTGGTTATTATACAAGATATTTGCTCCACTCTTGTTGATATATCAGCAAGGTGCCAAACAAAAAGGGAGTACTATGGAAGGGAGGAAGAGGAGCAATATAACCTCTTTCAGGAACTCTTGTAATGGATCATTGAGGACAGTTGTGCAGAAAAAGATGATTCTATGATTTCTGAACTTACTAGCAAACAATACATCATGTACATTGTGAGAAAGAGCTCTTTAATAACGAGCATTTAATTAACTAGATGAATATTGTGCAGTAGCCAATACAATCTAAAGTTTTATGCATTGACTTTACCGTCACATTAAAATTGGTTTGAAGCTATAGCATATAGGGCTATATGGGCACCAAATGTAAAAACAAAGTCTGCTTCCCTCAATACTACCATAAAAAGGCCCCCCTCCTGAAATGCAGGTCCGTGCTGCGTCAAGAGCCCCTTGAATAAGCACAGGTCCAAAGAAGACCGTCACGATAAATTCTACATCGTCTTCTGATTGGGTTGTGCTTTTCTAGTAATTTACATTGCATCTGCACTAGAGATGAGCGAACCTACTCGTTTCGAGTAATTACTCGATCGAGCACCGCGATTTTCGAGTACTTCCGTACTCGGGTGAAAAGATTCGGGGGGCGTGGCGGAGCAGGGGTAGCAGCGGGGAACATGGGGGAGCCCTCTCTCTCTCCCTGCTACAACCCCCGCCCACTCACCCACGGCGCCCCCCGAATCTTTTCACCCAAGTACGGAAGTACTCGAAAATCGCTGCGCTCGGGCGAAAAAGGGGCGTGGCCAAGTAGGTTCGCTCATCTCCAATCTGCACTGAATCAACACAGCATTGTTCGCCAACACAGTCCTGCAATGTCAGCATCAGCACTGTCCAACAGCTACATGCATGTATCGCAGCAGGCGGAGGCCGCTTAGAGTACACTTTCCCTACTTCAGTCGGAGTTGCAGGCCCACAAAACGTTGATATGCAGAACCTACCAGCTACCTTCTTCACCCAATGCTGCTCTTCAAGTTTGCAAATGGACTTTTCAGTCTTTTATAAGAGCCACAACAGAAAATTGCAATCCATGTGCCATAAACCAATGCACCATACTATTGTGTAGGCCATCCTTTTTAAGTACAGTATTATTTCAATATAAGACACCAGTATTGAGATATTGCTCTGAATCCAGATTTCTGACTACACCCCCAACAAAGAAAGCCGCATCCCCAACCAAAACAAAAAATCCCATAGTATTTGAAAAAAGTGAGACGACACCATGTTTAGCTGTAAACTGTCTGGAGTGGTTCTGATTCGTTCCAAATTCAGAGAATGTGTAATATAAGTTTGTGTGAATATTTTCTTTTTTTGTCTTTTTTTTGCTTTTGATTGTTGTCTTTGTTTTGAACCACTGACCCATGTTTCTTTATTGCAAAAGTGAACATGCTTTAAGAAATTCAGCTTGGAAAAAAAAAAAAAAGTCAATAAAACAAAAACATTACATAGGATGATTTTTAAATGTATAAACAATTAGAAATTCAACAGTATTGTCTATCATACTATGACACAAGTTCACAAGATTGTAAAAACTATAATACAAGTATACTGTACATCAGAAGAACCAAACCTACCCACATGATCCTTTAACCAGCCTCCCTAAGGCTTGTTTCACAAAAGCATTATGCCCACAAGGCCAGCACTAATGACAGAAGCCAAGGATGCCACCAATTCATGTTGGGTCGAGATCTGCCACCAGATTACGCTTGTGTGCAACCAGCCTAAAGGGAAGAGGGTTTATTATCCACTCGGTTCACACTGCTTGTATTCTCTCTCAAATGAGCGGGGATGAAGATTGTTTTTAAATAAATGCCCTTGTTTCTTCGAAAATGTTGGTATGAAACAGCTAATCAGCAAAAAAGGTGCATCGATACAAGGGTATAACAACTACAATGAACACATTCCTAAGTTGCTTATGACTGCACTTTACTATATAAGTTTGTGAAAATTCATTAAAACATACAGCAATTAAAAAGTTAGCAAAATGGTGTATCTTTCCAACATACAGATTTGAACAAAACTAGAGAAAGTGTGAATATAATGATAAACCCCTATCAACAGTTGAAGACTTTCAAAACAGATTTCATAAGAATTTTGATTAAATCAATGGGAAATCATTTTAGGACCACAGCAAAAGGGTGGAAATAAAGAAAAAAATTATGCAAAAAATGTAAAAAGTAGACTAGTGGTTTATATTAAATCATTTTTTTTTTCTTTAATTTTGCAAAAGGGCTCTGATTTTTCAAAGGCCAATCCCATATGGTTAGTATAAGGAATTGCTCCTTGGCAGCAGTGTTGGTACATCACCAACCCCCCCCCCCCCCCCCCATCCCCAAGACTGAATATAGATATGCAGGGTTTAGTGAAGCATTGATGGGTTTGTAGCCAAAAACAAGAAGGAAACACCCCTTCCACTTAAGTCCGTCCTTTATGCCAGTCATTGTAGGATTAGCCTTCGACTAAAAGAAAACTGCACCAAAATCTGCATGTGCAATAAAACTTTAGGGTATGTTCACAACAGAAATGCAGAGATATTGCACAGCGAAATGAGCTGTAGACTATCTGCCGCATTTTACACTACTAGCTGGGAGGATTAGATTTCCTGAAATCTCTCCCATATGCTATAGAAAAACAAGCTTGCAGCAAAAATTGACATGCGGTATTGGTTTAAAAGGCGCATTATGTCAAGTTAGGTTGCAGATTGTCCCTTTTCTTTCGAGAGGCGCAAAGTCCAAACCTAAATCCCTGTTATTTACGGCCTTTCGTGGTGGAGAATCCGCCAATTATAAACACAGAGTTAAGCCGTATTTACGCAGCCGATGGCAGTCAAGCTAAAGATTAGAGATGAGCGAACACGTTCGGCTCCGCCCCTTTTTCGCCCGAACACCGAACTTTGCGAACACTTCAGTGTTCGGGCGAAAAAGTTCGGGGGCCGCCGTGGCAGCGCGGGGGGGTGCGGCGGGGAGTGGGGGGGAGAGGGAGAGAGAGAGGGCTCCCCCCTGTTCCCCGCTACTGCCGCCCGCGCCGCCGCGCCTCTCCCCGCCCCCCGGCGGCACCCGGACACTTACGCGCGAACACTGCAGTGTTCGGCAAAGCCGGTGTCCGGGTGCGGATGTGTCCGTAACGGACACGTTCGCTCATCCCTACTAAAGATTCTCGAGTACGGCTCGCATCACACATAATATGGACATCGCATGTAAATTAGACCCATTGCAAACAATGTCTATTTAAATGCGGTTCTAGTCCGTCTCGCAGGAGAATATCAGCCATGTAAATATGGCTTTATGCTGCCAAAATATAGTTTAAATGGGCATCTATAATCAGGAAAAGCATCCCAAAAACCTCCCCCCCCCCCCCCCCCTTCTATATTTTTTAAAGAACAGATTCCCTGAAATCTAAAGACTGGATCAAACCAGTCTTTGGATTACAGTTGTATGTGGAGGACCAGATATTTAATTCAGTCATCCGAATGCAGCCTAAGTCAATTTGCATCTGTCTACCACATAGTACCAATGGATTTATCAGGGAAGACTATGGGACATTTTAGTTATGAAAACGTTATAATATGGGATCAGGACAGCTTGTCACGGAGTTCTCCAACCTCCCTCTCCCTGCCTGCCTAAATTCACAGAAAGCATAAAAAAAAAACAAAAAAAACAAAAAAAAAAAAAGAGAAAAAAAAAAAAAAAACTTACATTACCCAAAATAAAAACCTGTACTGCAAAATGATGTTTTTTTTAATGTAAGGCACTCAAAATTGCGATTGTGGCAATCAAAAATTAAGTGGTGGCCTGTTTTGCATCTACACACATGGCCCGTTTATAAAAGGGCCAAGAAACAGATTTCATCTACTGGCGATGCATTTCAATGCTAGGACTACAGTAACACACCCAACAAACCAGTAAGTAGCTGTTTCAGTATTAATATACCAGCTTCATACATGCAATTAGTCTTTATAGAAATGCAGGATAAAAAAATACAGTAAAACATTTCAGTGAAGCTCCATTAAATAGGAGGGACAGCACTCGACATAACAGGTCCTTGGGTTAACTTTTCAAAAACATGACACATTTTAGCAACACATTCTGAAAAATACAATGAGGTGGTTGACCATAGGATCAAGAGACTGACTGGTCGGTATATACTTTCATGGACATATACAATAGTTTATACTTTTGTGACAACTATAGGATTATCTGTGACAAAGGCTTAGCTTGCTGTAGCTGTGGACACCGTAGAACTTGCTGTTTTCACTTATTCGGTTGGTCTTCCCGCTCCCTGCTGCTGATAGAAAAATAAAACTTTTTTGGGGCATCTATTGAATTGCTATCTCAGTACACCGAAAGGAGAAAGTTATGTACAAAATTATACATCTTGAGAAAACGTCTGTACATAATATATAAATCTCTTGTCCCCTTCCCTGCTCTTTTATCATATAAAGCATTCGACATCAGGATTGGCAACGAGGGCCTGGTAGTAACTGCCATTTCTGAGAAACTAGCTTCCCAAAATCAATGGGTTTTAGAGGCCCTTTTATGCAAGCCGATGTGCTGCCAACAATAATGAAACCATATGTGAATGAATGATCATACTAACGACTGCTTCATCTAAAAAGGAACTAATGAGCGCTGTCTGATTTGCTAATGTAGTTGATTGAGGTTTGTCATGGCCAGAAAATCTGCACAAGTTTTCAAAAGTAAGGATCCTTTTACACAGGCAAACACAAAAGAAAAAAAATAGGCATTACTCAAAGCAGCCATACACAAAGTTTTCCTTACTAACGTGTACTATAAACATACTAGGCACAAAACTTTGAGCTTGGTTAGATAAAATTAGAGCAACCAGTGAAGTGGAGCCCATTTCTATTCCCTTATAACAAATACATTCTATTAGTGAAGGGAGGTTTTGCAACATTGGACAATATTTGTGAAGGAGTTGGGCTAGAGCTACATGGCAACATGTCTCACGCACAACGAAGATCGCAGTGTCGCAATGTGATGGCACATCTAACGACTGTCAATGGTGTCACATTGAGGGTGAAGTCACACGAACGTATATCGGCTCGGTTTTCAGCCGAGCCGATATACGTTGTCATCGTGTGCAGGGGGGGGAGGATGGAAGAGCCAAGTGCAGGAACTGAGCTTCCGGCCCCCTCTCCGCCTCCTCTCCGCCCCTCTGCACTGTTTGTAATGGGAAGAGGAGGGGAGGGGGCGGGGCTAAGGGCCGCGAATTAGCCCCGCCCCCGTCCCACCTCTCCCCATTGCAAATAGTGCAGAGGGGCGGAGAGGAGGCAGAGAGGGGGGCGGGAGCTCAGTTCCTGCACTTGGCTCTTCCATCCCCCCCCCCCCTGCAGATGAGGACAACGTATATCGGCTCGGCTGAAAACCGAGCCGATATACGTTCGTGTGACTTCACCCTGACGGTCACAGAAAATCCAACTTTGTTGCATTTTGGTGGCAGCTTGTATGCAGCTCTTCCACTACGGACATCAAACCATGTTGCAAGCGACTTGCCTCTGACTAGTCGTCAATTTAGCTTGCTTAAACAGCCGAATTGCAGCTCTGAAACAGTTGCAGACAAGTTGCACCAATTTTCTTTTGGTTGGATATGTAGTCCCAGCCTTAAACTCCATACGGCCAATCACTTTGCAAATATTAGTGTGCAATCAAATAAACTACATTAGCCTTCGAGTTGATGCTTCCACATTATGACAGGCTCCCTCTAGAAAGGATGACCAAGTATTTCCAAAAGGGTGAGGGGGTAAGGTGAGTATTTAAGCCACCCAAACATTGAAAATGCCCATCATTGATAGACACTTGCAGAAGCTCCAGGTCTAAGATATACTTGCTTCCTGTGAGCTATCTATATAGTTGATAGTTCCTAGACTATAAAGAAATTGCAAATAATTGTATCTGTATTAACAGGTATATTCTCTGCCACAGCACTCATTACAGAACTATCTGCTTCATTAATTTAGGGTCAATTATGGCAAAGAATCCTTTGGCAGAGAACTACAAAATAGTTGACTTGTGTAAAATACACAGATCCTAAATGGCTTTCTAGCCAATCCACCAAGAAATCCAGTATTTCTACCTTATACAGCAATACAGAAAGCCAAGTTTGGCACAAGTTGTCCAGTTATGGGTTTGCACTATAAAGCCTTGGTTGAACATCTTATAGGTAATGTTTTAGACATTAAATCAGGTTATTCTTGTATATTAAATCGCCCAAATGTTAATTTGTAATATGGATGAAGGATTGCACTTTATGGGATGCATGGCATACATACTTCAGATACGGAGAATCTGCTGTGGGTGGGTGAATGGGTAGACTTGGAGCAATTTAAAAAATAAAACTATAACTTTAAAGACTTTCAAAAATATTTCTTACTTTACTCTCCATGTAGGACCATGTGTATTAAAATAAAAAACAAACACAAAACAGTCTCTAGCCTTTGGCTTTCATAGAAAAACATTAAATTCAATGATTTACACAATTGATATATTTACTTCCTGTGACAAGGAGAAAATAATTGGCTCATTTGGGTTCACACTTTCTTCCTTCTTTCCTTATGTTACTATAATAAAAATGTCAGTAAACACGGCTTAAAAAATTAACTTTTATGTACATTTTCTTGTTTTATTGGTGCTTTCATCTTCTCCAGTAACGAGATTCATCTTCATCTTCATCCTCATCGTCGTCTTCATGAAGAAAAGGATCGGACGTCTCTGCTTCCTGGTGACAGTGAAAAAGAGGGAGGGGAGGGGTGAAGGGTGACCATTAGTTGCAAGACTGGGACTTTTTACTTTGTAAGGTCCATCGTGGGAACATTGAATTTCTGTCACATACTAGTTGATATAATCCAACCCTGAATGTGGGCACATAGGGTACAATGCCCATCTTGAAGTGAAAAATTACTGGTCTTCGGTTTTAAATGATCATGTAAAGAATTAAAGGGCTTTTATAATTCATGCTTCAAGGGGACTGAGGAATAACAAATTCTAAAGCTACATTTGTCATACCTCTTCCTTGGGCTCTTCCTCCTCAACCTCTGTGGACAAAGAAGGCATCTTAGGTTTGTGCCAGCAAACTATAAGCTTTCGACCTTTAAATTTTGAACCTTGGTTAGCAGCCTAAATAAAGAGAAACAAGAAAATGAAGTAAACCACTACAAAAACATTGATAAAAAGGACCTAGAATCTAAAATGAATTCAAGTAGAACTATAATACAAACGTTAACTCATTACTAATTGACCCTATAACCAATTTTCTGTAATTATAATACCCTTGAATAGAGAAAGCTATGCATGCTGTATGTCACCCCTCTATTCAATCTCCGCCAGGATGCGTTTGCCGTACATGATAACACTCCCAGAGTCGGGTCGCCACCCAAGAGCCATTTCTATTATACCCTGTAGATATGTTCTAGTATTCCTAGGATATTCAGTATTTCTTATAAAACCAAGGTTATATGATGAGGAGATACAACAATTACAGTCAGACCACCACTGATCAGATATCCTGAGGATAGGGCATAACTTCATATGACTGGAATGTTCCTTTAAAAAGGACAGTCTCATTAAGACAACCCTTTTTAACTAAAAGCCAGGCCGGTGTAGAGCTGATCACCGTGAACCCAGCTTCCTAAGCTACCTGGCGGTCAGTCCTCATCACTAAGAGAAGCTTAACCATTCATTCCCCTGCATGTTGTCTATACTAGTTATAAACTTTTCTAGTATTCAGTTATAGCCATAATTATATTTTAGCTGGTAAAAAGTTTGCTGAACACGTGTCATAATAAGAAGCCAATCATTACACAGATTATGTACTTCTGTATATTGTTCTACGCTCTCGCAAGAGGGAAATGACTTAACTTTGCACTTCTATATAATCTTCAGTATAAAATTAAAAGTGCCCCCTCTAGTGTTTTAAAATGAAGGTTTATCTTTAAAGGGCCACTCCGGTGATTAAAAGAATAAAAAAACATTATGTACATATCCCCCAAGTATACAAGTAGGCTAGTTTCATCTTGTTTAGTTATTTCTTTGTCTGAATCTCTATCATCAGATAGTCCTACGATCTCCATTCTGATCAGCTCAAATCTGCTGGACACTATGGATTCATTTTCTGGTCAGATTCTCAATTCACATGATGTTATTACATGTTCCATACCACAGAAACTGCCTAGAGGGGGACACAGGCACTCCTATTTCAGTTACTGATGATTACATAGCTCGGGTCACACAGTTATAATAGAGGAGATCACAGTTCATCCTCCTGACTGTATACCTATGGGCTGTAGCTTTAAGTGAATACAGAAGGTATTTAACTGTCCACCCACCAGGTCAAAAAAAAAAAAAAGAAAACAAAAAAACGGTAGAGACTCAGCAAACGTTGTGCTAATGGATCATGTGACAGAACGTAAAACATCTCAGTTGCAAGATGGTTCCTGATAAGCATCAGGCAGGAGGTTACACAGCAGGGCAGTGGCTGCAATATATAGAGACTTCCAAAGTGTGACAGGAAATCAGGTGAGGGTTAAGGATGGAAAAAAACCCCCCAAAACCAGGATTTTTGTTGCTTACTGTAAAATCCCTTTCTCGTCCCTTTCCGGGGGGCACAGGAAGACCTTTGGTGTAGCACCTGCCACTAGGAGGTGGGACACTTAGAAAGTTAGCCCCTACTACCAGCTATACCCCTCCTACAGGCTTTGAGCCAAATCAGTTTGTACACAAGCAGTAGGAGAGAACCAATGAACACATTAAGTCAATGAAGACAGATCATAACCCAAAGAAACCCCAAAATAATTCACAATAAAACCAGGCTGGAACAAGTATCCCTTTTTGGGAGAAAACCACCACCAGTGCTAGCAAGGAATAAACTGAGTGTAGCTATCCCCAATAAATGGGACAAAAAAGGGATTTTAAGCCAAGTACCAAAAATAAATAAATAAATCAATCTTTCTTTCTCCTCCGTGTCATTGGTGGACACAGGACCTTGGGACATACTTTATTAAAATGCAGTACCTAAGTGGGTGGGAACAGAAAAAAAGAGGGCACTGACAGTCTGTTGCTCCCAATGGGCACAAATAATACTGCATGGAATCTGAGGTAATATGATATAGACATGCTACCAGAAACTAGTAGCAACAACGTACTGTTTCCTATGGGAAATAGTACTATGGATCACGTATTCGCCGTATATACGTATATCGTGCCTTATTACAGCGACTTCAGCAAGAAGGGTGTGAAGTGACTGTTCGTGTTCAGCGTAGAGGGTAGCAGTATTCCAGGTAAGCAGGTGTAATGCACTTACGTCTTGAGCTGGCAGTAATATGGGGACCTCATAACTGCCTCTGCCAACATGGCCAATAATACGCCCAGTTGTATTCCACAGATTCTCCTCTGAGAGAATAGTTAAGGAGGAGAGCGTTATATGATTGTCAGAGTATGACAGCACTACAATTACCCCTGCATTGAAGGTGATAACGAGGGAGATGCCGCTCGTCAGAATTGCGTAGGCATGGGGGGTGCGGAGTCTCATAGCAATATAATTATTCCTCCTATGGAAGGGGGTAATGAGGCAGAGGATGGCTGCTATCATTGAGCAATCAAGTGGGATACAGATTCATTAGAGATACCCCAGCTCACCATACTACACTTACTCCCCTATGAAAGAGATAAATGAGACAGAAGATTATGTGTCTTATGATTACTGTATGACGACAAAGTTATGAGAGATACAGGGACCCGCTGTAGTACCATTACTCCTCCTATGAGGGTAATTAGACGGATGATATTGTAAAGTCGTGAGAGGTACAGGGTCTCCCTGTACTACACTTACTCCTCCTCTGAAAGGGGGTAAGCTTGTCATGGGGCAGTCTGAAGATATATGGAGTCTTACTGTTCTACCATTTCCGCTCCTCAGGAAGGGGGTAATGGGGCAGATGACTCGTGGCACAACTGAATAGTCATGAGAGAGACAGGAACATGCTGTACACCATTACACCTCCTATGGAAGGGGGATAACGTGGCTGACGCTTGCCATCACTGTACAGTTGAATCAGGTGTAGACTCACTGACAATTACTTCTTCTTGTGAGGGTAAAGTGCACTTGTGGTAAACGCCACTCTTGTTCTCTAAGAGGCATGAAGGATGGGTGGAGATTTTCTGTGTGTACCCGATTCGATTTCTATGAAGTAGACGAGACCAGCAAGAGACTGGTACTGCAGCTGGGAAAACATGGGAATAGAGAAGGCTACCAAAGTAAGGAGGGAGTCAGGAGCTGTGGAGAAGTAAAGTAGGTCTCGCTATACAAAGTCATGCTGGCGAAATTGACAGGGTGCAAGCGGTAGCCGATGGACCCTGTTATTTCCCAGGAGAGACGATGACATGAGAGAGTATGGCATCCCTAAGGGCAGATGGTACCCGAATTGTAAGCAAGCTACTAAATGGCTGCTAAAGAGCTGCACTGAGCTCCTCTAGAAGGCTGTTGGAGGAGGCTGGCTGCAAGGGAGAGTCCTAAGCTGGAAGTGGGGAGGGGCTGGTAGTAGTGACAACCTACAGAGATACTGCACGGCAGAGAGGAACTCCTGCCCCCCACAGCCATGCCAATCAGAAGTCCCATCTCCCGTAAGTGGCCCTAGAATCAGAGGGCTCAATTAGAAGCGCCACCCCATAAGAGAAAGGCCTCCCCACAAAAGTGCACAGATTTGAACCCAAGCTTGTAAGCATGAGGAAGTCCTGCCTTCCGACTGCAAGTAGTAATTACCTAGAAGTCAGGGCCTAAGTCAGAGCACTGGGCCAGTAGAGGTGTCAAGAGCAGCACTCAGCCGGAGTAGCACCACTCCAGAGAGACACTTGTGAGAGGACAGAAGACCTTTTTCCAGTGTATGTGTGTTCCAGCAAGGTGAGGGAGGGTGTGGTGTAGGATTATGGGCCATAAATGGTGAATCATGGCTGAGGCGGGAAGCCCTGGACTATGGCTGAAAGAAAATGATAAGGAGGGGGATACTTTTTGAATGCTGAAAGTCATCCACTTTACTCACTTCATCTTTATCCTCTCCGACTCCCCAGGGCACCATCAGGGTCACCTCCTTAGTGACAATCACATAGTGGTGAGTGATCGCTAGAACTGAGGAAAGAAGGGAACCGCATGTGACCCCATGGCTGGTAGGATACAGAGCAGTTTGTGCTGCTCCGTTCCACTTTGTCTTCTTGGAAGGAGTAATAGTGTGTCTCATGCAGCACTATTCATCCACCCCCCTCAGGGGCAATCAGGGAAGTTAGCTCATCCCTGATTCACAGCTAGAGGGGGAAAGATGGACAAATAATAAAATAGAAAGGAAAGAAACTTACAGAGCAGGGAGGTCTGCCTCATATGGACGGATTTAGCTCAGTGCCTGCAGGAGGGGCATAGCTCATGTAGGGACTAACTTTCTTTACTTAGTGTTCTCCTCCTAGTGGCAGGAGCTATACCCAAGGTCTTCCTGTGTCCCCGAATGACAAGAAGGAGAAATACATTTTCACACCAGTGTGGCTCTTTAATAAACCTCTTCTACTATTTGATGCTATTTGTTAACCCGTTAAGGGCGCAACCTAGTTCGGTACTTGTTAATGAGGCCATTTTTAGGCCCCCCCCCCCCCCATCTCCAAATTTCAACTGTAATAGCAATTTTAACAGAAAAATAGAAAGTTATATGATAATTTCCTTTTTGCACGAGGAGTTCTATTTTTCAATGCCACCATCATGAGGTCTATACAGTGTATTGCATAATTGAATTTTCTCTTGGGAAGGAGAAGTTGGGGGAGGCTTAAAAAAAAAACAAAAAACAAAAAAACAAAATACAGCAATTCTGCCATTTTTTGGGCCTTTAGGGGCATTCACCATATGGTAAGTATTACAAATATGGAGAAACCGTTACGAAAAGATGATGCTATAACAGAGGATGTCCCCCTCTGCTTACCTGACAATTATGCCAATAAGAATATTAGGGAAACAGCAATTTGAAGAGCTTTTAAAGCAGCCAAGTTAACAAAACCTAAGACAGAGGCGACTTCATAGGCTTTCTTCCCTCCCAATTTTGGAGCTAGATATTCAAAGTGTCCAAAGGAATTTTCTATGGATTAACTAGACTCCACAGTAATTATAAGGCATCTAGGAGAAAACAACCAGGAGTTTAAGAGTTTGATGCCAGCTCTAAACTTACGTTTTCAGCCTCTTGTCTCGTCTTGAATGTTAAAATAACAGATGGTGGAAACTCCTCCTCTTTCAAATCATCAATATCACCAAATTTCTGCAGATGGAAAAAACTAAAGCTATAACAAAAAAGGCCAAAACCTTTCTATATACAGTAAATAGAAATATACATAGCAGATCAGAGTGACATTAGAAGCCATAAAAGTGAGCTGCATACAAATGTTATTTGTTTACTTACAGCAAAGTGTTGTAATAACTCCTCTTTTTCTTTCTCATAAAAGCCTGCAACAGATATTGTTTTGGGGCGATGATCCACAACCATGTGATTAAGTGAACCCCTCCCCCTTCCTCCACGTCCACGTCCTCTGCCCCTGCCTTGCACAGGTATAGTCTTCCCCCGTCCTGCAGGCAAGATACCTAATCGAGCAGCCTAGAACAAAAAAAAAAAAAACACACAAAGGTGTTTAGATTTGTAAGTAGTTATACAAGTTTATAAAGTAATGTAAATCAAAAAATTATGTCGAGCTACTTAACCCTTTAAATGGTCACTGGACCTTCAAATAACCTCTGGCGAATATAATAAACTTTACAATATATCTAAACAGATAAAACAAAAAGCTCCTCCCTTATTAGGCTCCTTTCCTCCTCCCCTTCTTCCTAAACTGGTCTCTTATTTTGAGAAACTGACAAAATGCATTTTGGTAGATAAGATGGTTTATGCTTACTGACAGGTCAGATATCATGTTGCCCATACAAGTCTATAGAGGGAGGAGGAAGAGGAGCCACGTGAGAGGAACAGAGACACACAGAGATGCTGCTGCAGCTAACAGGGGTGTTTTACTGTCTCACAGCTAATAGAACCACATCTACACTGCTCAGTACCGCTCTATAAGGTCTTCAATGCCGCTGCTCTCCGTATAGTGTAGCGTGGTGAAGATTTGTTTAATTTATTAGTTATCCGTACTCCTTTGTGTGAACTCTCTGATCTCGGAGAATACGTTAAGGCATTACCCACCAAAGACTGTGTATAAGAAATATATTCAGTGTCTTCTGTAGGAGGACATTCTTATTCTAAGTTTGTTAAGCAGAAATTGAAAGGAGAAGCAATCCATGATAAACTTACATCCTGGTCCTTTAAACTTATCCAAAGGTTAGTTTTTGTTCTCCTCCTCTCAAGCCCTTCTTTGGCATATAGTTTTTTCGCTACATTAGTCATTGGTACTTGATTATTTGAGGTCACCTAAGTAAATGGCTCTTTAACATGGGGCATTTTTCTGCCTGGGTAACAAGCACCGATCTGACAATATAGCAGGTCAATCAGCATTTGTTATTCTTGCGTACATGCAACAGATGATCACTAGTATAGGGGCTAATGCGAAGGTCTCTTGCCGTCACCAGAAATCTATGGAGAGAAGCTGGGGAAGGAGGGAGCCTGAAGTAGTGATTATTGTCTTACAGCTACTAGACTCACATATACACTGCTCAGTATTGCTGTATTAGGTCTTCCATGCTGCTGTTACTTATGATAGTGTGGTACAGAGAGTTAGAGGTAATTCTGCTTTCTACTTTGCGTGCCATGTATGTAAGCCATCATAGCAGCTAGTCTTCACCCACCAGTTGAGGAAAAAAAAAACTGGAGATTTAGATAGCATGTGCAGAGGGGAAAAGGTAGTAAATGCAAGATACAAGCCATATAACGGCCAGAAACAGAGGTGCCCTTCTAAAGAGTCACCTGAAAGTGTGGGTACACTTTAAGCCCTAGACTGAATGTTTGCCTTATGCTGTAGGATATTGGCTCCCTAATAAAAGTTAGAAGCCTGGATATTGCCTGGATATAGAAAGTGTGACGGTTATTCCAGCATTCTAATGGGTGTAAATCAAGGCAATGGCTTTGAATGCTGAATTAGGCTACAAATTACAAGTCAGAAAAAGGAGCCAGGTATCTCTCCATGTTTGATGGCTGGATGAAGTCCTGTAGCTGAAACTTTCATGGAGCTGCAAGTGACGTGTCTGCTTTGCAAATAGTCACATCTGAGTGACTATTTTGTCTTATTTCATATAAGCTAAACAGCTTTTTCAAATGCACTCTTCTGGATAAACTGTAAGGTCCAATGTCCACGGGCAGATTTTAATTCTAAAATCCACGCGGGAGATCCAGAGCTCTGTGCGCCCATAGGGATGCATTAGCATCCACAGGGCAATTTAAAGTATGCAGACATGTTTTTTTTCCCTGCGTGCGGATCGCACACAATAGCAGAATGGCTTCCATTCAAGTCGACGGAAGCAGTCCTATCCGCAGCACAGCCACAGCTGTCACTGTGGCTGTGCCGCTAATACGCGGAAAAGCAGAGGAGTAAAAAATAAATAAATCTGCATTGCGCATACGCCTGGCACGTCTGCCGTGCTGAAGAAAGAAGATCTATCCGGCATGGAGGAGATCCACGCTGGGGCGATAAGAAAATCTTTTTTTCTGTCCATGTCCGTCAGCACGGCTGGATTCCGCTGCAGAATTCAGCAGTGTAATCAGTGTGTGCAAGTGGACATTGGGCCTTAGACATTCCAATGATAAATGTAAGCACAGAATTAAAAGTGTTGTCATCGATGGATTTGAAACCATAAAACAGGTTTTGAACGTGTATGCTGTGCAGCCAAAAGCTCTCAGGCGTCAAGCCTGTAACTGGTAACTAGAGATGGACGAGCATACTCACTAAGGGCAATTGCTCGAGCGAGCATTACCCTTAGCGAGTACCTGCCTGCTCGAGACACAAGGTTCGGGTGCCGGCGCGGGGGAGCGGTGAGTAGCGGCAGTCAGCAGGGGGGAGCGGGGGGGGAAAAGATCTCCCCTCCGTTCCTACCCGCTCTTCCCCGCAGCTCCCTGCCCGCCGCTGGCACCCGAGCCTTTTGTCTCGAGCGGGCAAGTACTCGCTAGGGTAATGCTTGCTTAATTGCCCTTAGCGAGTATGCTCGCTCATCACTACTGGTAATCATATCTCAGCACATACTATATAAGAAATTGCTTTTAGAACTGTAAAATACACCTCAGATATACATTGGTAAGTCTCTATTAAACATAAATATTCCATTTAGAAAATTAAAAAGGATAATTAAAATTAAAATAGATAAACATAGCCATCATAATTACCGTATATACCGGCGTATAAGACGACCCCCCAACTTTCACCTTATACGCTGGGAATACAGCGGAGCAAAAAAAAAAAAAAAATTTACTCACCTCCCCCGGCGTTCTGCGGCGCTGCTGCAGGATGTCGCTCCCTCCTGGTCCCCGGCAGAGCATTGCTTTCTGGACGCAGGGCTTGAAATCCCCGCCTCCAGAAAACACACGTGCTTTCAGCCAATCATAGCCATTCAATGATGTCATTGAATGGCTGCGGTTGGCTGAAGGCACGTGTGTTAGCTAATCACAGTATAAGCTTTCTGGAGGCGGGGATTTCAAGCCCTGCGTCCAGAAAGCAATGCTCTGCCAGGGACCAGGAGGGAGCAACAGCCTGCAGCTGCGCCGCAGAACGCCGGGGGAGGTGAGTAATAATTTTTTTTTTTTTTTTTGACACTTTCTTTTTTTTGCATTACTGGCGTATAAGACGACCCCCGACTTCAGAGCAGATTTTTCGGGGTTCAAAAGTCGTCTTATACGCCGGTATATACGGTAACACCATCTGCCTCACCTCAACTTGTAACTGGTTGAGTTTTTTCCTCAGCTCTGTTGTATCTTCCCCTGACGAAAGTCGTTTGTGGAAATCCATCTCTGCATCCAAAAGCTCCTTCTGTGCCTACATGTAAACGCACATTATTAGCTTTAGAACTGAAACACACATCACTATGGAAGAAGAAAGTGATCAGTACACTTCTCATACCCCAAAGCTGGTAACAGGTGGGGTAGAGGAGTAGTCATTAGTTCTTTCCCCGCACTATACTTTACAGGTCATTCCCCCAGTACCCACATGCACATTCCCCTCTTTTGAGGGCCACGACATAAAACTCTTCCACCCATCCTCCCTGCAAATGGCGGTGGTCTGCTGCCCCTACATGCTCATGCCACCTGCACCTTGAAGACCTCTCCAGAAGCTGGCCTTTTCTTAGGCCCAATGCACACGGGCAAAAAAGAATTAGTAAATCTGCGCGGGTGTCCCGCATGCGTGATCAGCACCCATAGGGAATCACTGAACACCCGCAGGTAATTAAATACTTGCGGATATCGTCTTTCCCTGGTGCGTGGATCGCACCTGAGGGAAAACACCCGCAGCATGCTCCATTTTGTGTGGTTTTCCTGCACGGACAGCTCCCATTTAAGCCAATGGCAGCCGTCTAGATCCGCAGTTCAGACGCAGCTGTCACTGCGTCCCGAGCCGTGGGAAAGCAGCAGTTAAAAAAAAAAATAATAAAAAAAAATTGTGTATGGGTTTTGTTAATGTTTGAGTTTTCATCAAGTTTTCTAATATACCCCAGGTTCTCCTTACCACCTCATTTGCTCCTTTTTTGCATTTGCACCCAGTTTCTGGTCTATAAATTCTGATTTTCAGTTGGTCTTCCCCAGTTTTCTGTTGCTCCATTTGCTGTCCACTTTTAGGGAGGGGGCGTGTAGTAAACTTAGCATTCTGCCAGTAGTTCACTGTGCTGCACTTCCTTGGCCTGGCTTACCATGCTGCAGTGCACAGTTCGTGGTTCAATCAGGAAGTGGGCAGTATATGAACGCCCACCACTAGGCTCTCCCAGGACAATTCAGGCACACTGACCAAATAGTAAATAAACCCAATAAAATTGTGTGTACACACAGACACAGACACCCAGGAGAGGCAAAGATCCTTATCACAGTGTCTGCATATCTGTAAGCCTGCAGCCTCTGAGTGCAGAGGAGCGCACCTGTGAAAATAGCTCCTCCAACCCCACTGCCAAACAAAAGTCCTTGTTACAAACAGAAGCTCAGTACCCAATGACAGATTGTGGATTGTAGAGAAGCTGCAAGTGGCAGTCACTACAAACTTGATTTACAATAGTAAAAGCAAGAATTTTTTTAATCCAACCATATTACAGAAATGAGACTAAGGCCCATTTAGACAACGATTATCGCTCAAAATCCACTCAAAAGCCATCTTTGGAGCAATAATCGCGTGTAAATGTGCGCCCATCATGCAGATGTATAACAGCTGGGCTCTTCGTGCAGAAAACATCTGGATTCAGAAGACAAGCGGGGACACCCTTTTCCTCAGATGTTCACTGGTAGACACAGGGAAAACCTGGGGTATAGGTTCTGCCACTAGGAAGCGGACACTAAGCAAAAGAGTTGACTCCTCCTACCACCCATAACCCTCCTGTAGTCACTGAGCTAAATCTGTTGGTACACAAGCAGGAGGAGAGGAAAAGCCCAAAGGTTAACTGAATATACATATAAACTCGAAAATAACATACAATTAAATGAAGTGAAGGGGGAATCTCAGAACAGAGAAACAGCAGATTCCCTCAAAACAATGGGTGCCGTCCCTCCAATGGACATCAGAGAGAAGGATTTTATGTTGAGTAACAAAAAAAATCCCTTTTTTTTGTCTGTGTCATTGGGGGACACAGCAAAGACCTTGGGAGGTTCAAAAGCAATCAATCCCGAAGGGGGGAGCCCAAAAAAATACTTATAATGCAGTCAGGGTACTGTCACCTGCAGTATCCTGCGACAAAAAGCAGCATCAGAAAATGTAGAAGTATGCACCCTGTTAAACTTTGTGAGCATATAAAGTGAAGACCAAGTCGCGCTATGGCAAACCTGGAGAGCAGGAGCAGTTACCCGAATGGGCGGCGTCCTGCCTTTGGTATGATAATCCTCCATGATCTCTGACCGGATCCAGCGGGCAACGGTGGACTTAGAGGCCACCAGACTTTGACAAGGGCCGTCAGGGATGAGGAACAAGGAATATAAATAGCAGAAGGATTCTGTACAGAAAACAGAGCTGGACAACATCAAGCTTGCACAGACAATGTTTATATGGTGTGCAAGCTCCGGATAGAAGGAGGGCAGAACAATATCCTTGTTGAGATGGAAAGACGAGACCAGCTTGGGAAGAGAGGATGAAAGAGAGCAGAGGACTGCTATAGGAAGATGTGCAAGATAGCACGGAGACATGGCCGATCAAAATTATGGCTACCAGGAAGGCGATGGCTACCAAGATAACAGACAGAGAGAAATGTCAGACACTGGCATGAAGGGAGACAATATATAATAGATCTAAAACCGAACTGAGGTCCCAACATGCTGTCGGAAGACGGTAAGCAGGGGCAGAGTGTGCCATCCACTGAAGAAAAGTACGTACCACGGCTATAGAAGCCAAGGGGCGTTGGAAAAGCATGGAGACTTGACCCTTTAAAGAGCCGAGGTTTAAGCCCATAACCATGCCTCATTGGAGGACGAAAGGGATTATGTTCTGTTCCAGCTGAAGAGGATGGCTCATTGCAATGGACAAGTGTGGGATCACAGGTATGGGACCGCCTCGAATGCGGCCAGCATGAGTCCCCACAACCCACATGCCCTGGTGAATGTAGATGGGAGCTCGTGACCACAGAAAGCAGATGCATTGTTGGTGAAGGGCAAGCTTGTCTCTCAGACGTTTTACCTTCACCTGAACAGTGTTGAAGAATAGGCCAAAAAAGGTGAGCTGATGTGACAGGGCCTAAGTTGGACTTTGGAAATTGATGATCCACCTGTAACCGGGCTCTGGCAACTAGAATATGCTTGGGGCTTTTGCATATGTGCTTAAAAGGCGTTTTCCAGGCAAAACACTTTATGACCTATACTCAGGGTAGTTCATCAATAGTTGATCAGTTGGGGACAGCCCCTTGGGGCTGATTAGGCACCTGGAGCTCCAACCCCTGTTTAACAGCTCATGTTTGTAACTGCAGGCACAGCTCTCATCGATTTTTAATGCAAGGTGAACCTGCAATTACAAGCACCACACTATTGATGACCTATCCTGAAGAAAAATCTCTTTATTATAGCCATCATAGTAACCTAGTATGTTAGGCTGAGAAAGAAAAAAAAAAAAAGTAAAAATAACCCCAATGAGAAGCCAAAATTTTCCTTATAAAAAGGGAAAAAAAAAAACCTTCATGACACCAAGTCTGGCAATCGAAATAATCCCTGGAACAACCACCCTTCTGAAGTAGTTAGTGACTATAACATTATTGGCTTCTGCCTCATTGTTTTTTTTTTGCATTCCTCTGGATCAACAAGGGGGGTGGAAACAGCCTGAACTAGATGGATATTGTCCTCTTTCAGCCTAACATACAATATTACATGTTATGGTAACATAGTAACACTCAAGTAAAAAAAAAAAAAAAAAGTCTAGGACCCTCCTGAACTTTTTTTTTTTCTTTTAAAGAGTTTGCTATCCTCAAATAGACAGGCAGAGCATTCCGTAGTCTCACTGCTCTTACAGTAAAGAAACCGCTTTTATGTTCGGTGTAGAAACCTTCTTTCCTCTGACAGAGAGCACCCCCTTGTTACAGTCAGTTCGGGGGATATACAGATAATGGGAGAGAGATCTAGATACATTTAGGCATAGTTATTATGTTGCCCCCTCAGCTGTCTTTTTGCAATTTTGATAACTTCTGTTTACTGTTATCCACTCATTCCATTTATTACTTTAGTTGCCTGCCTTTGCACCCGGTTCTAGCTCCGATATGTCCTTCTTCAATACCGGTGCCCAAAACTGTACACAATATTCCATATGTGTTCTGATCAGTGACTTGTAAAGAAGAAGGTGGTTCTCATCATGTGCCTTTAGACCTTTTTTGATGCACCCCATGATCCCATTTGACTTGGCAGCAGCTGCCTGATACTGGTTGTCCCAATTAAGTTTGCAGATAACTAAAATTCAGAGTCCTTTTCCATGTTGGTTTTGCCCAGTGTTATACTATTTAGTGTGTAAGGGTGACATATTTTCCTTGCCAACATGCTTAACCATCCTGTGTACTCAAGATGTGCCTCAATAAGTTTTCAGCAAAACCTGTTAATGCCATTGAAATACAGACAAATCAGTGCAATTTTTTTTTAGATTTCAGATCATGGATATGGTGTAGTCCGGTTAGAGCAAGCATACAATTGTGTAAACACAACGTAAAACTCATCTTAGTAAACATCTCACAAACATATGACCCTACTGTGGCTTTAGAATAAAGTCCTTACATTTGGAAGGGAACACACATTCTATATACATTACCTCAATCTTAGACCTGACTTTAGATGGAGTGGATAATATCTTCAGCTCATCTTTGACTTGAGAAATTTTCTCATGAAGCTCTTTAAGAGTTTTCATAATTTCTGTCCTCTCTTCTGTTTTCATGCTCTTGTTTTTCTCTAGCTTTGATATCAACATCTACAGGAGAAATAAATATAGAAACATGGTGGCTCAGCTTTGCAGCACTGGGGGTCCTAGGTTCAAATCTAACCAAGGAGAACATGTGCATGGAGTTTCTTTGTGGTTCTACTTGTTCTCCTTCAGAAAAATGAGAACAAGCATGGTGGCTCAGTTAACACTGTTTCCTTGCAGTGCTGGAGTTCCAGGATCCAATCTAACCAAGGGCAACATCTGTATCTATGTTTTTCAAAGTTCATACAGATGTCCTTGGTCAGATTTGAACCAAGGACCCTGGCACTGCAAGGCAACAGTGCTAATCACTGAGCTACATCCACTGACGAGTCACCAGCACCTGTGGTGTTCCGGGAAGGTGGATGGGAAGGAGAAACAAAAAAAGAATGGGGCCGGTTAATACAAATATTAATTCTGATTGCTGTTCAATATACAACCTTCTAACACGAGGTCAGATAGGACAGCAAGCTTGTTCCAAAAAGGGGAGTTTAGACTAGGGCTACATGCCAATTTGGTTATTTGGCTAAAGATCGCACTGCAGCCCTGCAACATAGTGGATGTTAATGCAATCTCGTTGCTGTTCATAAAAGTTGCCACAACCAGCAGATGCTAAGAAACCCCAAAACGCAGGATTTCCTATGCTCTGCGGGTCATAGTGACTTCCCAGCCACAACAGAACTGCGCTGACTAATGCTATAGATTTCAGAAAGCTACCCTTTGATCCTCAACCATGCGACCCACATCACAAACCAGTAGCTCTGTAGCCCTAACCTTAAACAGAGCTTGCATCAGAAACGTGTAATACGTTCACAGGCTGTTGTGGAGTCCTATACTTTCTAATCATTTTAAAGGAGAAATGACAGAATGACAGAGCAGCAACAAAACCCTTCTTTATACAGTCCGCACAGATGTCAGAGTCATTATTAGGCAGATCTATTTAACTGCCGAATATCAGCAGCCAGGGGCAGTGACTATACTACAGAGCCTATACCCTACTCAGACAGGGAAATGCCCAGTTTCTCTAGGCTGGCATATGTAGTGCATACCTTCTGATATTCAATTTGTTTTTCTAACATTTCTTGTTTCTTCTTCCTCATGTCTTGTTGGAGCTTTAGGGCTTCCTGAAAGAAAAGTTAGAAATACATTTGTTAAAACTACAAGGAGGTTTAAAAAGTAATCTAACCAGTGTGAAGCGTTAATATGTTTTGTTCTTTGCATTCTGAGACATTTCTTTTTTTCACTGGGCAGAACCTAAAATACCCATCACAGACTGAGATTATACCTGATTAATTTCTATTAAAAACACATATAGGGTACCTAAGGCAAACACCAAAACATTGATATGAAATCTCACATAAATCTTGTTGAGATAATGTAGAAATAACCACTATTAAAGATTAGTGGGTTAAGTATATTTTAGTATCCCCAAAAGATATATTGAGGATACTTCTGATATACTTCAAAACTAGAGCAGTCCCGAGATGCAAAATAAGTTCCTAATCCCGAGAGTGCTCTAGATTTACTGGGCATAGGATGGCAATTGACTCCAAGATGAATGTGGTCTTTAATCCTAATAAAGATGATGTATCTAGAGATGAGCAAACGTACTTAGTTTGGGTGTTTTTGGACCCGAGCAAGGCTTTTTCCGAGTAACTGACTACTCGGGACGAAAAGATTCGGGGGTTCGCTGGGGGTGCGTGCAAACTGTTCCCCGCTGCTACCCCCCCCCCCCCCCCTCCCCGGCTCCACCATGCCGCCCCCCGAATCTTTTCGTCCGAGTAGTCAGTTACTCGGAAAAAGCAGTGCTCAGGTCCAAAAACACCCGAACCGAGTACGTTCGCTCATCTCTAGATGCATCTATAGTAGTGGTCCCACGCGTTTCTCCGGAGGCAACGGATCATCAGGGACTCAAATAGTCTTTAGATATCCATTTGAAATGAAGTATTGTGGACCATCCTATTTCTATGACTGTAGCTCCCAGTGCTGGACTGAAAGCAGAGCAGTTAGCCCTTGCAGTCATACAATGCATTACAGCCATGTAAATCCCATGCAGTTGAAGGGGAGTATTTTGCCTAGACTGGTATTTCTACGATAATATAAAAGCCTTTTCTGAAAAGCTCCTCCAAGTCCAAAATGTGTTCCTTAACCTCCCGCCAAAACTTGGGACAGTCCTCAAATTCAACATTGCAAGATGACTTTACTACTTGCTCCAGCAATGCTTAGTTGCAAAACTAGTAGCCTTTATTCTAAGCTACAAACACTTTAGATGGTGAGAAGACAACTGGGATTGTAGAGGAAGAAATAATTCTGTGAAGTAAAAGCCATCAAGATGGTTTGAAAGGAACTAAAAGGTCAGCACAAAACCTAAACAGGCATTTAGAGCTTGTAATTGAAGCCTCCACAAATGGAAAGTGGTCACAATGGGAACAAGCTATTATTTCAGGTTCTCATAATGCACACAGTGAAAAGGTATCATTGCCGCAGGAATGGTTGGCACCTTTGTCTCAGGAGGCATATACTATACCTGCTTCTTCTTCAGATTATCTTGTATATCTGCAGGTTTGGACCCTGGTGGGTTCTTATTTGCCACCTTTGAGGCGGTGGCACTGTAAACCATTTTGGAGGCAGGTGGCAAGGGCTATAGGAGCAAATACCAAATATACAAAAGTTAGTGGATACAAATCCTATGTGTAAAACAGTCATCTATCAGCTATACTCATGTTTGTTAAATCTGGTCAAGTATCAAAGTTAGAAACTTAACCCTTACTTCAAAAATGTGACACCTCATAAGGTTACGTTTCACCTACCCCAGGTTCTTCTCCTGAGTTAGTCTGGTTAGGAGCCACATACGTTGAATCAGACTGGCTGGTGACAGCTCCAAGCCGATGTTTTGCAGGTAGTTTATTAAGGACATAGGAACCCTGGGACATTGGCTGTAAATGGTCAAGCAATATATATTACAATAGTTAATATGTACATTTAAATGGATTTTTCAGGACTTTACCACTGATGACTCAGGATAGGTCATCAATAGTTGAGTGGTGGGGGTCCACCACTCCAGACCCCAGTGATCAGCTGATATCAGGCCAGCTGTCAGTGGGGATAGAGCCGGAGGCTCACAGCTCTGTCCCCGCTGCAGGTTGGTAAATGCAATCATAGCTCCTCACTGAATTCAATGGGGGTTGTGCCTGCAATTAACAAACTGGGCCGCTTGAAAAAAAGACAGAGCTATCAGCTTCTGGCTCTGTCCCCACTGACAGCTCGCTCAATATCAAATGATAGCAGGGGTGCCAAGCAACACATCCACTGATGACCTACCCCGAGTAGTAATGTCCTGGAAAATCCCCTTAACACCATATAGCATGCATTTCAATTACTGTGCCATTAGAACAAAAAGGAAAAACTTGAGTCTCCGAATATCAAGTAGTTTTGAAAAAAAACAAAAAACAATATATATTATAGTGGCTTAAATTAGAATTGTTCTGCATTATGCTGTCCTCAATGTGGAAGGAACTGCAATGTGACGGATGGCTCCAAGCTAAGCTTAAAAGGGATTTTGGCAATACTCTTGTCCCTGCCAAACCACTGACAGCGTAGACGAAAAGTAGGGAGACCCGAAACCTTGATTAAAGCTGGTAGTAACTGCACCAGTGAGAAATTCAATATTTGATCCCTGGCGTGCAACCACTGCAAGTGCCCGTGTGCAGAACCTACTCCTCCAGTGTTCTCCAATGAGCTGCTCCACAGCCCTGATCGACCGCTCCAGTGGCCTCCAGATTGGATGCTATAGCTGTCGGTCAGAGCTGGGGAGCAGCTGACAGAATCCCTTAAAACTAAGGTTGCAATAAGACGCATTGGAAATCTAAATGCTAAAGTCTTTGAACATGGACATGCAATGCAGGAGCAAATCTAATGAAGTGTGAAGAAAAAGTACACGTTTGGAACACAATGTAAGTTTGTACGTTTCATGTCTAATAAACCTCATGGTCAAGTAACCGGCAGCACTTTAAAAAGATATATGTACATGTAGCCTATGTGCTGCAGACATTTCTTTGACTGTTGCTTGCTCAAATCCATGGACAACCCCATTAATACAAATGGAACAGAAATGTCTGCAACAAAATCTGGTGCCTGTGTATATACCGTTAAACGGTAACAAAAAGGAGTCAGAGTGCTGATCACAGCGAGGATTGCCTACAACTCCAGAATAAAGACAAGGTGCCAGTGAGATGACATATTCATAGTATAGCTACCTTCTGAAGGTGCGTCTGTCCAGCAGCGGGTAGAGATGACTGTGTGGTTGGTATAGTGTGCGCTAAATGAAGGGGCGTCAAATGCTGCTGAGAACCTTGTTGCTCGTTATTTTCCCTGTGCCAAAGCACTCTTATAAACCTATTGTTTAAAACGGCTTCTGTGCTGGAAATTGCTCTCCTGGCTTCTTCATTTGACAGGTATTGGATCAGCGCACCTTCTGGATCTCCTTGAAAAGCAACCTAAAGAGAAGAAAAAAAGTTTTATTTAATTTACACCCATACATTTTGTGATTTACATTCACTTTTCTAATACGGTGACAAAAAAAAAAAAACACAACAAAAAACACTAATGCTGAAACTTTGCTTTTATAGAAACACTAGTGGTTATATATCAAACCCATACTTCCATTCTGCAGAATGATCTCTATCCAACTGAAGCTAGTCCTTAACCGTAGGCCTATCTACATCATGTTTTCAGCACCAATTTAATTTTTACACCCTGGGAAAAACCTCTTATTTATACCTGTATACTGCTATATGGCATAGCAAAGCCTACTACATGTCAGAGGCCAAAATGCCATTAAGTTGGCCGCTGTGGAATAAACGGATCCCCATGAATATGGAAGCTCCTCCAGGCGTACGCCGTAGGCCTAGATCACCAACATATGAACAGCACCTTGAGATGCAGTTTACTGAAGCCTGTTCAGCTTTTCCACTCGACTCCTCAATGGGGAAGGGACAGTGACTAACATATACGGAGAGGTCTGGTCTACTTTTATTTAACGCAACTACAGGGTTAGGTAATTTTACCGGAGAAGATTGCTGCCAATTAATTGCCTATCACCATATTACGGTCTACTACTGTGAAATAAGGAATCCTTTTGAAGAGTAACAGCCACCCAGTACTGTGTTGCCAAACGATCCTGAAACTACAACTGACCTGAATATTCACTATGGTACCAAATTTGCTGAAATGCTCGTTCAATTTGGTAATGTTGTTTAGGTCCTGAGGAATTTTTCGGACTTCAAGTTTGGTATTCGTGTACTGAATCTTCTTTCCAAAGCCTAGTTTGTTATGGTTGTTGTTTCCTTGCCTGGAACAGAAAAACGTTACAGCACAATTATGTAGCTAAGTACATGAACAGACTATGGCCGCCCTGCCCAGCACTAGAGGAAGGGAAAACCAGCAAAAAGGAAACCCTACACTGTCCAGCCTTTTGCCCTCAGTTGATTTCCATACAAGCCAGCCAGACAGTGGATGAATGCTGCAATCTGATACAGTCTTATTTTATTACGTTATATTCATTTTTAGATGCATCAATCTTTCGGCTCCCAGCAATGTGGTTAATAAGCCATTTAAAGGAGAACTCTTTTAGACAACGCATATGTGCAGAAAATACTGAATATCTATGCAATTACTTTGTGTTACTTTTTTTGCACCATATTGTAATTACAGGATATATTATTTTTCGTTCAGACCAAATGCTAAATTATTTTTCTGCTGGTTTCCCGTTACCAGTAAGGGAGACATGATGGCAGCCATAGAAGTACAGCTATGCTGTCAAAGGGCTAGGGTGCTATTTGGCTTTTAAATGTATTTGTTTATAGAACAGGAAGTCATACATATGACCATAAGGCCCCCTGTTCATGGGCGTTGCGGTATCCCGTGGCGGATCTCCGCCGTGGGAGCCGCTGCCGAATCTCCGCCGGCCAGCCCTATCTGATAGATAGGCTGACCGCAGAGAATCAGGGCAATTCGCAGCATGCTGCAGCGAAGTCCCGCCCGTGGACAGGCACCCTTATACATGTATTTCAACTGCGGCCCAAATCTTCCTTATACCAGTTCACTAGCCCCAGACGTAAAAGGGTTGTCCTGTTACCAGATATGTAATGGCTGTAATGGTCTTAAAATAAGAAAAACTCTTTTCAAAGTCGCATGCAAGCACTCTCCCTTACAAGTCTATTTTATTGTCAAGCAGCCAGTAACAGAGCAGAAAGGTTGCAAAGTCATGTGCACCATTATACGGAATGCCCTATTGAGCGAGATGCCCAAAAGGTCGTCCCCAGCAATAATTCTTCCTGTGCTTTTACACCGAAAAATCATCAGTAGTGAATGGAGGAGGAGGGAGACGGGAATCCTACGCTTAGACTGTCTGTTTACATGAGCAGATCCATCATTCAGTTTTCTGCATGCAGAAACTGATCGACGAAAGAGAAGCAAACGAAGGCTCATTCGTCGTTCAGTCGGGGCGTGCAGTTACACCATGACAATCCTTCCGATTTCCATTAGATGTGGGAATCTGAATGATGTTTCAGCCTGTGTAAAAGGGCCCTTAGACTACATTCACATATACAATGGAGCAAAACATCGGACAAGATAGTGCGGCATGTTGCACTGCTTTGCATGGTAAGTTACCATAAGGAATGCCGGAAGCTGGACAGCCTGCCATTATAGCGAATGGGGTCTATCTGCCACCATTCAGATTGCCACCAAAGTACAGATGAAGCACATTAAAACCATGCGCTTCACCTGTACTTGTCATGAAACTGTAGCAATTATAGGTAAAGCACATAAAGTTTATGCCATGCGGCAATAACCACAGCACAGGCGCTATGTGTGAAAGTAGCAACCTTTAAATTCTTTTTTTTTTTTAAAAGGGCAGTCTGGACACTTAAGGAGAATAGAATGTATAATCTAATACTCACCTTCCTGATCCCCCGACACAGACATGAGATTACTGCTACAAAAAGTGGCTGAATTAGGCAGGTCAGTGATTGGCTGCAGTGGTCACATGTCTGTCAACAGGTAACTGGAAAGCCAGAACCCTGGACCTATATAATATTATACTGCCCTCTCCAGGAACCAGTCTGAAGACATTTGCTGCAGCAGTCATGTAGTTCTTTACCCACATGACTATTGCAGCTAATAGGAGGACCCGTACCAGGACATCAGTGAGGTCTCATGTAACAGGTTAGGTTAAGTAGACCTGGGGAAGTCACATGACACGGTACAAGAACACCATTAATAAATTGTTTAGGGCATTCTAATTTTCTGCTTTTATGTGTTAAAAAAAAAAAAAAAAAAAAAAGAGACAGTCAGAAGAACTCTTCAAAGAAAATTAATGAAGCTGCATGACACTAATACAAATCAAGCTTTAGTCTCCTTACTTGTCCAACCAGGGTTTCTTTGCAAATGGCCCATCGTTTGTACTTCCCATTGCTCTTTTCCTATCCGGCTCCACCACCACTCTGTTGAGGTTACTATTTACAGGTGTAGATGCTGGTGGCTCCGTCTGTATGACAATATTAGCAGCTAAACAAGTAAGAAAAAAAACAAAGATTAATACAAAATTGTACCTAGAGCCTAAATCAGAGCTGAATTCAGCAAATGATCATTAAAATCTACACAGAACTGTGTCCCACTAACACTGCGGGCGGATTACCAACCTCTTGGTGCTGTGTCCATGTCACAAGATGTCAGCCCGATCAGGTTTGGCCTCTGTGTCTGCGCACGTGTAAAGAACTGCCGGTATCCAGTTCTACCAGTGTTTGTAAGACTAGGTGCTTCAGGATTGTACCCGTCAGGTTCGTACGTATCTAGAGAAGTAGTAAAAAAAAAAAAAAAAAAAAAAAAAAAAAGACAAAAAACATTTTAAAAACAGCAGTGGCGATACCTTTATCAACTTGTGATACAAAAGTACTTCAATGGCCATCACCAATTGCACCATCAATGGCAGAATATACAACTACTAACTAAAGAGGGACTCTACATCTGAGGCTTGAAGGGTATGAAACGGGAAAATGCTTAAAATAAAGGGATGTGCAGAGTCTGCGCTTGTCACCATGAAGCTAGCCTCAATGACCACAGAGAAAGATTTAGATTGTGGCGCTGGGGATGCGATGGCAGATGATTCTCAGACTAAGGATGCATACTAATGCACGGTATGCATCAGGCAGTCAAAGAAGCAGTGCAGCAGTCTATGTTCCTCCACGACCGCAGCGTCGTCCTAAAGGGGTTGTCCCACTTATCCTCCGCATAATAGAGGTCTGCTGCCTGGGATCCCAGCCGTTTCCCCAGGCAAGTGTCTTTGTGTACCAAGCTGTTTTGTTGCAGGAAGCAGACAGCTCCATACACTGCACAGTGGCCTGGAATGGTACTGCAGGCTGAGGCCTACTAAAGTGAATGGGACTCAGCTTACAATACCACTTATAGATAAGCTGTCCTGAAGATAGGTCATCAATAACTAAAAATTGGACAACCCCTTTAAATATTGTACTACATAAGAGGATATACAGATGCTCCTTTTTTCCTTACTATATGGACTTTGCCATAAACTGAGTGGGAGGGAGGGGTCTGGTCATTTGGTTTATAGAAAAGAAATTTAGATTAAAAAAAAAAAAAAAAAAGTGCAACTACTTTTTTGGGGAATGGGGTTGGGATTTCAACTTTATATATTCTAAAAAAAAACAAAAACAACAAAAAAAAACCCAACACATTTTAAAGGAGGATTTTGCTTCCTTTCTGCTCAAAATGCTTATGAACTTCCCTGCACACCGTTTCTGCAGATCGCCATTTCTATGCTTCATCCGTATTGCACTACTACGAAGTGTTTACGAACTGCAGAATGTGTACAGGGAAAGCATGAACAGCTGATAAGATGGTTCCTCCACAAAAAAAAAAAAAAAGCCCTTAAACTGGCCTATTGGTGGAGAAATAGAAAAGTTATGGGGGTCAGAGGATGACAAAGCAATTTTTATTAAGTTAATTTATTCTTTTTAACAGTACAAGATTTTAAAAATCCACAAACTATATAAATTTGGCATTGCTGTAACTGTACTGACCCGCAGAGGATAACATGTCGTCTTTACGGTGCTGCGAACTCTGTAAAAACGCCCCTACCACAAACAAAAAAACAAAAAAAGTGAAAAACTGTTTTTTTTCCCCATTTCACCCCACTTAGAAATTTTTAAAGGCTTCCCAATAGATTAAATAACACTAAATGAAAAATACAATGTGTCCCACAAAGACAAGCCTTCATATCTGCAGCTATGTCCCCAGAAAATGACGTCATGATTTTTCTGAAAGAGGGGAAAAAAATTAAAATGCAAAAACGACTGCGGCAGGAAGAGGTACAATATATACTAAATACAGCAATTCCATCACAAAAAAAACTGCTTGATTCCCTAGTACTGATACTAGTGTTTAGTAACAGTAACCTCATTACCCTCTACATCAGCAGGTAGACAAGCTTCACTTCCTTGACCAGATAGCCCTCTTGCCTAGTTTCCAATAGCCTAAAAGGATTGGGATTGCTGTGTCTAGATGCTCAAGCATCAACTTTCCTCCCTGTATCACGTCACGGACAGATAACTTTCCTCATATAGCATTATTACGCTCGTTAAGAGCAAAATGGATGTATTCAACACTAATGAGGTTAGCTAAGAAAAAAAGCCTAAAGACTAGTATCTAACGATATTACTAGTGCAGAAACTAGCATCCCCTCCCTCCCAACAGGCCAGATCCCATTACCACGAGGCTTTAGAGTGTTAATGGATAGCCAATGTCATTACTAAATGAAGGTAAATGTAGTAGGAAGCTCTGGTCATGTCAGACTATTCTGATCCATTGTGAAGGGAAAACACATGGAGTACGAGGACAGCGGTGTCTGATGTTTGGGTCACAACAACAAGATGGGTAGTGAGAAAGCTGTACTTACGTTCTGAAACGGAGTAGAGCAGATTCTGAGGAGGTAATGGAGGAGGTAGCCTTCCCCCAACTGGTGCAAGGCTGGGCACAGCACTTGTTCCTGGCTGTTCACGGTTATTTACAAAGCCTGAATGCGCTAATGGAAGCCCTGCATGTTGGGAAGCAAGATATAGATCAGGATAAATGTTCCTCAGCACCAGGAAAACATATACACGTGTCAGCGGGTAGCTATATCCAAAGTGGAGCAAAGGAAAAAAGGGAGCAGCTGCTACCCATGGCAACCAATCAGATTTCATTTACCCTTTGTAACATGAAAGCTATGACCCATTTGGTTGCTACAGGCAACTGCATCATGGTTCCTTTGCATCAGTTTAGATATAGTAACCCACTGTGTTCTAACAACTCATCTCAACATCTACAAACATGTAGAATGCTCTATCATGTCCAGCTGCCAAAAAACAAGGCAGGCAATTACTTTGGTTCTATAAAGATATGGCAGCCATACAAGAGGCCGCTATGTCTCCCAATGACCCCATATTTATTGGCCCAGTGTGCATGCTTACTGCAAAGGAGGGAGAAAAGGCAAAATTCACACAATTCATCTACTGTGGAAACAAAGGATCAGCAAGCTGAAACCCAGCATGGCCACCATCCTCCTAACAGTAGGTACTGGCAGATTGTAAGGCTGCCCCGTACAAGTTATACCTGCCAGTTCAGCCCACAATAATCTAATGCATCTAGCAAAATTGTATTGTTTATCCTTAACCCCTTAAGGAAAAGACCGTAAGGACGCAACAATTTTTGGGGAAATTTTCATCTTCACTTTTCAAAAGCCATAACGCTTATTTTTCCAACGAAAGGACTATACGAGCGCTTGTTTATTGTGCGGCGAGCTGTAGTTTTCATTGCACCATTTTTGGGTTACATATAATGTACTGTAAAGCGTAGTGATTAGAGTTCAGCTAACATACTCTTCTGAGCTTGATGCTGGTTCGAGTATTAGCATCCTCGATGGTGCTCGTTACTCGAGCGAGCATCACGCAGTGTTCGATCCCGCCCCAGTTTTGGCCCCTTCCCGCTGTGCATGTCAACAGGAGGGAGAAGGAGAGGGAGATGGAAAAAAAAAAAAAGCTCAGCAACCGGAGGGTCCCATACAAAAATACTCGAGTCTCCCATTGAAGTCAATGGTTTTTTTTACTGGAATAGAGCTCTCGAATTTTATGAGAAGCTTGACCCAAATAACGAGGACCCGAGCATCTCGGTACTCTCTCATCTCTAGTAGTGATTTTTTTTTTTTGGGAGAGCAGCAAGACAAAAAAATAAAAATAAGAGGTCAACAGCGGGGATTGGTATTCTCACTGATTCCTGCTGTTGCAGTGGGAGGCCAGCTGTCAGCTGTGAAATGGAGCTGGCTCACTTCTAAGCCCAGGCAATACATAGGATGAACGTTTACGTTCTGCTGCGTTAAGTACCATTCACCCAGGATATAAACTTATGTCCTGTGGTGTTAAGGGGTTAATATTAAATTATATATTTTTAGGTATATAAAAGAATCCTTTCCTGCTGTGTTACGTCTCATCTAAATATTAGGAAGTATTCACCCGCCAGAGAGGATGCAGAGAACCTGGGATACTTACTTGGAGCAGGATGGACAGCAGGAGGGGGCTGAGTCATGGGCCGTGGGACTGGCATTCTCATATTGTGAGCTGGGGCAGGTATGGGAGGCATCAGAATACCAGGAGGTGGAAGCCCGGGTGGAGGAGGGAAAGGAATCATGCTGGGCAATGAAACCTCGTCAACTACCAAAGGGTCATTTCCGTGATCAAATTGGCAGAGGTCACCAAGAACACAAAATCCTCGTTCTGTAAAGAAAAAAAAGACAAATGAATCAGAGCTCCCAAGAAACTGAATAATTACCTGATATACACGTTTGACATTTTTCAGGATTGAAATGATTCACAGATTTAATGAATTCTGGAATGAACTATTCCTTTAAACAGGTAACCTGTAATATAACATTTCCTCTAGACCTCTTATGGTGGGGTAATATTTAGACTTTAACTACTGCAGATATACGACGGGTACTGTGGACAGATTGATACGGACAAGGAAACGATGCAAGATACAGAGAGGCTGCTGCCCAAATCTGCAGGGCACAAGTGGGCTACATGAGATAGCAGGAATACAGAAGAAGAAAAGTTTGTTAGGTGCGTTTACAGAGGACGACCTGTTGGGTGCCGATGTCAGACCAGTGTGAATGCACAAAAATCTTTTACTATTCGTTTGCAGGTCATCATCACCGGATCGCGGGTTTGTCGTTCAGTGTTAAAACTCCCCTCTGATCCTGAGAAAAGGGGTAGATACCATCATTCACACAGGGACCTCTGTTTTTGGGATGGCGAGGATCCTAATGGTCAGTCTCCTATCTATTGTAAATCCTGTGGCTTGGGGATAACTTTATATCTCGGCACAGCCGCTTTAAATATTGATGACCCATCATTAAGATACGCAATCAATATCAGATCAGTGTTGAAGGGACTCTGAGCACCCCCCTCACCTAATCAAATGTGGTGCTTAATCGAATGTTGCAACCTCCTCATTGTGCTCATTTACTTGAATGGGACTGAGCTGCAGAAAGGCCACGTGACTGGCTAATGTAAAGGCGCAAGTAAAAGATACCAAAATGCTTACCTGACCGCTACAAGCCCTTTAAAACAGCTGATATGGGCAAATGGGTGTTAACAGCTGATTGCTGAAGGGGTCTTTGTGTTGCACGTAGCAAACAGACACATTTTCTTTTTAACAAGGCGTTATGCTATTATAACATTCTTAAGGCCTTATTTCTGCACGTCAAACGGTAGCAAAACTGCCTTAAAGTATCTGGCAGCGAAAGGGTTACAAATGGACACAAAAAAAAAAAAGTCAACGACTTCTTACCATCGTAATCTCTGCAGCGTCGTTTTGGGGGTGGGTTTCTAGTAAAGGAGTTGGGAGGGTTGTGGTTGTTATAGTAATTAGACCATATCTCTGTTGTGCTCTCGGGGTGGTGAGCAGGTGCGATGACGGTGACAGTGCTGGGTATAGCCTGCCCACCAGAGGAATACTGCTGCTCGTTGGAGATGCTGGCAGGCTGGGAAACTGGAGGGTAGACCGACTCCAAATCACTTCTTTCAGACTCAAACTTCGACCTCTCCCGGTGATCTAGGGAAACAGATTTGTCTGGGAGTTCATTTTTTGCTTTATCTATTAGGTGTACACACATAATTACACAAAGTAATATTTAATAGCCCAGATGGAAACTATGGAGACCAATGACAAATATGGCACAATCAGTACGTGATTCTTGCATGTATTAGTTCACACGAAACCTTGTGGCATTCCGTAAAAATTCCCACTCAGACACCCTGCTCCGTATTGTAAAATACATTGAAAACCATGGGACTGCGATGCGAGAGCATGCAGGAAGAACAAACCTGCTGCAACTAGTGAAAACATCGTTCATGTGCAGAACCCCATTCAAAAAAGAAAAAAAAAAAAGGGGTGGGGGGGGGGGGGGTGTTCATATTTGTGCGTCTCGCAATGCACAAATCTCTCGTGATTTTTGACGTCCGTGTGAAGCCAGCCTAAGATTAGCAAAACCAGGTTCACTTGATCTGCAATAGAAAGTTGAGTTTAGAAGAAATGTATCAAGCACGGTAATTGGTGAGGATTGTCAGGTGATCTTCCCAGCATTCAAAGTGATAGTAAAAACATGGCCACAATGGCCACAATTTCACCCTCCAGGAAAAACCAGGCTCTCAGCCTTGTCCGCCATCTTGGAATCCAGCTGCTAAACTAAGTTTGATCCACAAAAATCAAGTGATCAAACTGAACAGTCCTGGTGCAACATTTTTGTACTTGATCTTAGATCAACTCTTGTGGATCTCAGATCCAATCTTTAGGTTAACCAGCCCTTAGAGGCGCAGATCGGCAGATACTGGTCTTAAATTAAAGATCACTTTTAGATGGATTTTGACTTTATTTGCTGGTGGACCCTTTTTTCCCCCATTGGGTTTTGGGCCAGAAGTGGGCGCACTGAAGAACACCGTCACCCCCAGCTGCATTTGATTTATCTTCACAGCATGCTTGCTCCCCGAGTACCGGACACACCGGTATAATAGCGAGACGCAGATACCTGATGCACTATCCAAAGTCAACACACACACCGGTATAATAGCGAGACGCAGATACCTGATGCACTATCCAAAGTCAACACAAACACACACACACACACACACACCTTTATAAAAAGGAGGTTCACAAATAAACATTAACACTTGCTGTCCTGTAACAGTCCACAAAGTCCATTGCTTTATATACATGCAGCATGTACTAGGCCGTTTTAACCCTGGCTACACCCAAGGATCTATAGCAGCCATCAGCACAGACTGCTATACACAACGCCCCCCCTCATTCGATGTCAGGAAGCTGGTACTAAGGGAGGGCTGCAAGAGTGTAATTCTTTTTACAGCAAATCGTTTAGTCAAATGTTTTCTACAGAGTTATTAAAAAAAAGTAAGAATACATTACTTCTCCAGGCAACCACTTGAGTAACTTGATTCATTTGCAGGTAAGACCACCCAAAGCTGCTGACCCAGTGGTCCATCAGAGGAACAACTGGCCCCAGAATGAGCAGCACATGAGGGTGCAGGGAGGCATCTTCTGGCAGCGGCAGCAGGATCACTCTTCAAGCAATCTCTGCATAATAACTCACAACTATGTAAATGCAGGCATTTGCTGGAATACACTAGTGAATAAATTAGACAAACTAGGTTATATTTGGCCAAACTCCCCAAGCTGAGGCGCTGTGTAAAGGGGACTTAATTGCTCTAAGAGCAAAAGCACTTCTTCACACTAAATGGGAAAAATAAGACAGGTAATGTAAAGGGAATAAGAAGCCTTGTGCAGCCAACTTGTACAGCACTTCTAAACACATTACAGAACGCAGTCTGTGGGGCTATTCCTGCCATCAAATACCGGCTCCCATACAGACCCCATTAAAGTCAGCAGGGTCCGATGGAGGGGATTTGGATCTGTCACAACAGTGGGGCTTCTATTACAAAGAGAAGGGCTGTAGTCCGCTTTCTTGTGTACCGGCTTTACAAAAGCCTTGGCATTTTAACTACAGCTTTTCTTACAAAATGCATAAAATAAATGTGACAGGCCCTTTTAATTCTCACCCCTCTTAGGCCAAAGGGGAAAGATTACAGAAGTTCCATTAAAGTTCTGCATCGCTTCAGTCTACAAACTTTACCAATCCTGCTTCCAGACACGTCCAGCAGCGCTTGCGGCATACGACCCAGCATGCCCAAACCATATTAACCACCACCCTCCCCTCACGAGGGGCAGCCAGGAGTACAGGACAGCCAACATTTCTCTGATATATGGTTGGTTTAAAGTAACTTCACGTAAACTGTGCATTTTAGGATGCGATTCTCACATTTTTCTTAAAAGTGAACATTTATGATGAGGTAAAAGAACAGAGCAATAAATAAATGCCGTGCTCCTTCAGCTTAATGGCTTGTTTACACCTAACGAATGTCGTGCTAAAATGAAAATGCACAATGATCGTTACTTCTAAATGCAAAGACATCGTGCACCTTTTGTTTACTGTTTGTCGCTTAGTTTCAACAAGCGTAAAAATCATCGCTGGTTCACTCACCTCTCGCTGCGTCTAAACACCGCATAGCATGTGAAGCATTGAGCGAGACGTGAGTGATACTCAGTGATAATCTAAACATTCTGCATGAGTGCGAACTAGCAGTGACGTCACCCGCTCGTTTATCCAACACTCGTCCCATGTAAATGGGGTATTACTCACTTGCTCAATTGCCAACTACCCTCTCTGGTATCTGCATTCACCATTAGAGGAATAATTTGCAAGCCCCCCCATGTAACTACTGCTGCCAATCATTGGCCTCAGTGGTCAGTTGGGGAGGGGGGCGGCACAACCATCGCAGCTCTAAAAAGCAAAGACCATCGGCACTGGAGCCAGCAAGTGAGAAATGCTACTTCGTCATTTTGTAACATTCCCTACATATTTAGAGGTCATTGAAAACCCCTTTTACTACTGTAAAAGCCGTCATTACCTCTAATCCTGGCAGATTCCCGGTCCCTGCTTCTTCCTCTGCTTCGGCTCCGACTCCGATTTGTAGGCCTGCTTTTCAGAGGACTTTTACTTCTTGTTCTTCTCCAATCATACTTATCTCTGTGCCTTTCATAGTCCCTCCATTTGCCATCTTCCCTCTTTTTATCTCTTGTCCTACAAGAATCCAAATAAATATTAAGTTGAAGAATCTGTTATCTGAAAAATATACACGCTATAATATATCCTGTAAAAGCACTGCCATGTAAACAAGTATATATTGCTTCACCCGTACACTTCATTCTGAAAAACAGCGCTAACTTTTCATCCTTGCATTTGAAGCAAAGTTTCATTAAGGAGATTTACTGCAAAGTGTGGAGCTACAAAGGATAGCCAATAAGTAGGTTAGTGGCAACTAGAGATGAGCGAGCGTACTCGGAAAAGCACTACTCGCTCGAGTAATTTGCTTTATCCGAGTATCGCTGTGCTCGGGTCTGAAGATTCGGGTGCCGCTGCGGCTGACAGGTGAGTCGCAGCGGGGAGCAGGGGAGAGCGGGCGGGAGAGAGGGAGAGAAAGATCTTACCTCCGTTCCTCCCCGCTCTCCCCTGCAGCTCCCCGCTCTGTGCCGGCACCCCGAATCTTCAGACCCGAGCACAGCGATACTCGGATAAAGCAAATTACTCGAGCGAGTAGTGCTTTTCCGAGTACGCTCGCTCATCTCTAGTGGCAACCAATCGAATCCCTCCTTTCATCATCTAAGGATATTTTGACATAGAATGAATGTAGGGCGATTAAGTGCCCAACAGCCGTCCCAATGATGATCACTCACAGAATGGAGGCGGATGTCTTCCGGCAGTCGCCTCCCCTCTGAGTGAACAGGCAGGCCTTCATAGATGAACAACCAGCAGTTTAAAAACTGTCCAGCAGACGCTTTGCTTCTAGGCGAGCTTAAAACTGAGCGACCCCAACGAGTGTGCAATTCTTGCTCACTTGCCGTTGGTTTCTGGGTTTACACGGTACGACGCTCGCGTGCAAGTCGCACGAGCGATTACCGGGACACCCATCGGCTGACGTAAAAGTACCCTTAACTTGCACTGGAAAAAACTAACTATTTTACCATTATAGGATATAGACATAAATAACCAGAAGGGTTGTTGATCTCAAATGTTGATCCAGGAATTATTCTTATCCCCATTATGGATTTAGGCCTCATGTCCACGGGCAAAAGAAGAATTAAAATCCGTTCTCCCGCACGCGGATCCGCATCCCATAGGGATGCATTGACCACCCGCGGGTAGATAAATACCCGCGGATGGTCAATAAAAGTGATTTTAAAAAAAATGGAGCATGAAAAAATCTGGACCATGCTCCATTTTCGTGTGGGTCTCCCACAGGGATGGCTCCCGCGGGCTTCTATTGAAGCCTATGGAAGCCGTCCGGATCCGCGGGAGACCAAAATCGGAATTTACTCACCTGCTCCGGATCTTCCCTTCGCCACGGCTTCATCTTCTCTCCGTCGCGGCCGGATCTTTTTTCTTCGGGCCGGCGCATGCGCGGGGCACGCAACCGACATGCCCTGCGCATCCGCCGAGCCGACAAATAAGGCCTTGTTCACATAGCAAATTATGCTGTGGAGTCTGCAGCTTAACCAACGCAAAACCACAGCATAAATAACCGCTTGAAAATGCAAATTTCTGTTGTGATTTTCAAAAAATCTGACACATTTCAATCGCGAGGATATAACCCTGTTGACAACTTCACCCATTAACTAGTTACAATATTAGAGAGGCTGTCCCATCTTTACAAGTTATCTCCTATCCACAGGAGCATTCACTTCACCAGGGCCATCAAACATAGCTGAGCTCTCGAACTCCACTACCTTCGGTGGTACCATTGAATGGAATGGAGTTGAGGCGTGAAAGCGGGGCCACTGCTGCCAGCACTTTGAGACACGCTAGAGGTGAAGTTTTGGGATCACTAAGGTTTCCAACGGTAGAATCCCCACTGATCAGCAAGTTATTCTCCATCTTGTGGGCATGGAGGCACTTGCAGAGATGGGAATATCCCCTTCAGCATACAGTCTTAGCTAAAGGCCCTTTCTGTTATAGGGCGTTAGTAGTAACCTGACAACCCTTTCTTCCAATGTTTTCGTTGATCATGTCTATTAAACAGGAAAAAGCTAAAAAGACAGTAAAGGATTTGTATCTGCAACAAACCTGAAGAGAAAGACTTTACGAGAAATTCCCTTTTGAACCTAAACAAAGAAGCCATGGATACTGCTACGCTTCTTGTTTTCAGAATAGTGAATGGATATCTGCATACAGGACAGATTAGGGAACAGAAGTGTAGAAGAAAAGGAAAACTGAACCCTTGAAGGGAGCGCTTGTACCTTGTTTGACCACCTCTGGCTTGCATGCAAGATGTAATACGGGCGGGCATGGAGGCGTACAGGTTCCGTAGGATATCCTGCAGCATATCCTGAGCCTCTAGACTGCACAAACTCGCAGGCTGTGGGAGTTGGTGTCCCTGATGGTCCTATATCTATCTATCTATAGACGAAAGCCCTCACTGACTTACCACTAATTCTCTAACTTCCAGATGTCGTAAAAACTTGAAATTTGGCACAAGCATAGACTTTCTCCAAGATAGGAAAAGTAAAGGGGTCCCAACTCGATTATTCAATTCTAGCGCAAAAGAGTTAGCGTCCAAATTTTATGTACGTAATCTAATTCTCTCACTTCCTGATGTCATTTTATATAAAGGAAACGTTGCATGGTTACCTCCCCGTGGTGTTTCCTGGGTAACGCAAAGAACCATGCAAAATGGTGAACATATTTGTTTTCCTCGGTATCTCTAAAGTAACCACGACTTCATAATATTTTCTGTGTGAACACCAGATAAACACCAGTACCAAATTAACTCGGACGAGGCCGGGTATATCAGCTAGTATGTTATATTGGTGATAATCTGACAACCGGGCAGCGACAGAAGTGTGACAGCGTTGTTGGGACATTTCTTGTGTGCGCGACCAGGTATTATCCTGCAGGAAAATGCCCCTTGGAAGCCACCATGAGAGGAACACATGTGGCTGCAGGATGTCCTAAACATATCACTGAGCTGTCATTGTCCTTTGTACAACAACTAGGGATGACTGTCATATGCGATCGCCCCCCAGACCAGTTTCGCCGCTCATGACACCACTGCAAACAGAGGAGACGGTGGGTGTAAAAGGCAGTACACATATTGGGTGCCGTGAGATCAAAGCATTCAGCCACGCACCCTGGAAATGTTTGTGGCTGACACAGGGGCCTGTGACGATGGTGCCACCTGTCTCTGGATGGCGGACAACAAAATAGTTGGGGCTGCTCATGCTTGTCAGACAATCAAACGAGTCTTCTTACTGGTGGTCTGTCGAGAGCATCCAAACTTGGTCACCTTGTGTGCGTGCCCTCAAGCATCCATTGGTTCCAACACCTCCTAGCTGTCGGGTCAGAACTGCCCAGGTGGTGGGCAATTCGTGGAGCACGTACCCTCCAATGAGAGCACTCTCTTTATCAAAGGGTAGGAGAGCACTGGGGCACATTCGCTGGATTCATTTTACAGATGGGCGAGTATACTTCACCATGAGGCAAGTCTCCCCCCCCCCTCTTTCGTCTAGCCTCTCACCTCTCCTGCTAGGGCCACTACTACAACCCCCCAATATACCTGCTCGAGGCTCTTTACCTCAGTGTAGCCCTTTTAGAGTGCTCCAGAGCTTATTTCCCTTTTATACTTATAGGACAGTTACCCCCAGCGATTCCTCTACTCTCAGACAATGATTGGGGGATTCTCCAGGAACCCCTCCCTCTTCCTCGACAGGACCTATTTTAGCCTGCTGCTACAGGTGGTAATATTACCAGGACCTCAGGGGGCAGACTACTATAGTCCCCCAATTGGTGGCTACACCTATAGGGGTGGGCTCACAGGCTCTCTACAGCCTATCCGGATGCTCCTGCAGAGAGAAGGTACTCGATCCCCATTTGATATTCAAGGAAAGTCCTAGGGTTAATGGTCAGCCTCTCCAGTGGAAAATCCTCTCACGATGGGATAAATCCATAACCTGCTGGATCGGAGAATCCGACTTCCCTGAATGCTTCGTCACTCCCTCAACTGCTGGGTGGAATCCCCTCTCGTTCACCAGGGACGATCCTTCCTGACACAACTGTGGTTGGTGCGGACCACAGAAGCCCGTCTCCTCAGATGGGAAGGGACGTTACACAACTTCACAGCGCAGGGGAAGTGGACAGTACAGAATTTGTCGCTCCCAATAAAGGTTTTACCAACTATGGATAGATGACATGGTGTGGAAAAAGGAGTGGAGCCGCTTCAGTGGAGGTAAAGTGCAGTAGTGGTGAAAAGGTCCTTGTCTTAATTAGGAATCCTAAATGGTAAAGTAGCAAGAGAGGCATAGGATGTTGGGTGCAGCCAACCCAGTAGCTGTACAACCCGTGGGTACACTTATAGGGAATGAAGAGATAAAAACCAAAAAGCTGGAGAAAAAAAGCGCAACCCTTAAATGGACATGCACATACACAGGCGTTGGTCATAAAAATTCTCACAGTTATTATTCGGTAAAACCAGCATACATTTCCAGTCCAAAGTGTCCCACTATATAGGAGTACAGCAGCATGTCACCCATAGGTTTTAGGTTTTTTCTGGAGTAGACTGCTCTGTTCTACACAGCAGAATAAGGCAGACCTATGTATACCAGTCCAGTGGAGGTCCAAAGGACACTCCTGGCATCTGTCAAGTGAATGGTAGCATATTGATGCATTTGATGTACGTGTGAGAGCTTTCCTTGGGACCTTTGATTGACAGAGACACTTAAGGGGCCATAAACACAGCTGACAATAGCCGTGTATGTATTGTGGTGCAAAGGGGTTAATGCCAGTTGCACAGGAGTATAATATGGGAGCATTCCAGTGCCTGCCATACAACTACAGTTCTCAGGCCAACTGCAGGTCTGATCATCTGAACAGCATTTCATTTCTTTTAGATGCCATCAATTCGGTTCTAATAACCTGCAGTTCATCTGGAATTGGCAGCTGCAATGGTACAAAAATGGGTCCAGATTACACTCATTGTCAAGCACCTATAAAAGGAGTTGTCGGAATCAGATTAGTCTTTATATCAACGTAGGAACTTTCAAACTTTGTGGCCCCGCTTTCAAACTTTGATTATTCTGACTGCCATTATGGAGTCGGGAAGGAATTCCCCCCCTCGCCCCCCCCAAATGGGCCAAATTAGCTTAATTGGGATTTTTTTTTGCCTTCTTCTGGAACAATGAGCGGTGGAAAAAGGCTGAACAGGATGGACATTGTCTTCTTTCAGCCTACCATACTATGTTACTATGCTACAATCACACATAAAATAAGAGATTACAATATCAGAGCGAAAGGATGAATTTATTCCAGAAAACAGAATATGTGAAGGGAGGCTCTAGCACCCTGTTGTATCACCTCTAGCTTGGATACAAGATGTGATACAGGCAGGCATGGAGGCTCTAGCACCCTGTTGTATCACCTCTAGCTTGGATACAAGATGTGATACAGGTAAGCATGGAGGCTCTAGTACCCTGTTGTATCACCTCTAGCTTGGATACAAGATGTGATACAGGTAAGCATGGAGGCTCTAGTACCCTGTTGTACCGTCTCTAGCTTGGATACAAGGTGTGATACGGAAGGGCATGGAGGCTCTAGTACCCCGTTGTATTGCCTCTAGCTTGCATACAAGATGTGATACAGACGAGCATGGAGGCTCTAGTACCCTGTTGTACCGCCTCTAGCTTGGATACAAGATGTGATGCAGGCATGGAGGCAAACACATTCTGTATGGGATCCTGCTGCATACTAGTTCATATTTGCCGCAACCAAGCATCTAGATCATGCAAACTCACACGCTGCCAAAATTAAGGCCAGTTGGTCCCCTACATGTTTTATTGGAGATAAGTCTGGCATCCATGGAAGTGTGGCAATGTTGTGGGGACATTCCTGTGACCCCCTTGTGTGCGGCCGAGCATTATCCTGCTGGAAAATCCCTCTTGGAAGACACCATGAGAGGAACACATGTGGCTGCAGGATGTCCTGAACATATCGCTGAGCTGTCATTGACCCTTGTATCACTACTAGGGGTGACTGACTGTTGCATACAATGGCCACTCCACAGCAAAGGCAGGATTGAGGTGCTCACCCCTAGGTCTAGCAATGGTGGGTGGTTGTCAAAGGCAATAATGGGCGAACATCCTTTGTCTAAATGTCTGGAAATAGTTCCGAAACACACAGGGTCCTGTAACAATGGTGCTACCTGTCCTGAATGACAGACAACGAAGCCCTTGAAGCTGGTGGTCTGTTGAGGGTGCCCTAATGTATCCACTGGTCCCAACACCTCCTAACAGTCTGGTCTGAACGGCCCAGGTGGTGGGCCGTTCGACCATCCAGCTTCTCACATCCCAATAATGCGGACCGTCTGAAACTGTTAAATGGGCGAAATCTCTTCTATTGCATTGTAGAGGCATCTAGTGGCCAACAAGATCTACACAAGCGGACAAAAGGGGTCACTATACGCGAGTAGCTTTTGAGAGCCTTTTTATAGGCCGAGGGGGGAACCATTTTTAGGGGCTCGGGAGACAAGACCGTTTATCTTATCTTATGCAGGAAAACCATAACTTCTTCTAGGTGCTTACTTTTTTTGGGTAAAGAGTGCGTGTCTGTGTGACATTGGCTTAAGTTCATGTTGTATTAGGCAAAGTTTATTTCTGAATGCAGTCCTTAGCGGCAGAAACCTTCATCACCCCCTTAGCCGATAAGGGATACTTTTACAATTAAGGGCTTATTCACATCAGTGTCAGATTCCATTTGGAACCTTCATTGCCGATCTGCGCTAAACAAACAAAAACAGGACAAAATAAAGCACCATTTCATCCTGTCAAGTCCTGCAAAATGGCCACTGAACAGACCCACTGATGTTTGTTCTGTTCAGCCATGTACAAAGTGGAAAGACAGAATCCCCCCTCCTTAGGGCTGATGTAAAGAAGCCCTTATCCAAAAGGATATGAAGCTTGAGCGACATTACCAGCCCTACCCTGATAGCATTGCCCCCACCTGCCCTCTATGCTCTTCCTTTTGGGTTGTACCTGAGCCAGAACACATTCTGTCATTAACCACTCACCTAGTACTGATAAGGAAATCACCGGAGGCCATAAAACCAGGGGGTTTCGTTTTGGAACAGTCTGGAATGTAGCCTGTCTGGCCACTAAAATGTCAGGATATGTGAAAAAAAATGCAATATTTCAGTTTTCACAAGAATATGCATAAAATACAATTTTACGACCATCATTAGAACCCCCCCCCCCCCCCGCCCCACACAGGATAGGAAAGTAGCTCACAGATATTACCAGAACAATCGAAAAAGAATAGATGCTTAGGCCACGTTTACACGGTGCAGACGAACACCTCAATAAGCTATGCCATGTGACCCGGCTTATAATGGAGGGAGGGGGGGGTCATATGCTTCTTCTCCAGAAACAAGGCTCACTCTTGGTCTTACACGGCATCTCCTCCCCATCACCTGAAGATTCTTGTACAAAGCCATCACCACCTACAGACCTGTTTTCAGGCCGGGAATATCCCATGTAGCGGAGGAGAACATTCTAGGTACTAGCTGTCACAAACAGATTTTGCCCTAAAGGGTAGAGGTGCCTGTGTACCGCCGACATCCATTTCTGCTGTCTTTGCTGAGAGTACATGAGTTTTCTTCGTAGAGAAAGTGGAATTCCCACTTCCTTTCCTTTCCTCCAGTAGTTTATCTTCCATTGGGGTAATGCTGAAATTCTTTTGATATCGGGGGGGGGGGGGGGGGGGGAGTTAGATGGCTTTATGCAGGACCACTATCGGCCGAGTAATTGCTCAAAAGAGCAAATGCAAAACAACGGTCCTTCCATGCAAGCTGGGCGACGAGCGATCAATCACTCGGTTGTTTCAGCTCAACTAAAAATTAACCGTTAGTTGATCAAAAGTCGTCAGATGTAAAGTCACAGTTCTTGTTTAACCACTTGAGAAGTATTTGCATGGAGATCCCCTCTATAAAATAGTAGCGAACTACAAACAATAAGCCCCCTATGTGAAAGCTTTACCTTCAGTAACTTTTCTGAGTGACTGAATAATAGCTGTTCAGTGTAAAAATGTGCCCCAAGAACGACCCCCATACACTTAAAGACAGCGAAAAAGTCTTTCAAATGATAAGGCTTGATCAAGTCACAGCTAAGTGAGGGAGGTGGTAAATCACTAACCCCCATTATTTGTCTCCGCCTGAGTTTTCCCCTCCCCGATCTAAAATCTGGACCATGAACACGGAGATTATATATTCACTACGAGGCTTTACAGCTGAGAACCCCAATCATAAATCTTTCTGGGACCAAGCAGAACTTATGTTCTCACCTTCTCTCAGTAGAAGCTGAACGATTCCTTTGAGGACTTGGGTGTTTCTTTTTCCTCAGTTCTCTCACATCTTCATAGACCTCCTGAAGCTGGAGAATCTCCAATAAAGAAATAATGGTATTAAAGGTCAAATTTCATGATACTAGCAAAAAAAAAAAAAAAAAAATCAAAAAAAAAAAAAAAATCAATCAATCATTCTCAAAACTAGTTCTGCCAACATTTTTTTATGCAAGAATCAACTCTTAAAGGGGTTTTAGGAGATCTAATAGATCTAAGTACACATCACGAAAAGGTTCAAGAAAGAGAAAAATATATATAGTGCTAGGGCCAAGATGGCAGGGACAGCAATAATCTGATCATAAAGCGGTCCCCTTTTGTGCTCCCAGTGCTGTGCTGTATTTTACATCAGACCGGCCTCACTGACGGAGTCCATTAGGTTGCAACGAGGTATTTGTTGTTTGGACAGGAAGAATAAGGCTGAATGCATACAAACAGCAACTGAGGAGAGGTAAAGTGGGCAGTATACCTCCATTATGGGGGTAATCCTGGATTAGAACAACATGGCTGCTTTCTTCCAAGAATAGCACCACACCTACTGCAGATCAGCTCCCAATGGGACCTTAACACATTGCATGCTGTGAGATATGCATGTAAGTGTAATGTAATGTTTCCATTGAAGTTAATGAGAAACACACACACACAGCGATTTTTAAGCAAACATACTTTGCATTGCCCTGAAAAAAAAAAAAAAAACTACTCTGTTGGCAAGTGTGATATCTGGCCACGTTTCTCAGCTCAATATTGGGTTCATCTGTGCGAATATACAGCCATAATGTGAATTCAGCATGAATGCTCGCTGCCTGCGTCAGCCTTTAAAGGTGTTTTAACAGAGCACTGGTGGCATGTGCACAATTCCGCTCCATTAACTTTAGGGAGACAGCCAGAAATACCCAAGTACAACCATTTCACCATCTCTGCCAATCCCACTGAACTGAATGCAGCAGTAGCGTCCACCATTTCATTCATTTGGAACACTTGGTACACCTTGTTCTCGTGATCGGTGAATGTCCCAGCAGCTGGAACCCCACCAATCAGATACTTATTCCTAATTACGTAGTATGGTGGCTCAGTGGTTAGCACTGTCACCTTGCAGTGCTGGCTTCAAATCCCACTAAGGATAACATCAGCATGGAGTTTGTATTTTCTCTCTGCGTTTTTGAGGATGTTTCCCAGGTATTCCCACACTCAAAGAAGATACAGATAGAGGAATATAGATTGTAAGCCCCAAAGAGGACATCAAGTGATGTGAAGTAATATACATAGGTTATTGATGTAAAGGCAATTATTAGTACAGGGAAGAAGGTCTTAGGAGAATTCCCATAACCATAATTTCAGAAGGAGATATGTCAACGGTTTCTTAACAGATTAGAGTAATTCAGGAAGAAAAACAAATATTCTCGGCAAGTGCGCCAAATTACTTTTTTCCGTTCACACACTAGACCTGCTCTGAATGTCCGCTCATAACAAATAAATTTAATACGTTGAGGCGGAGTTAGACACAACGAGAATCTTTTGAGCGATTCTCGGTGTGTAAATGCACTGACATCGTGCAGTTTTCCTGCATGAGTCGCTGATCACTGAATTCTAGCTTGCTAGAATTGAGCAATCAGCTGTTATCAGCCGGCTGCACTGATAAGATTCTCTGTGCCCGTATCCTGCTGTGAATGCACAGCGGGGCATGGGCTGTAAGTGCAGAGAAGAATACCGCTCTTGGCTCATACAGAACAGCTGTAGTGTTCAGCAAGAGATGACGGCAGTGTGCTGCTGCGCCGGCATAGCTGTATAGTAGCTACTTGGCTACTATAAAGCATGCAAAGATGATCGCTCAAAACTGTCTCCAACTATTGTTTGAGCGACTTTTGAGTGATCATCTGTCAGTGTAAATGGGGTATTCCATACAAGATGTAACCACAGCTTATAATACGCACTTGGTTCCAACTTGGTCATCAAAAGCAGCCACTGAGAAAGTTCAGAGAAGACATCTATAGAGACGCTACTGTTACGCTCCATTCATTACATCCATAAAGCTATTGTACAGACTCATTCCAGGAGACACAAAGACATTTAGGGAAGGTCCTCAAGATCTGCTCTGTGGGCAATTAGTCAGCATTTAGACGCCAACACACAAATCCTCACCGGTCCTGTTCCAGCCGCAGACACATTGCACTTCTCAGACATTTCCTCCTTCTCTTCATCTTTTACCACTTCTTCGGGAGGAAGATAGCTTTGTGTGCGCAAACTGTCAAATAGTTTATCCACAAAGTCATTCGTTTCTGAAAGGAAAAGGCAATGTACATTAAGACATGAACTGGTTTTGTCCTAATAAGCTGGAATCACATGACACTTTTGTTGACAAACGCAGAAGTAGACACACAAAAAAAAATCATCATGAAATAAGACTTTCCTTTAAACTTTTTCTACTTTCTGGATTAACGCCTGGCTTTGGCTTGAGCCACCATAAAGTCTCTGTAATTCCAGCTTATAGTGGTTTCACATCTAAGACCGCCAATAGAAAGCACATACCTTTCTGTAGGAAAACATCCAGCTGGTCGGCACATATGGCCTTTAACTCCTTTTCTGACTTGTCTTTTCGTACCAAAGCAATGACATAGTTGGCTAAAGCCGACGGGTCAGCATCACATCTGTTAGGAACAAGAAAAAATATCTACTGAGTCCAACAGGCTCCTAACGTCTACAATAGTGTGCCCACCCACAAGATGCCCCCATACATCACCACAATGGCTCCTAATAAAGCATAGCCAACAGGAGCCAAATGGGCAGAGCAGTCAGCGGAGAGGCAGGACAGGTCTGTTTTCTATAACTGGAGGTCCTCATGAACCAGGTCCGTTACCGCTAGTTATTACATAGCGTACAACAGTCTTATAAGTACCTCTTAGTCAAAGCAACGCAAACGTTAGACAAAAATATCTTTTGCGCGAATATGGTTCAATATAAAACGTATTGTACGACCCACAGCCCATCACGGGTGCGTTCAGCCAACCTCACTGCCATCCTGACGGCCTAAGTGGAAGCAACCCAAAGTGATGAAGGCAAAATAACACCAGATACGCTGAGCCAACTCTTCATTGTTGGTCGCATCAACCATGAGTGACAACAGATGCAAGTCCGTTTTCCTCCGACCATCAGAAACCAATAATCTGCATACCACGTGTTAGAATTTTTCCATATAGGTTGTGGAGCATCTAGCCCACGTATAGGGGGTTTACTAGTACGAGTGTTTCTGTAATACGCCAAATACTAATATAATATAGTGAAAGGGATTGGAGTTGTCACAGATCTGTGTGCTTACAGGACCTATGATGACGTCACCATCATGTGATCAGTCACAAGGGCTCTGAGCCCCACCTTTAAGCACATGACTGACATCACAGGTTCTGTGAGCACAGGGCTACCGTCAAGCTCTGCATGTTTTAGGACCTGTGATGATGTCACTCATGTGATTGGGGGCGGAGCTCAGAGTCCCAGTTACTGATCACATGACAGCAACATCATCACATGTAACTTACAGTCACTCACAGACAGGTGGTTGTTAGTATTTTGACTTAACTTTTTCCTTCAAGTGGACTTATCAGGGCGATCAAGTTGCCCCATCCAAGGTATGTGGGATCAGGAGTTTAGTTGATAGTGTTATTCCCTCACACATGACTGCTTGCACAATCAAGAAGAGCGCCATCCACAGTTACAAGCTTATGCTATACAGCATGAAATAAGTTACATAGTTATCTGGAACATGCTTACGTTTCTGTAAATAAGGGAGATAGACAAATACCTCTGCAGCGCCACCTATTAGACGGCAGCATTCCTGCAAGTCAATGTTAGACTCTATGCAAGCCTTGTAACAATGATTGGGAATTAACAACCAAGCCAGAATCCATACACAGACAGCTGTTTCGGGGTGTTTGCCCCTTATTAGGCCTCCTTCCCACGAGCGTGACGGGCTCCGCCGCGTAATATTACGCAGAGCCCCTATACTTACCTGCGGGAGAGAGCGTGAAGCCGCTTCCCCGCCCACCGCCGTCGCGTGACACGCCCACCGCGTTACGTGACACGCTGGCCGCGTCAAATGACGCTGCGGCGGTAGGTGGGGAAGCGTTTTTTCACGCTATCTCCCGCTGGTTACAGCGGGAGATAGCGTGAACGGACGGCTTCCATTGACTGCAATGGAAGCCGTCAGCGCGTACAGCCCGTCCTCACCCACAGCAAATAGAGCATGCTGCGGGTGAGGACGGGAGAAATCGCGGTGCGTAATTCCGCGGTGGAATTACGCATCGTGAGCATTGTGCTATTAGGTTCAATAGAACCTAATAGCAGGGGGCCACGCAGCGGATTTTTGCCACGAATTTACGCGGCGTAAATCCGTTCGTGGGAAGGAGGCCTTAGTGTGCAGTGGGTTTCTGGCTTGACTAGTGATAGGCCTGGGATGAGGGTCAGAAACTATCTTTTTTTCCTCAGGGAGAGCACCTAGAAGGTGAGTGAGGAGACTTATAAGGCCAGTCATGCTCCTATGGGTGATATGCAAATGAGGGAGATGGAACAATACCTCTGTACTTTTCTGTCAAACCCTGCCTCAGGTAGTGTAGGAGAAGGGCTCATTCATATGGCCATATAAGAACAGATCTTCCCACTGCGTGTATGTGCACTTATTTTGTACATCTATAAGGCTGGATTCACACAGGGCGGATTTGCCGCTAATCTCGGGGTTAGCCAGCCATGTGGACGAGGTTTCTCAGAAACTTCGTCCACACGGGACGGCTAATCCGCTGCGGTAAATCCGGTTGAAACCGCGGCTGCGGCCGCCGCAGCCACGGTTTCAGAAGAAGCAGCATGACTGTTTACTTTCGGTTTTTTGTTTATTTACGTCGCGGCCCCGCTCTCCTCTATGGGAGAGCCGGCTGCAACGGAAAAGCATGCGGCCGGACCGCTTCAAAGCCGCCGCGGCTTAAACCGCGGCGGGTTCTCCCGGCGGAAATCTTGCGGTTTTTGCTGCGGCCAAACCGCGAGATTTCCAACGAAAATACGCCCTGTGTGAACCCAGCCTAGGACTTTAGTTTTTTCACATCAGCAAAAAAAAAAAAAAAAAAAAAGGGCAATTTTGTTTCAGTCGAAAGAAAACAAGAACAAAAAAATAAAAACCTTAGGATAGGCTATCAACAGTAGATTAATGGGGGATTGCGACCCAGGACCCCCACTGATCAACTGTTTATCAGACAGGTACCAACAGCTTCGTTCCCACTGCAGTGGCCAGGCTTGGTATTCCACACAAAGATCCTACACACTTCATTGGGAATTGTGTGCAATACCAAGCCTCGCCTCTACAGTGGGAATGGAGCTGTCTGCTTCTGGCAGAAATCAGTGCATGAGTGCACAGCAGACCCCCACCAATCTACTATTGATGGTCTACCCCAAGGATAGACCATCACTAGTTTACAACTGGACAACCACTTTAATGGGCTGTGGTGTTATCTGTATTCAGTGCGGGGAAAAAAAATTACACACACACACACACACACACACACACACACACACAAGAATCAGTATTCCCAACGTAGACATTTATGGCACTCCCATAGGATATCCCATAAATGTCTAATACACATGGGACCGACAATTATCTCCAGAACTGGGGCCCCTCAATCCAGCTGGTGAGGTAGTTGCTGCAAGTCACCAGCAGTGAATGGAGGGAGCCATAGAGGTGCAGGACGACCTCATCAGGCAGACATTCATAGCCCATCACTATCTGAGAGCCTATTGAGCCTGAGCCTAATGTCCAGCCATAGGATACACAGCATTCATGTTATGAGCATGCAGACTATGATACTGAGCCCCCAGCAGGACAATAGTGGGCACTGAAGCAACTCCTCCGGGCACCACAAAATGTCCCTTTCTCCACGTGAAAGGTTTGTTAGCAGCGCATTGTGCGGAGCTCAGGTGACAGCGAGATATTCGGTTACAGGCAGCGGAGCCCAACTAAACTGCAGAGCAAACCAGATCCGTATGCCATACAGTGATAACCTGCCCAACCTTAGAGGCCTCCTCAATAAATCTAATATAGTCAGTTTTGCACTTATTATTTTCCAACTATTTAATGGCGTGGTGAAACATCGTTTTTTTTCCCCTTTAACCCAAACAACCAATGATCCTATTAAAGAAATAACCATGACCCATCACCTTACCAATCCCCTGGCTGATGCTTCTTCCGGCTGCACTGCCAGCTTCTCCTTACTGGACTCCAACAATGAGTTGGCATGTCAACATGTGACCACTGTAGCCAATCCCTGGCTGTAACTGATGTACCAGCATCATTGAGGTCATGTGACCACTGCAGCCAATCACTGGCTGTAGCTGTGATGTACCAGCATCATTAAGGTCATGTGACCACTGCAGCCAATCACTGGCTGTAGCTGTGATGTACCAGCATCATTGAGGTCATGTGACCACTGCAGCCAATCACTGGCTGTAGCTGTGATGTACCAGCATCATTGAGGTCATGTGACCACTGCAGCCAATCACTGGCTGTAGCTGTTATGTACCAGCATCATTGAGGTCATGTGACCACTGCAGCCAATCACTGGCTGTAGCTGTGATGTACCAGCATCATTGAGGTCATGTGACCACTGCAGCCAATCACTGGCTGTAGCTGTGATGTACCAGCATCTTTGAGGTCATGTGACCACTGCAGCCAATCACTGGCTGTAGCTGTGATGTACCAGCATCTTTGAGGTCATGTGACCACTGCAGCCAATCACTGGCTGTAGCTGTGATGTACCAGCATCATTGAGGTCATGTGACCACTGCAGCCAATCACTGGCTGTAGCTGTGACGTACCAGCATCATTGAGGTCATGTGACCACTGCAGCCAATCACTGGCTGTAGCTGTGACGTACCAGCATCATTAAGGTCATGTGACCACTGCAGCCAATCACTGGCTGTAGCTGTGATGTACCAGCATCTTTGAGGTCACTACTGTGCTCAGTGATTGGCTGCAGTGGTCACATGTCCTCACTGGAATTAGCATGTATCGGATTTGCTCCAGAATTCACCCTGCTCATGTCAAGTGGTGAAATATGCAGAGAAAGCCGGCAGTATAAAACGGATATGCCGCGGATGTAATGTCCGCACCGCAGGGCGATTTACACTGCCGCTTCTTCCACAGCATGTAGATGGGATTTCTTTAAACCTTATCCCTTTTGCCCTTGCGGCCCCATTCACACTTGCACTGAGGCTCCGGTGATTTCCATTGTCCGGCCGAGCAATGAAAACAGCAAAGCCTCCGGATCCGGCACGGACTACAATGGGGTCCGTCCAGCTTCTGGCATTCCACTACAGGACGTAGCGCAGCATGCTGCACCGTTTCATCTGGGATTGTCTGCCCGGATCAGAGAGGACCCTGCAACGCAGAGGTCGACGGACCCCTAGACGATGCAATGTCTTGTACAGTGTTGGACCTCCTCCAGCAGCAACATACATGGGATTCCTATGGTTAAACCGGTCCAGCAAGCTGAGAGCCCACCACAATAGAGGAGCGGTAGTTTCCCATTGACTTCAATGTGAAACCTTGCATCTGCACTCGCACGGCATTTGAGAGCCAAGCGATGCATTAAATGTCCCCTTGAAATCAATGGGCAATCTGTTCTGAGGAACACGAAGAGATAGGGCGGCCGGCGATTTGTTTTCCTGCACTGTAAAGCGGGAAAACATGCAAAAGAACGGACAATTACAGCACGGGAGGGGACATGGCAGAGCGCACCGCTGAGCTGAAGCAACAAGCTACAAATGTGAGAGCAACCGCTGCGGTCATAGGGAGGTGCTGAGTGGACATGGCATACCGTCAGAGTGGGGGGTACTGTTGTATCTTGTGTCCTACCAGCGCAGATGGGCTTGCATGCCAGAGGAGCGTGTACAGCTGTCAAACTGACCCTTCCCTACTAGCGTACCCAGGCAACCCATGTCTACACCCCTAGTTCCGGTGGAGACTAGATACAACAGTACCTTGCTGTTGAATGCTGTGGGCTGTATATGAAGGATAAAAGAACACTGATGTTAATCCAGACTCAGGATGTGTTTGTGCGTGTATTTACACAGAATAGAATGCATGGATTTCAATGGGTTCGATCCCGTGTGTATTCAGCATGCGCAATTTGGTCCTGCAAAAAATACATGGCATGCTCTGTTATCCCTGTGCATTGGTGCAGGGAAAGAGTTTTGAATTCTTGAAACTTTTGGCCATTTTGACATCTGAGAGCATCGGGGCTTTTTTTTTTTGCATGCGGCCTGCACATGTAAAAAGTAAAATCTGCCAATGTGCGCGTGAAACGGGCTGTGACTCATGGTCTGATACCGCGCTCGCCAACACGGGATCCGACATGAAATGGGGGGGGGGGGGGGGGGGGGGGGGACCTGACTAGCTGCAGTCACTGAAAACACAGAATTACAAAACGAATGATTTTCAAAGATTTTCCTCCCAGTTGCGATGTTCTCACGCCGTGTTGTGTGGGGAAATAAATAATTGCAGCATGTTCTTTGAGTGATATCACTGGCGCTGAAGGAATCCCCCGCTGCGGCTGTCACAGAGGACTGCGGCGCTCTCCAACTGCTTTCATTGGGGCCGGCGCTGCTGCAATCCTCTGTGACAGCCGCGGCGGGGGATTCCTTCATCCACCGTGAGGATGAAGGGATTCCCCACAGTGATGCGAAGCCGTTTTCATATGGAAACACCCCGTATCCACGGGGCTTTCACATGGTGGGGAGCACAATATTGGGCCGTGACGCGCACCTTGATATTGCCCTCGCCAGCGTGAAGGAGTCCTCAGTGTGATGCTACTTTTACATGGGTCGACAGTTGGGCAAACGACCACACAAGCGCCGACATCACCGCTAAGGTAGTTAGCGCTCACACAGAGCCTTTAGACTGAAAAACATGGCGGGCTTCTCACTCCGCGCTTCACGTTCTACATGAACCGCTGAGCGGGGGGTACTTACACGCAACAAGATGCCCGTGATAGTCTTTTCTTGTCGCTATCTCAGTGTAAAAAATAGCGAGGGATGTTTTTTGCGTTTACAATGAACGATTCACACTCAAAATTCCTTCCGTGTAAACGGGCCCAACGTGCGCCATTACAGGAGCCGCTTTCTGGGGTGCTGGAGGTCAGGGCTCACTCGGCAGCCCGTTTACACCGGCAGATCGATCCTTCCCTCCTGGCCACATTCACACGAGCGCGAACCTCCTGCGAGATCCGGGGCACACAAGACGCACATGACTAAGAGTCCCATTCATCACACGAGCGCCACTGTGAGGTAAAAAAGTGAATAAAAATGGCTGCGTGTCCTCTGTGCTCACCTCCCTCAGTACGTATCGCCCATCACTATCAGCGGGACGGTCAAACACATCGCACGCCGTCACATGAGCCCGCGGGCGCCAGCTGAGGCTTCCCAGTGAGGTCAATAGGAAACACCTGCCCATCCTCCGAGCAGCGGGACACAAGCGCCGGACCATCGCAGAAGCGGAGCGAGGCGAAAAACACGCGTTGGCAAGGCGATACCAGACCAGGTTTCTTGACCCGATATCGCACTCGCCATGGGAACGCAGCCCGCGTGACTGAGAATGACGGAACGATACGTAGCGAACGCAGCGGGCGCGATATCACGCCTGCAGAAAATAACGGACAAAACGTGAACGATTATTGTCCGTCGTCATCGGCACACGGAGCCGTTATCACACGCTGGTTTGGATGATAACGGTTCCGTCTAGACGTGCCTTACGAGGGTCCCTGACAACGGCCGGAGGGGGGGGGGGGTCCCTGACAACGGCCGGAGGGGGGTCCCTGACAACGGGGGTCTGCACAGACCCCTCCACAACCAGCGAAGCCATAAGAGACATAAAAGCGTTGCCCACCGCCATGTTACCCATGTAACATAGCAGCGAGCGCCGTCCTCCGGGTAGTGCGCCAATCTGCCCAGTCGCAGCCGGGTGGTCCCTGGGCTCCACGACCAGACTCTACGGCCACCGTGTCACACCTGTTGTCACCCCACACACATATATAGGGGCCACTACCAGCCACACGCCGGTCCCCAGTAGGACAGCACTAGTGGCAGCCGCTGTATATATGGCTGTAGCGGTGCCCTCCTGGCACTAGCACCCCTCAGCTGTCACCCGGCCACTAGTCCCCGCCCCCTCGCCCGGACTTGTTGCCCACACAGGCCGCGCACTTACATGGGCTCCAGTAACTTGGCCAGCCACGTCTTGAAGGCGTCCACATTCTCTATCAGCATGTCGGCGGCGGCGGAAGAAGCCCGGGGTGAGGCGGCCACTACCGTGCCAGCACCGCGCTCATCCTCGTCTGCCCGGGGCTCCTGCCTGCTCGCTCACACCCGGCCCGGAGAAGCGTCCGCGTGTCCGTCCGTTTCCCTGTCCCCGCAGCGTACGCCACCAATCACCGGCTCCACTCCGTCCCGAGCACGGCACAACTTAGGCAGGCATGAGGGCCTACGAGAGGACCGGAAGACAGACAGCCGCGGCCAGCCAATCAGAGCACTCAACATGACGTCCAGGGACCAATAGGCTCTTGCGGGGCGGGACTGTGCGTGCCGGTCATTAGTGGGCGGGGTTGAGGCGGAGGTGGTAGTAATACCGCATGGTGGCCGAGGAGAGCGGCGGGTGCTTGAGGCCGTCTCCTAGGGTGACTGCTGTGGGGAGGGTCGCTGGCAGAGTGTGAGAAGGGCGCTCAGTGCAGTAGTAGGACAATCCCTTGAAGCTACACTTTATGGATGGTCAGGCTTTGCACTCAGCTGTGACGTTCCGCTTCCCACACGGTCAGGTGGCTTGTTGTATAGACAGGCGTTTATTATCCTATAGAGAAGTCAATAGGAAAATACACCTGTGAAAAACCCCCAACCTACACAGAGCAGCAGTGTGAAAAATAAATGGTAAGGGTCCAAAAGTGAGGAAAACACCCCAAAACTGTTCAGAACCCCCCTGCTGACCAACAGCTGATGTCTGGCTGCTGCATTTATGGAGGGAAAAAGCAAAAATGTGACAGTTTTACTAAAAATGCTTTGTGTGATGAAACACGGTCCAAGTGATTGTTCTGAGATCCAGACTCTACAAGGTGCCGCCTGCCGCTGTACCTGCACAGCTGCTACATTGGGGTCCATTTCTACAGGTTTTTTAACATAATCTGTAGAGCCCTTCTACTACAGGGAAGCCGCGGCCTGTGAGCGGCGCTGTGAACATGGCGCTGGTTATGGAGGTGGCGGGCAGCCGGGAGACATTGTCAGACACAATCAAGCACCTGCAAGGAGTTTTGCTGTAAACCCCGTCCTGCAGTTCCATCTCATCAGATATGATTGGAGTTGTGTGATTAGATGAGCAGACTTGTCACCCCGTTACCAGGGTCTGAGGGGCCCATTATTGGGAAGTGGGATACTAGATGGTCGTATTGAATTCCCACCACCTGGACCATTCTGAGCAGACGATTAGGAGGTGTTGGCACCAGTAGATGTGTGAGGGCACCCAAGGTGACTGGGCTCAGGGCGCCCCAACAGACCACCAGTAGAGAGGCGAGCGTCTGACCAGACTATTAGGAGGTGTTGGCACCAGTAGATGTGTGAGGGCACGCAAGGTGACTGGGCTCAGGGCGCCCCAACAGACCACCAGTAAAGAGGAGCGTCTGACCAGACTGTTAGGAGGTGATGGGACCAGTGGATGTGTGAGGGCACACAAGGTGACTGGGCTCAGGGCGCCCCGACAGACCATCAGTAGAGAGGAGCATCTGACCAGACTCTTAGGAGGTGATGGGACCAGTGGATGTGTGAGGGCACACAAAGTGACTGGGCTCAGGGCATCCTCCACAGACCACTAGTAGAGAGGAGCGTCTGACCAGACTGTTAGGAGGTGTTGGCACCAGTGACTGTGTGAGGGCACACAAAGTGACCAGGCTCAGGACCCCCGACAGACCACCAGTATAGAGGAGCGTCTGACCAGACTGTTAGGAGATGTTGGGACCAGTGGATGTGTGAGGGCACGCAAGGTGACCGGGCTCAGGACTCCCGACAGACCACCAGTAGAGAGGAGCGTCTGACCAGACTGTTAGGAGGTGTTAGGACCAGTGGATGTGTGAGGGCACGCAAGGTGACTGGGCTCAAGACCCCCGACAAACCACCAGTAGAGGGGAGCGTCTGACCAGACTGCTAGGAGGTGTTGGGACCAGTGGATGTGTGAGGGCACACAAGGTGACTAGGCTCAGGGCATCCTCCACAGACCACTAGTAGAGAGGAGCGTCTGACCAGACTGTTAGGAGGTGTTGGCACCAGTGACTGTGTGAGGGTACACAAAGTGACCGGGCTCAGGACCCCCGACAGACCACCAGTAGAGAGGAGCGTCTGACCAGACTGTTAGGAGATGTTGGGACCAGTGGATGTGTGAGGGCACTCAAGGTGATCGGTTTCAGGGCGCCCTGACAGACCACCAGTAGAGAGGAGCGTCTGACCGTCCGACAAGCACCAGCAGCTCCAACTGTTAAGCTGTCCACCATCCAGAGATGGGTGGTGCCATTATTACAGGCTCCTGTGTCCGTTGGAACCATTACCAGGCACATGGCTGAAGGACATTTGGTCTCACAGCGCCCATTATGTGTACTGCCACCATGTCCTCTGTTTGCAACAGTGTCGTGAGCAATGAAACTGGATGCTACGGAGCAGAACCGGGTCATCTTCAGTGATTAATCCAGGTTTAATTTTGAGACTGACAACAGCCTGGAGACCTGGCGGTTAGCGCCTCCATCCTAGCTTTTGCTGTGGAGTGGCACACTGCCCCCTGCTGGTATGGGGAGGCATCGTTTATGACAGTTGGTCACCTTTAGTAGTGCCCCCTGCTGGTATGGGGAGGCATCGTTTATGACAGTTGGTCACCTTTAGTAGGGGTACGAGGGACAATGACAGCTCAGCGATATGTTCAGGACATCCTGCAGCCACATGGCGGCTTTAAAGAGGCATTTTCCAGCAGGTTAATACTCGGCCGCACACATAAGGGGGTCACAGGAATGTCTCCACAACATTGTCACACTTCTGTGGCTGCCCGGTCACCAGATATATCGCCAATAGTACATGTATGGGACCATCTGGGATGCCAACTTCAACCGTCTACGAGTTTGCACAACCTAGAGGCTCAGTTACAGGAAATATGGAGAAATATGCCACAGAATACCATACAAAACCTGCATGCCTCCATGCCCACCCGTATCCCATCTTGTGTCTAAGCTAGAGGCGGTACAACAGGGTACTAGAGCCTCCATGCCCACTCGTATCACATCTCGTATCCCAGTTAGAGGCAGTACAACAGGGTACTAGAACCTCCATGCCCACCGGTATCACATCTTGTATCCAAGCTAGAGGCGATACAACAAATTGCTAGAGCCAACATGCCTGCCCGTATCACATTTTGTATCCAAGCTAGAGGCAGTACACCAGGGTACTAGAGCCTCCATGCCCACCCGTATCACATCTTGTATCCAAGCTAGAGACGATTCAACAGGTTACTAGAGCCTCCATGCCCACCTGTATCACATCTTGTATCTAAGCTAGAGGCAGAACACCAGGGTACTAGAGCCTCCATGCCCACCCGTATCACATCTTGTATCCAAGCTAGAGACGATTCAACA